>NC_073228.2:94427500-94759375 GCF_029281585.2 Gorilla gorilla gorilla | reverse complement strand
GGGTGTGCATTGTTATAAGGCAAAGATATTTCTAAAATACACTGGTCATGTATGACCAAGCACACGTTCGTGAATGAACATTGTCATTGCTGTATATTCAAAAAGAGCTAAACTGATAATACTGTGTTAAGCATCAAGAAAAAAACAATATATTTTTACACAAAACTTTCTAAAAAGAAAGAAATATATAAGTCATATTTCCCTACACTTATCAAAAAAGTTATAGAATTAATCCTAGATATAGGATTTTTGACAAATAGAAAGATAATGTAAATGGTTATGAAGTGAACTGATGGAAAAGAAAATGTTAATTGTACAGGGCTTATTTCCTAGCCTATAAGCCTTTTTTTGTCTGGGTTCCATCTGCTAAATCAAACTGCTCTATTCATTCATAAAGAATCATTCTTTATTTCAGACAGTTTGCCACTGGGACAGCACATTAGTAACCCCATGCTTGCCAAAAGCTGCATCTCAGACTAACGTATTTAGCTGAGAGGGTTACTAAAGAATGAGGAGCAACTAAAGAATTCTGCTTTCTTTAGTTTCATTCAACTTTGCATGCAGAGGCTGAGGCTTCCTATTCTTGAGTTGCTCATCCATTATGTACTATGCAAACTACACAACCCTCTTATTCCAACTAGCCTTCCAGAACCTACAGCTGTTTTGAACCTCAATGACTTGTGTCAATGACTAATAATGCCTTGTTCACCCTAAGCAAGTGATAAATTAACTGCACTGTAAGACCTTTGGTTTTAACTATATAGTTTTACATAAATAATTGAGTCTGAAATTAGTGGTGCAACTTTCTAACCCAGGATCACCAAAAATCAATTATTAATTACATCCTTCTTCAACTTTTTTCTTAGTTTTCAAGTGTAATCAAAAATTAATTGTCATGTTTATATAGAATGCTGAAGCAGAGTAGCTAAAATAATATCTGACTTGTACAAGGTTCCTAATAAGGATGTATTTATACAAGAATTCTCTGCGGTTACTTGGATAGAAATATTGGACTTTTTCAAAAGATTAAAAGTTTAACATAGAGGATACTGATATTGGTACAGATTTTTGTATATATTAGCACAGTTTTTATTGTCTTTATCCACAGTAAAAACTAGTTTTGAGGCATTATGAGAAAAGAAATTAGAAAGCTAAAATGATAACAAAAACGTTCTCTGTAACTCCAAAACACCATTTCTGCATCATCAATTCTCAAACTTCTATCACATCACTGCATCTACTCCACATATGCCAGAATGCCCAGGCTTCCATGAAAGCAAAAGCAACTGTGTAAAATCTCTGTCTCATTCCACTTGTTTTAATAATCTGGTTCTTGCATGAGTTGTAGATTATGCAAGACTGGAGACAAACAGAAGGGAGAACAGTAAGACCAAAAAAATCCCAAAAAAATTCCTTAAACCCTGAAACCTGAGGACACTGGCAGCAGAGAAGACAAACAAGTGCTAATGTCAAAAAAATTCCATTAAATTCTGAAACTCAAAAAATTGAATCCCACACAGTCTTCAAACTTCAGAAATGCTACTCTAAGTGTGAACTGGTAAAATCAATATGCACTTCCATATTAATAAAATCAATTTTTAAAAGCAAACAAATTATGTCATGTTTTTGTATAAAGTCAGTTTTTTTTGTTTTTGTTTTTAGTTTCTAAATATAGCTCTAAATGTGTTCTGGTAGCAGCATTCTAGTTGTTTTAACTTAATGCTCACAAGGGCCCAAGTCATGTGTGTGGCCATTTGCAGTATTTCACTTCACAGATCCAGACTCCCTGGCATCCACAAGCCACAGGACAAACCAGACACAATTGTGAATAGAGCCATGTTCCCTATCTTTCCACTCCAAGAAAAATCCAAGGGTCCTCCAGAGAGTAAGTTATCCTCACAGGCAGAAGCTCGCATCACATGAAAATTTTCCCGCTTGGAGGAGACGCAAGAAAACAAAAATTAATAATAATAAAGATGAAGATCAGGATCTACTGCCATTAGTGTAGGGCTCTGGCGAAGACGGCAAATGCCTCCCTCTGTGTAGGTATATTACAAAAAGGTGTCACCTACATACTGACAAATCCTACATCCCCGTAACAGGTCACCCACTAAGCCCCTTGGACAAGAGTCCTCGAAAAATGCCCTAACAGCACAAGTATGCCTGGAGGCTCAGCTTAAAAAAAGGCGGGAGTCTTCAAAATGAAAACGGTCACCCTACCAAGTGCTGACACAGTCTTACAAAATTCAGAACACCAAGGAACAGCTGTAAACAGCTTTCAGAGACAAAGATCGAGTTATCTAAAAGATAAATCATTTCTTTCCCTTCAAATTTCTCATCTGCAACTCTAGAAGCTTAACAACAATACCTTTCAAGTTCTGAAGAATAAATTATTTTAATCCAGAAATTTCTACCAAGCCAAACTATCAATATGAGTATAAAATTTCACATTTCAGGTACTCAAAGACTCAAAAAGTTTACCTTACATATATACTTTCAGCACATTTGTTTGAGGGTAGATATACTACAACAAAACTACAGCATAATCCCAAAAGAGAAACGCAACAGATCAAGAAAATTCAGGAGTTCAGTAAAAAAACCCCAGACAACAGATGTGAGACAAGCATAGAAAGCAGTTAGTTTAGCTAAACTCAACATTCAACACACACAGGAAGACAGCAGCAAGATCTCAGTAACATAGTGAAGATAACATACAGAAAAGGGACAATCAGAAACTCCAGAGAAAGGAATAATAAATCCATCATAAAACAAAATCAAGGCAAAATATGAAACATATTTAAATGTGGCATGATTCAAAGAAATTAGTGAAATAGAATATTTCATTTGCTATATACTTCAGTTGGCACAATGTATGGCAACATAAGATTTTAGCTCTTTCCTGGTCAGTCCATTCACACTACCTGATTCTGTATTTAATTGATTTACATAATTTAATAAGCACCCTTTATTGATTTAGAATTTTAAGTATCAAGCAATCAACACATGGAAAACAACAACAGTATCATAAATGAGTGCAGCTATTTTACACTTTGGCCATAAAAATAATATTTTGGTTAACAGAAGAAATGAAATGTATAAAATGGAAGGATACGTCATGGGGACTTTACTAAACAGTTGAAGGTCCAGAGAGTCTACCTAGACAAAGAAATTGATTTTTGAGTATATTATTTAAAAGTATTTATAAAATTTTTCTTGGGCCAGGCGTGGTGGCTTACACCTGTAATCACAGCACTTTAGGAGGCTCAGGCGCATGGATCATCTGAGGTCAGGAGTTTAAGACCAGCCTGGCCAAAAATGGGAAAACCCCGTCTCTACTAAAAACACAAAAATTAGCCAGGTGTGGTGGCAGGCACCTATAATCCCAGCTACTCGGGAGGCTGAGGCAGGAGAATCACTTGAACCTGGGATGTGGAGGTTGCAGTGAACTGAGATGCCGCCACTGCACTCCAGCCTGGGTGACAGAGTGAGACCCTGTCTCAAAAAAAAAAGAAAAAATATATATCTCATATTGCTTTGTTTCTGAAATATTTTCCTTGCAATATTCATTATGAAAACATACTTATCCTACGAATCCTATTCCTATGTCATATTTTCCCAAATCAATTCAAAGCATGGTTAGCCTCTCTTTCTCTCGCCCTCCCCTGTAATAGTTTGTAAGTTACTCCACTATGTCATCCATGACAGTCTGACTTGCATGATTGGCATTTCACGTCTGGTGTACTTTTAATGTCACCTAATTAAAATATTAACTTTGGTAAAAATTCTTGTCTTATTTATACTTATATACCTTAGGAGTAGGCATAATCTCTCTTCCGACTACCTAAACAACTTTTAGTAACAACATATAAATGACAGCAAAATAACAAGGTCAAAATAATGTTTAGTTAATTCTTTCACACAGATTAGTACACTTGAAGGTTAACCAAAATTACGATTATTTTAATCATACAAGTACCTGTACTAGAAAGTGAGCTCCATTTTGAAGGAATGCATCATTTCTTATTGGTAATTTTGTAGTGACTTGAGTTTTTTGCTCTGGAAAAATGAGGTCATTTCTCCTTGATATATTTAAGATGCCTTCTTTTGCTTGCAAGGGGTCCACAGCTCCAGCAGGAATGTAAAGTACAGAATAAAGCAACCTCACATCTCCTTTAGTCCCTCCTAGTCTTGTAAAACTCAAGGATAAGTATCGTTCACCTGGGCTGCTTTCAATCTTCTGGTTTTCCATAGGAAAAAATGTTATTAGGCCATAGACATCATCACTATCCTGAATGTAGAACAAAAGCTGAAGGAATAAAATATTAAAGTACAGAATTCTCGCATCTGAGATTATCAAACTCTGTATTTTCCATGTTATTCTAATTTTAATATTTATTAATATTTTATGTCTAAAAATGATGACTTCTTATACATAATAGAGCAAAAGATGAACCAAAAACAGATTTGGAAATATTCCTAAATCACAGTTTGTGGAATTTTTTAGAGGGTAAAATATTTATTTTTCAGAAGGAATACTGAGTAAGAAAACTATCATTTGTAAAGCCAGTGTTTTTCCTGTCCCTTCAAACTAAACATAAAGTTGATGTGTATGATCAAATTCTTTGGTTCTTGTACAGCACAGAAATATTAACAAGCATAAAGCATAACAAGGGTTATACCTCCGCTGGCTCGCTCACTTCTGCACCTCCTCGTATTGTATGAGGCAGAATTTGAAGTAGATAAGCTTCTGCCTCTTCTGGAAGATCATCATCAACCACAGTAAGAGGAATTGTTGCCAACATCTGCCCTTGTGCAAAATGGAGAACTCCAGAGCTCGGTCTGATATCTGCTGTTACTGGTGAGGGATCAGTGCTGTTCCGTGTCAACACCCAGTTCGCAGAGACATTCCCATGGGTTCCTCCATTTCTAACCACTGTGATTTCTTCATATCTTAAATGTTTTAAAAGAGATACATATTGTCACATAGTACACTTTATTTCCCTTAGATAAGCTTTCCCAATGTCAAGTTGTCCATTAGACACTGATAAAAACAGAATCTATATAACAAAAAAAAACTGATTTGTTATTTTTGTTTGTTTGAGACTGAGTCACACTCTGTTGCCCAAGCCGAAGTGCAGTGGTGTGATCAGAGCTCACTACAACTTCAACTTCATGGACTCAGGCAATCCTCCTGCATTAGCCTCCCAAGTATCTGGGACTTCAGGTGGACACCACCACACTCAGCTAATCTTTTTATTTTATTTTATTTTGTGGGCGAGGTCTCACTTTGTTGCCCAGGCTGGTCTTGAACACCTAGACTCAGAAAATCCTCCCCCAAGCCTGCCAAAGTGCTGGGATTACAGGTGT
This sequence comes from Gorilla gorilla gorilla, assembly GCF_029281585.2. Taxonomy (NCBI): domain Eukaryota; kingdom Metazoa; phylum Chordata; class Mammalia; order Primates; family Hominidae; genus Gorilla; species Gorilla gorilla. Next base: position 94,754,008 of record NC_073228.2, on the reverse strand, counting down.
GAGTCACCATGCCTGGCGGAAAAAAGTATTTTTAATATGAAGGTGTAGATATGTGAATGCGTCCTAGGGAACTACTATACTATGAATCATTTGCATAATTAAATCACACTCCAAATAAGAAAGAAAACAGTGAAGCCATGGTAGAAAAAATGACACATATTCTTTTGTGTGTGTGTGTGTGTGTGTGTGTGTGTGTGTGTGTGTGTGTCTTTTCTGAGTTTGTCATGAAACTTTGTGGGAAAAAAAGACACATATTCTAACAGTTCATTGTTGTGTCCAACACCACAAAACTTAAATCTGGAATAATATAATAAAATTATGGTAGCAATATATTTAAAATAAATCATACCTTGATATTCTATCTTCATCAATTATAACTGTTCTTTCAAACAAAACACTGTTGAATGAAAGGACTCCATAAGGTTTATCATTTGGCTTAATGGTGACTTGTACAACAGAAGGGCTTATTAGCACAGCATCTCCCTGTAAGGTATCTTTTAGTAACATAATGTGAAATGATTCAGCAATCTCTGGTATGGTGTCATCAACTATTTGAAATTTCAAGTGAGATTCATGAATAAAAGGTGGAAAAACAACAGTTGTGTTTGGCTGAAGATCAATGAAGTCCAGATTTTGCTGGGCATGTGCTGTGGAATTCCCAGTTGTGACAGCATAACTGATTGAAACCTCATATTCATCAGATCCAATCAGATTTCCATTGTTGTCCTTTCCACGAACTACTGGAATTATGAGTATGTGGTCTTCCTCAGGAACCAAATAAATACTCTGAAGGAATCTCACGGGACTATCATTTTTCTTAATGATGATCTCAATGGAATTCCTAGAGGTGTTAATCTCAGCTCCTCCTTCTACACTTTTCAGTTGAATTAAAAATATTTCATCATTTTCTGGTACCTGTTAAAGGAATATAAACAGAGGCAAAACATCAACAGCCAAAACACCTGCAAATAAACTAAAGTGTAACAAGTCATTATGTTTCAATACAATTACATACAAATAAAAATTCTTTAACTGAGGGAGCAAATAGAAAGGCTTGTTTAGTCTCCAATTAACAAAATATTTTCCACAGGTAAATAATGTATTTTAGACAGGAAAAGAAAACGTAAGGAAGCAATAGTACAAGTAACGAAGTCCAGCTTTAATGTCTTTCAACCTTAATTGGTCCTTAGATAACTCCAAAGATTAAACAGTAAAAAAGTGTCATACATTTCTATCAGTTTTATCAGTTTGATATGCTTAGAAGTAGTACTGAAAGTCTAATAATACCTAAGAATCTGGAAAGTAGGTTAAACATTACATAAAAATTGTTAGTTTTCCTTGTGAATTATTCTTGCTTTTCTCCAAATGGTTGTTAATTCAGGAGTTAAACACGTGACACCAATATATGCTTTTCAAGATACACATCATGCCTCTCTGGAGAAAAAGCTGTAAGAGTCACTACTAGGAAAAATGCTGGCACTGTTAAAGTGCAATTTTTGCTTTTCATTTTTTTCTTTTTTTTTTCCTTTTATTTATGCTGCTGCAGAGAAATCTTGGGGTTAATCTCCACTGTGCTCTGTGAGCTTTTCATTCACCATAAACTCTATTTTAGAAATAAAAGTGAAAAAAATGCATGCTTTTACCTCCATCAGCAGCAATATAAAAAGCAAAGCTATTTATCTTAAAAATAAAATGTTATGATTCGATTGATCTTTCAAATTTACAATCAAAATGTATAATTAATCATCTCCCCAAATTATAGCCCGTTCAATGCTCTGAGATCTTAAAACAAAAAGGTTTTTTTGCTTGCTTCCAGAACCAGAGGAACTGGAGATATCAATGCTTCCAAATATTTCATTTTTTTCAAGAGAAAAATTCTTTTCTAATAATGTCTTCTAATACTCTAATACATTTTTTCCCTTCTCTTGAGTTTTCTTGTGATTTAGTTTCAGAATTTTTGTAGGAGGGTAGAGGGAGGGTTACAAATTCCCAGCTATTTTCTTTTTGTTTTCTTTTCTGGCAAAACTTAGTTTCTTTTATAAAAAGTCATGTTTTCTCTCGTTTAGCTCATGTGGGGGACATCCTTGCACATTATTGTTCAGATTCATTCTTTTCTTAGCAATTAAGCTAGCTGTATCATGTATCTCTATCCTTGCTAGTTCCAATGTGAAATATAAAAATAATAAAAATCTTCCCATAAATGTGAACATTAAAAATATCCAAACAAGCTGGGTGCGGTGGCTCACGCCTGTAATCCCAGCACTTTGGGAGGCCGAAGCAGGTGGATCACGAGGTCAGGAGATCGAGACCATCCTGGCTAACACGGTGAAACCCCGTCTCTATTAAAAATACAAAAAATTAGCCGGGCATGGTGGCAGGCACCTGTAGTCCCAGCTACTCGGGAGGTTGAGGCAGGAGAATGGCATGAACCCAGGAGGCGGAGCTTGCAGTGAGCCGAGATCGCGCCACTGCACTCTAGCCTGGGCAACAGAGCGAGACTCCTTCTAAAAAAAAAAAAAAAAATCCAAACAAAAGAATACCAACTGCAGTAGAATTTTTCTTTGCTTTTATGGTAAAATATTTATTCTAGGTTAGTACTGTTCTTGCTCAAAATTGAAAGCACTAACAAAAATTGATTACCAGGGTATACAAAATGCTTAAATATTTGTATGATGTATGGTTGCCAGTTATATTCAGATTCATCAGCTTTTAGATGTGCAATTTCATGTGAATTCAGTAAGATAAATAGTAATAAGATGTATTCCAGAACAGTCAGCTATTTATAGCTGAGGTGTGACTGGCCACAATACACTAAGTTTATACAGGACTGTGTCCTGCAACACAGAATCCTTGTCCCATTTGGGTATGTAACATTAGCCAACCTCGTCATCGAGTACTGTCAAGTTATAAATTACTGTTGCTCTGCCAGGGGGAAAGGTGATATTTCCTTTAACTGGACTCAAATCTTCATCAGGGGGATTTGGGCCACCCTCTACCTGCAAAGAAACACAAAATGCCATCAATAAATGCAAAATACTTCACAAGATTGAGAAAGCATCATTGTGATGTCAGCTGACAAAAATCTGAAGTTTAAAGATGTTCTGCAAGAATTACACTAACCCATACATCATTCTGCCCTTCAAATTAATAGGTCCTATAACGTAATTATAGATATTGACTATAACTGCATTAAACTACGTGGTTTCTACGAGCTGCTTTTTCTCAACCATTATGTTAAACCTGAGGGGGAAAAAAAAACTCTATAAATATTTCTTCTTGGAAGAAAGGGTATTCAAGATTAGTAAATTCCCTCAAGTAATACCAGTATTTTCCACTTCACAAGCTGGATGTGAAGATGTGAAGAATAAATAAAATCATTCATTTAAAAAAGCATTTGTTGAGTACTCTATGCTGCATCTCTTTTAGGTACTAAAGATTTAGCAGTGAACACAGCAAATTCCCCTCCATATAGTCCTGACATTTAAAGGAAGGGAATAAATGATAAATAAATGAATGGGTATGTGTTAGATGATAATAAGTATCATAGAGAAAAAATTAAGAATAGCATGAGAGAGATCGAGTGCCAGGGAGGGGTGCTATACGTATGCAGTAATAATCAATATAAAGCACTTACAACAGTATATGGCAATATTAAGCACTCCAAAAATGTTACTTATAATTATTTAAACAAAAAACAGGCTACAAACCTGATAAAATAACTTTAGACATCCATAGATAAGTTGAAAACACTCTACTCTGGATGATTTATCCTTTCTACAGCCAATTATTTTCTAATTTTTCCAATATTTATCAGAAAAATTTTCAAAAATTTATGTCTAAATGCATATTCCTAAGTACCTGAAAAACTGTGTAATGCTTCCAGTGTAGAACTTGCAAGACTATTGCATATTTAGTCAGTGTTTACTGTGTTTTTCATGCATTATTGTCTTCTGCTATTCTATGTTCTGTGTAGTTAACATAACTACCATATGATGTGGACACCCACAAGCATGAACAGAACTCTTCTATGCTACCATAGAATTGTGTTAAATAAATATGCTTCCATTTTATTGATATTACAATTAATAATTAGGAAAGAAACTGGTATCTGAAATTGCTAACACTCTAATGTTTGAAAATAGTATATAATCATGTTGTGGATCCTAAAAACACAAAAATTAGTTGAAGATTTAAATGTGTATCTCATACAACAGCAATGTGGTGACACAATGATTGGCACATGGTCAGTAAGCAATCAAATAAAATGATTAGAGCTAGCCCCTGAAAAATACACCTCACCTACAGCTTATCATATTCATGCCACATCCTGTAACATTTATGGATTCCCATGGTGGAGTACAATGGCTATAAACACCATCTATTCGGTGTACTGAAAAAAAATGGGGGGCAGGGGGAAGGCATGGTGGGTCATGACTGTAATCCCAGATCTTTGGGAGGCTGAAGAGGGAGGATCATTTGTGCTCAGGAGTTCAAAACCAGCCTGGGCAACATAATGCGACTTCATCTCTACAAAAAACATTAAAACTTAGCTGGGCATGGTGATGCACACCTGTACTCCCAGCTATTCAGAAGGCTTATACAGGAGGACTGCATGAGCCCAGGAGGTTGAGGCTGCAGTGAGCCATGATAGTGCCACTGTACTCCAGCCTGGGCATTAGAGTAAGATCCTGTCTCAAAAAAAATAAAATAAAATAAAACAGAGAAAGACAACATATTAAATAATTTTATGTAAACCTAAGTAATCCATGGGTATTTTAAAATTTCCTATCTTTGAAAACATTTATCATAAAAGTTCCATGAATTTTATAGAATTAACATTATTATTCTATCCTATGATTTATTTTTCCCACATATCTAAAATGTTACTTGTATTTCATGTAAGCATTGTATACACAAGCAGCAAGGAAAACATTTTCATGTTAATCATGAAATGTATCAGATCAGAAAAGTATTCATCTTTATTTTAATTGTATTGTGTCATGTTTATTATACAAGGAACTTTGATTTTCAAAATTGCAGCCATCTGGTATGAACCCCAGTGTTCGCATTTAAAGTGATTTCAGGGCCAGGTGCAGTGGCTCACACCTGTAACCCCAGCACTTTGGGAGGCCAAGGCGGGCGGATCACCTGAGGCCAGGAGTTCAAGACCAGCCTGGCCAACATGGTGACACCCTGTCTCTACTAAAAATACAAAAATTAGCCAGGCATGGTGGCACATGCCTGCAATCCTAGCTACTGGGGACTCTGAGGCAGGAGAATCACTTGAACCTGGGAGGCAGAGGTTGCATTGAGCTGAGATCGCACCACTGCACTCCAGCTTGGGCAACAGAGCAAGACTGTCTCAAAAAAATAAATAAATAAATAAATAAATAAATAAATAAATAAATAAATAAAATAAAATGACTTCAGAGTAAACTTACCTCAAAAGTCACCATGACCATTCCATAGGTTCCCTTTTCCCTGATGAGAGTAAGAGGTATAGACTCATTTCTGCCCTTGGGCTCACTCACTGTGATTGAGGGAAGCTATTGAGGAGAGCAAGCACAGATGATCAGGAGCTGAGCAATCAGAGGTATGAGGCGGTAAAAACTATTACCTCAGAAACGCTCAATTTCCACAGACACATCAATCCACACTGTACGATAAGAATGTGATATTTCCTAGCATCAGTGAACTATAGCTTTAAAATGCTGAAAAAGTTAAAAAGAATAGTGTAAAGGGAACATAAAAACTAGTCAGGCAAAAGATGTGGTTTCTTGTCCTGGTTCTACCATCAACCAGCTGTTCTGCTGAGGAATTTAAAGGTTTTTTAGTTGAACGGTGACAAACTCAAATGCTCACAGGGGCCCAGGAGGTCACAAACATTAATTAAGCCTCCAGACCAAGGCAGCAGGTCACTGGGACCACCACTTGGCCTTGTCCACAACCACTCTTTCTCCACATCAGCCAGCTTGTCAGTGAAAAGCAGACACTGCTAATAACTTTCAGGACAGGATCTCTGCAGGAGGTGAAAGCAAAGACTTCAAAAGAAATATGCTGGTTCAGCTGGTGGAAACTCAGGGTAGAAGAGGAGGAACACGGACACAGCCAAGTACACACAGGCTACAGAAGCAGCTGCCAGCTCTCAGGGTGACAGCAAAACTCAGTAGCCCCATCCATACCTGGGGTTAGCAATGTCTGTCTTGAAGGGTTGTGATGAGGTTTCAATGCGATAGTTCACATCAAGTGCTTATCCTAGTACCTGACATATACTGAGGGCTCAGTAAATGTTGCTATTATTATCATCATCATCAATGTCATCTTCACTATCAACATAATCATCCTCAGGGCTGGAAAGCAAAGCCAGCCTATTGAGCACCACTGTGAGCTCAATGGTTATTTAGTTTAATTTTAAGGATGTCAGAGGCTGCCTGGCAGCACTGAGACCCCCACTAGTCAGGGACCTAGGACCCATGACAGAAACTAGGATTCATTCCCAGAGGCTAAGATGTATAATGTCAACAACAACAAAAGAAACCTTTAAACAAATCAGTATGAGGTCGGAGGTGATACACAGGGAGTAAGTGTAGCAGGAAAGCCACATGGAGAGAAATTAAGCAATTAAGGGAGCCTGCTTCATCATTAACAATTCCTTATCATTCAATTCCTTATCATTCAAATAAAAGAGATGGTTGATTAATTAACTTAATGTCTGTAAATGACAGTATAATGGAGGTTACCGAATTTCTACTAAACTGAGGTTGGCCAAATACCCTTTTTAACAAAGATACTGCACTATAAAGATCATATTTACTTATAGCCCACTTCTTTCAAAGATAAGTTAAGGTACCAAGAAAATGACATACAATACAACCAATTGTAGTAGCAATCTAAAAATAAATGAAAAGCTGGGAAGTATTGCAACGTGTTTTATTAATTATAATTAGTAATGTGATTCAAGGAGACTCCGAGTCAGGAATGTTACTGGAGTCTAAAATTTAGTGACCAGATTCAGTTGTATTGGAGATAAACTTGGTTTTAGGAGCTGGAAACAATTTATCTCAAGAAGGGCCCTATTTTGTGTATTTGTTTCTAAAGATAAAACTCTCTGATCACAGGATTGGCCAGAGCCACAGGAATTCAGTTAAGGAACAGAAAATACACTATTGAGCAAAGGTGAGTGAAATGAAAGGAAGTTTCAATCTTCAGAAAATATTAATTAATGGGAAAACCTAAGAGTTGGGATGACTACAGAATTTTGAAGAGATGTAATACCTGCTATTCAATTTAAGTTCATAGTAAGTTTTTTGAAAGTAACTGGCTAGCCATACGTAGAAAGCTGAAACTGAATCCCTTCCTTACACCTTATACAAAAATTAGTTCAAGATAGATTAAAGACTTACCTGTTAGACCTAAAACCATAAAAACCCTAGAAGAAAACCTAGGCAATACCATTCAGGACATAGGCATTGGCAAGGACTTCATGCCTAAAACACCAAAAGCAATGGCAACAAAAGCCAAAATTGACAAATGGGATCTAATTAAACTAAAGAGCTTCTGCACAGCAAAAGAAACTACCATCAGAGTGAACAGGCAACCTACAGAATGGGAGAAAAGTTTTGAAATCTACTCATCTGACAAAGGGCTAATATCCAGAATCTACAATGAACTCAAACAAATTTACAAGAAAAAAAACCCCCATCAAAAAGTGGGCAAAGGATATGAACAGACACTTCTCAGAAGAAGACATTTATGCAGCCAAAAAACACATGAAGAAATGCTCATCATCACTGGCCATCAGAGAAATGCAAATCAAAACCACAATGAGACACCATCTCACACCAGTTAGAATGGCGATCATTAAAAAGTCAAGAAACAACAGGTGCTGGAGAGGATGTGGAGAAACAGGAACACTTTTACACTGTTGGTGGGACTGTAAACTAGTTCAACCATTGTGGAAGTCAGTGTGGCGATTCCTCAGAGATCTAGAACTAGAAATATCATTTGACCCAGCCATCCCATTACTGGGTATATACCCAAAGGATTATAAATCATGCTGCTATAAAGACACATGCACACGTATTTTTATTGCGGCACTATTCACAATAGCAAAGACTTGGAACCAACCCAAATGTCCAACAATGATAGACTGGATTAAGAAAATGTGGCACATATACACCATGGAATACTATGCAGCCATAAAAAATGATGAGTTCATGTCCTTTGCAGGGACATGGATGAAGCTGGAAACCATCATTCTCAGCAAACTATCACAAGGACAAAAAACCAAACACCGGATGTTCTCACTCATAGGTGGGAATTGAACAATGAGAACACATGGACACAGGAAGGGGAACATCACACACCGGCGTCTGTTGTGGGGTAGGGGGAGGGGGGAGGGATAGCATTAGGAGATATACCTAATGCTAAATGACGAGTTAATGGGTGCAGCACACCAACATGGCATATGTATACATATGTAACAAACCTGCACGTTGTGCACATGTACCCTAAAACTTAAAGTATAATAATTTAAAAAAAAAGAAAAGTATTCTTTCAATATGCTTTCTCATCTCCCATTAACTCCAAACTTTCAGAAGAGTCTGACAAACAAACAACACTTTCTTTAGGTGACATTTGGGGAAATCAGGAAAAGGCAATGGGTGGTATATCTGAGTTAAAGACAGAAGAGGTAACAAAGGAGTCAGGTGGAACAATCAGCAGAAAGAGATTAGGACAAAAGATGACCACGATCATACAAGCGTCCTCAATTCACAAACATCTTAGGTAGAACAAATGAATGGTCTACAGAATGTGAAACAGGGACAAAGTTAAGGCAAATTTTATTTAAATATCAAAACACAGCATGATACTAGCTAACATCATGAAAACTAATTTTTAAAATTTAATAAACTATTATCTAGCAACCACAAGTATCATCAAATTGTGTCCATACCATATTAAATGAAATAATTCCAAATGCATTGTCATTTGATAATATTGTCACAGTAACAGTCCTTGGCCATCCAAGCTTCACATTTGCTGAAGGTTTCTAAAATAAAATCCCAAAAATAAAATAATGAATTAAAAATAAAATAATAAGTTAAAAATTTATTTTTGTAGAATGTCAAGTAGTTACTCAGAATATAATAAAAATACATATGTAATCTTAATGCACAGATTAAGTAAACATTCCAATTACATCAATATGGTTAAGAAGTTCCAAATGAAAAATTTTCAAAAAAGTTTTGAAAACCATTAGTCACTGACTCTTAATAATATATGATAGTATAATTATAAATAATCACTGGCTAATAATACTATATTATAAATTAGTTATAATTACTATGTTATCACTAATATAACAGAATTAAGTACACAGTACAAAATTCTATTCAATGTAATTTTTCCTATGCTATTGAAGGTACTGGAACTTTAGAATTAGTTATTCTATGAATCACAGAACCAAACTGAAGATAAAACATTAAAACTGTTTATAAAATGGAGAGTTTTCTGTAACATTTGTACTGATATTCAACAGCAGCACAAAAGTATATTTTTTAAAGAATGATTTAAAAGAGCAAAACATAACTGTTTCAAGTGTAATTTTCACAAACATTTTAATGGTAGTGACACAGTTATTCAAAAAAAAAATTCTTAATGCTCTTTAGAAAAAACAACCAGAATGGTGTTAGCGAGTCATTGCCTCAACCTAATAAACCAAGCCATAAAGTTCAATTAAACCTAAGGCTATTCAGGTTTTTTTCCCAGCAGTACTCTGAATTTAAGTCACAGGGACCTCCCATTTCCATGCCCGCTTTTTGTATTCTTGTCCTTTGAACTCAGAAGTCACAGTCATTCTTTGTACATTTGGTAGCAGGGGAGGAATAAAAGAAAAAAAGGCCAAAGGGAAGGCAAAGTTTTCTGGAGCAACTGTCATGGCAATTCCCGAGTAAGCTGAATGGATCCAAAAACTACCTGCAGAGTTTCTGAACAAGATCAAGGAATAACCAGATTGTGGAAGCGCTGAAGAGGTTGTCAGTTCTGGATTCTATGAATACCACCACCAGTTATCTGAATTGGCTCATCTCTAGATAGATAGATTGTTAAGCACTAAAAGATTTTTATAAGTTTTATAAGTCCTCCTTATAATTTTTATAAGGAGGAAACACGGACTTACCTGTAATGTTAAGTGAAAAATAAAAGTTTCGTCAGGCTCTGGTAAGTCATCATCACATACTGCTATGTACACTGTTCTGTTTGTTTCTCCAGCAGGTATAAAAGCCGCAGCATATGTGTCAAAAAAGTCACCAGTGTCCTCTCCATACAGCTATCAAATGCAAAATATAGATCATTCTTATTTAACACAGTATTAGGACAAGTAAAACTGATGTTAATTACAGCAATCAAGAGAAAAAGCATAAATCAAGTGACATTTATGTTTATAGATAGGGTGTACAAAAACAAAAATCATAAATATTTAACAACTGAAAAAACTTATCTTCAGAAATAAACAAATGATTCCAGGCCAGGCGCAGTGGCTAACTACTGTAATCCCAGCACTTTGGGAGGCCGACACGGATGGATCACGAGGTCAGGAGTTCGAGACCAGCCTGGCCAATATGGTGAAACCTCATCTCTAATAAAAATACAAAAATTAGCTGGGCGTGGTGGTGTGTGTCTGTAGTCCCAGCTACTCGGGAGGCTGAGGCAGGAGAATTGCTTGAACCCAGGAGGCGGAGGTTGCAGTGAGCCAAGATCGCACCACTACACTCCAGCCTGGACGACAGTGCAAGACTCTGCCTCAAAAAAAAAAAAAAAGGAAAAAAGAAATGATTCTAAACAAAATCATTTGTTCATGCTGTGAAACGAAAACAAATATTACACAGAAAAAGAATTATATAGGAAAGCAATTATGTGAATTTTTTTCTCTGCTCTTGATTTATCTGGAGTAGACAACAGCAAACCTAACAATAAGACAAATTATAGCTAAAATTCTCAAAAAAATGTTGTATATATGCACAGCTACACAACAGAATATTATTCAGCCATCAAAAAGAATGAAATCCTTTTATTTGTAGAAACATGGATGTAACAGGAAGTCATTATGTTAAGTGAAATAAGCCAGGTGCTGAAAGATAGATATCTCATGTTCTCATCCACATGTTCTCATCCAGCTAGAGAATGTGGACCTGATGGAGGTAGAGAGTAGAATGGTGGTTACCAGAGGCTGAGAAGGGAAGAGGTTAATGAAGAGAAGTTGGTTAAGGAGTACAAAAACAGAAGGAATGGGTTCCAGTATTCGATAGTACAGTAGGGAAATTATAGTTAACATTAATTTATTGTATATATCAAAATAGCTAGAAGAGAGGAATTATAATGCTTCCAACACAAAGAAAAGATTAATGTTTGAAGTGAGGGATAGTCCCCTAATTTGATCATTGGGGATCATTGGGGATATTCCCCAATTCCCCTAATTTGATCATTACACATTGTATACAAATATTAAAATATCACATATACCCCCAAAATATGTACAACTATTATATATCAACAAAAAAGAGAAAAGGAAAAGAAAGAGATGTATGTGGCCTGCCAAAAACTGTGTCAGGAAAATCAATTATTTCCCTATCAGTTTCAAAGAAACTGCTCTTTCCCAAACTCAACCTAAAGTTGTACTTATATTCTCCCACATCTCCAATAAAGATCTAATTATTTTAGCATTTCAAATGTTTTAGTCATCATAAACTTTTCCTTAACTTTTTAGGATCTTATTCTGTGGAATCAGCATTACTGGTAAGATTCTCAGTATTATTAGTAAGATTCTGCATGAGCTTGTGCAGATCAAAATGAGATCTCTTTCACGAAAGAGCTCAAAATGAGTAATTAAGCTACTAGAAAAAATATTTGATTTAGTACCAATAAAAATCATGTATAGGGAAATTTTAGCCAATTTCCAGTTCTCATACATAACAATAAATTAAGTTTTAAATACTTGAGAAATCCAAGTAAGTTGTGAAGGGTGTTGGAAAATATACCTTACTATAGAAAATGACACAAGCTTTAAGAAAGAATTATCAAGAGCCACTGAAACAAACAGAAAAGCACAATAATTCAGCCTATGAAAATCATTTAACAATTTGAAATAGGTAAAAATCAAAATATACGTAAACAGTTTCACCAGAATCACATTCGTAACAGTAAAAATTAGAAGCAACCACAATGAAAAGGAAGAATGATCAGGAAGTAATTACAACACCATTAAGAAAAGTTGTGAAAATGATAAAGGAACCTGAAAAAATTGTTAGGATTCAATCAAAATTTTATGAAAAAGATTATCTAATATAATGTGTACTCTAAAAATAATTTCTATATATAGATATATGTCACAAATAACTAAAATTATAGCATTGGATTCGTTCATAGGTCATTTTTCTTCATCTTCTCTTTTTATAATATTTCATAATGTGATAATTAAGCCTATTTCTTAAGATTTTATTTTTGCAAACAAAAAGTATAAGTACTTTGAGACTCAAATATAGCAATACTCTTAGTGGTCACATGACATAACTTTCTGCTTAAAAACAGACACATACTCATGCACACACAATCCACCCAGTAACTAAATTGTGTGCAAGATAGATCAATAGTTTAACAAATTCTACCCAACATTTACTTAAGTTAATATACTTAATTTTTCCCACTAAAAGAGCTCTTGGACATAACTAAAGTTTTTTTTTACTATTGTCGTTTTTCTACTTTTAAATATTCCATATGTTTTCTCTACACCACCTTACAATAGATAGTATATCTGAGCAGAGATAGCTACAATCCAAATTACCCAAAATGAAAAGTTCTTGTTCTAAAATAAATATATGAACACTACAAAATGATCAGTCTATATCTTTAAAAATAATACTGTTAAATGTACATGATTATGTTGGAGCACTCTATAAACCTGTAAGAGATAAAAATGGAATAGCATTATCTGCAAATCATCCATCATTTATCATAATGAAACTGCCCAAAATCTCAAACAGAAAAAAAAAATCCTTGCCATTAAAACTAAGAAATGTCATATCTATTTCAGTAAAAATAGAGCTATAATAATTTCTTACCGATACAATTGCAGTAACATTTGCTGGCTCTCCTATCCTTTCAATGATAAGACGAATAACTGTTGTACTTGTTTCATTAACAACAAATTCAGTTTGTCCAGTAAATCTTATTTCTGTTTCTCCAAACACAAATAGGATGAGTAAAGCTGAAAGAAGATTTACTAATAAAGATGCAGAGGGCATCCCTAAAACAAAAAGAAAAAATATTATTCACAAACTATATCTAATCTATTCTCATTAGATTGTATTGTCTATAGATATAAACACAGTATGAAGAGTTAGCAAACAACTAAGACATAAATACATCAACTATTAAGCCATCAAACTCAAATATGTGATGACAGAAGTTAAAAAAACACGATTCTATTCTTATGGTTCTCTTTCTACTATTCAGAAGTACTTTTTGCTTTTTAGCTTCTATACCAAGATAATAGTTGTAAGTTAAACTTACTTATTAAATTTAGTTCATGTAAAAAATTTATTGACATCCACATTTTAAGAAAAACCTAAGCAGCAACATGGAAATTTAATTAAAGCCCATATTTACACAAATAAAACTACGAAATACCAGCCAAAACTGAAACAGTTGAAGCCAAATTTTTAGCAATAAATTGATTTCTTGGTTGGTGTCTACCTTTTCCTTAAACTTGTCTTCTTTGAGAATTTTTTAAATTCTTAGTTATTGCAAAGAAATTCTAATCCTTTCAAAGAAGGGATAAATTTCCAGGACTTAAATTTCTTTCATTTTACTAGCTAAAATACTAAGACCACGTCTAAGAAAATGTCCACGTTGCTTTAAAATAAGCAAATTTGCCAAAGTATATATTTCCTTTTTTTCCATGACATCTACTTTCTTTTTTTTTTTTTTTTTACTATGATATGTGTGTTTATGAGTCATCAATATTGTTCCTACTTTCAGCACTCTGGGATTCAAGTGCTTTCCAAAGCACAACAGTGCAGTGGTCTCCTGAAAGTGCTGCTGTTTTGTAATGTAGATATACCTCTAAAAATGTGAACAATTTCCCTCACGGATCATTAAGATTCCCGTGGATCTATGTGATCAGTCACACGAACATAAAAAGTTCATGTGTTTTAAAGGAGAGCTGCATTACATACTCTATGAGCCAAAATGCTTCCTATTAATCTTTACCTTGGCCAAGAAGTAATACAATTTTCTTGTATGTGGTGTTTCCACTTGGCTACACATGGCTTTATACTTAGACACGCCAAATACATGAGTTCCTGATATATTTTAGGATTTAAGTGCAATGTTCTCCGTTAAGTATATACAGACAATGCAGTCTGAGACTGCTCAATGATGTCTCACACACTTCTGACTCTAAAATCCAGACAGGGATGACGAGTTCAAATGGAGTCCAGGAAAGGGATATAAGCTAACAGGGACAGAGATGCTGAAGGATTGGGACTTCCTTTGTACCTGTCCCTTCTCTCCAGGCAAACCTGCCAGAAGACCAATGAAATCTGAAGAAGAGTTTTCCTTGACCAGCTGCAAACTCTTCCCTGTCTTCCAACCCAGGAATGTTCATGGAAAGAAAGGAAACGAAAAAGATGAGAGAAATGGAAGGGAAAAAGCAAAGCATGTGTGAGACAGGAAAGGGAGAGCAGTTCTGAGCTAAACCAAAGCCAACTGAAGGTCTTTTATGGAATTCTAAAGCCAGAATGATTTCACATCCCACTTAGGACAAATAGTGGGAAGGAAATGAACAAGGTACAATGAAGAGAGCACAAAATGGAAGAGGGAGAAGGTAGTAACCTAGGCTTTGGATGTGAAAGAAAAAGATCAACTACAGTCTACTGTGATTTTGAAAGAAAAATCTAAAGTCCTTGAACAGGAGACGTGACAGAACCATGAACTGAGAGAAATAAGACATCTGAAGTGCACTGTGAGACAGAGTGAAAGTGAAATTACAGCATGAGTAGAGGGAATCATGAACAAGTAAGAACAGTTCTCAAAATCTGTCCTGCATAAGGATCACCTCAGGCATTTGTTAAAATGCTAATTCTCACTCTCAAAAATTCTGATTCAGTAAGTCTAGAGTGAGGCCCAGGAATATGCATTTAACAAGTAGCCCCATTAATTCTGATGCAACTCATCCTTGGTATAATTCACTTTGAGAATTACTGTCCTAGAGTGTGAGGAATCGTGTTAGAAGTGTGTCTTGGAGTGAACATACAAAAGGCCACATTTGTAGTTATGAGTTAACCACTGAACTTTTCAATGCTATATGTGCGAACTTCCTCATATGTTTTTTCATATTCTGATACTGCATTTTAAGATTTTGTGCATTCGGAAGAAAAACTGTAATGACTTTTACAGAGTGATCATAACAGCAAATGTTTATATAGCACTGTTTTAAGGTACTTTATATACATTAACACATTTAATCCTTACAATATCTCTATGAAGAAGGTGAGCATAGCATTAGTACCATTTTATAGCTGAGAAAACTAAAGCAGAGATGGGTTAGTCAACATATGCAATATTATTCAGTTAAGTGGCTGTAGGCTTTGGAGGCTAACTCCAAACTCTCTACCCAATAACCACACTGTACTGCCATTTACATTTTATTTCAACAAATCACACATCACCACCTTGAATAATATGATAGATCATTTATGCTACGTTTCCAAGCATTCAGATATTTTAAGCTCATGCACAATAACCAAAACTCTCATAAGATTGCATAATTATGAATCTCCTAAAAGTTTCACTTTATTACTCTAATAAACATTACATTTATTTAAATGACACTACAGCTCTCTTGACTACTTTAAATATTTAACAGCATCTTTTTATGTCAGGACCAATGAGCTCAAATGCTGCATTCTTACAGTTTCCCAGGCAATTAGAGCTCCAAGATCCTGTGTTTAAGTCAGTAAATTCATTTTAAATTGGTCCACATCAGTGAGTTTTGAGATTATGCAAAATGAGCACACAGGCATGATTGGAAATGCCTCAAATTCTGTGACATCATTGATAATTGCATCTCCTTTGCTTTCATCTTTTCACACTGTATGAAAAGTTGTTCGGGCAAAGTTGGCATTCAATAGAATTTAAAGATTAAAAAAAGCTTTGAAAATGAAGTTCCCATTAGAAGACAGGCATAATTACACAAATGCTGAATAGTTTATTTTTTAGAGTAGCTAGGTACACTTTTCTCTATCACACTAACAATCTAGTCTTTGGAATTCCCTTTTTTTAAATTAAACTCAGAAGACAAGGCATTAGTAATTGACACAGCACATAAGTCTTAAATCTATTTTAGGTCATTTTTTTCTCTTACTAGATTTAACAAAATTTTTTCATGCCCCATCAGACCACTTATTTTTAAACTCCTCTATAAAATGAATTTCAAACATATGTTTTAAGATCATGATGTGCGTAATTTGTATTCTGTTGCAACTGTGAAAGAATAATTTTAGCATCACTGACATCATTCCTCTTCTCTAATGGGATGATATTCCAATATTCAAATCCTCTCATTTCCAGCTATCATCCATGTTCTTCTCCCACCTCTCACTTTTGTTTTGTATGATTCAAAAGAAATTAAAACTCTTTCTTCCACTATATCCCTTATCTCTTAATAGATCTCTTAGCATGCTAAGATGATACGTAATTTAATTTCTTGCTTATTTCCTGAATTCTACTGTGAGGTTCTGACAGAGTCCTGATAGCACACAGGCAGAAAGTCTCAAATTCTTGAATTCTAGTAATCATATTCAGTCTCTCCAACAAGTCACCTAATTTTGCTCCAAAAAAATTTCAGAATTAAAATCTGGACTATATTAGACCAGCTCTTACAATGTAAAATGGTTGTTTTCAGAAAAGCAGCTTACAGTTTAACATAACATTTGTATATTGTGTACCTGTACATCACGCAACACGCTGTGCTCATCAATCACCGAGGACACAAAGATACTTAAAATATGTTCCTTGGCTTAAACAGTCATAGGGTTGGCCATTCAGATCAAGTCAATCAAAGCCAAGAAGACAGAAGACACAATTAGGAGACTTTCCTTTAAGCATAAGAATGGAAATTCCCTCTACCACTGTATTTGGGATTGTGATAATTGGGGCAAGTTCTCCCACAGTCTGGAAATGAAACAAACACAGCCACAGAGCCAAGGGGATGAAAGGAGCCACATTTTGATAATCAAGCTTAAGCTCTTGAATCCAGCTTTATCCTAGAGTTTTCAGTTTCTGAGACAATAAATTACGTTTTGTGCTCTAGCTGGCTTGGGTTGGGTTTTCCGTCACTTTCAACATCAATATTTATCTGCCAATCTCCAGTTTGTGATACTGCAAACTCATATTAGGATAAACAAAGTGGAAAGTCCCCTCTGTCCCACTCTAACATTCAACAGTATTATTCTTCTCTAAGGATTCATGAAAGGACACCACGCTAGCTATCTTCTGTTCCCATGCAATTATTACCACCATCTGTACTCACAGTCTAATATTTTCCCCTCCACCTCAAAACTGGTAATGACTAATAAGACACTTAGACAAACTAAGGATGTCTTCAGAATAGAACACAGCAGGACAAGAGTGTACCATATTGACTCAGTGTCCTGAAAAAAGCTAAGCCCCTTCTGATTGTCACCAAGGAACCCCAATATCTTGCTTCTTTACATTAGTCTGACATTAATTTATTCCTATTGCTGTTTCCCACGATGCTCTATTGTTCCTGTTTAAAAACCTACTCCTATTTTCCCTACTTTATTTTTTACCTGGATTACGTAGCCCATAAGAGCATCAAATATTATAAAATTCATCAACAATGTGTCATTATAAGCAATAAATTCTAAATCCTGTTTATCTAGGACAGTACCTTCCTACCATCTTGACTCAAATAAATGATGGCCACCTTAGGAAATAGGTATAGCATATTCTGATTAAAAGGAAAGAGTCAAAGAGTCTTTTTTTCTATGTCTCAATAACTATGTAGAAACGGAGTAGAATAAGGAAGAGAGTAAAATAAATAAATGAGAATTAGGACCCAATGGAAGACAATGAAAGAAAATAATAATTCAATTAATTTTGCATTAATCAACTTCGATTAAAAATAAAACCTTCCCTCAATTTGAAAGTTGACTCTATCTCTTTACATTTCAGAATAAACAACTGTACAGTATCTATGAGTGATGGGACAAGGGCCTGAAAAGACAAACATTACTAGTGCAGAATTGAATGAACGCATTGACCTTATTAGCTTCATCTTTTACCTTGTCAATGCCATAGCAAGCATCTTCCCACGGTGTGACCACCAGGTAATTAATACTGAAAATATGATCCTAAAGGAACAAGGTTTTCAAGTTTAGAATTACTTGAATTCTATTACATCTACTAAGGGGCATTCTAAAACTATAGAATTACTCCTGTGGAACAAGAGAAGCTTCATCATTCCTATCATCAATTATTCAGCTTCTAAGAATTCTTAATCTGTATTTGTATTTGGCAAGCACCACCAAAAAAAAAAATGATCTTTGCCCTCTCCCAAACCAAAACAGAATTTAAATTTACAACTTTCAAAAGCAAAGTACTCTAATGTTACAAATAGAGTAAGTGCTAAACATTTTTAAAATAATAAATAAAACGAATAGTCTCTTACATAGACTGTAGTTAATGTTATTTGTCTTTATTTATTTTTATTTATTTTTAATTTATAAGAAATACATTTTATTTTATTCATCTTTAAATAACTTATATATGCATGTGGCATAATATTTAAAAGGAATAAAAAGATAAACAGTAAAAAATAAGCCTCCCTCACAGTACCCTCCACCAGCTATATGCTGCTCCTACCCACAGTCAATCCCAGTTATCAACTTCATTTATATCTCTCAAGAGATTGTTTATGTGTGTATATATATACAGAAATATATGTATTCCTACAGAAGACAGACTATAGAAATCAGCACACCTTTCCAAGATGTTAGTTAACAAAGGAATACCAGACTTCCATGTAGACTTTCCTGTTTGGAATATGTTTATTGTCTCAGATACATACCATCATCATTGTATCTCTCATCAATAAAATGCCAGTTTCCATTGACTTTCACTACACCCATCAATTCACTCTTGGGGAATAGTTGACACAATTATGGTAACTTGCACTTTCCTAGACCACATATTATCAAACCTACATCAATCAAAAGTGGTTGCCCTCTACACATGATGGGCAACAGCCATCCTGGTATCCTTGTTTCTATCATCCTGGAATGTCTTTGAATCCTTTCCTGTGTTTCATCCTCTGTTTGTTAATCCCATGTTTTCTTCTTCCTTAGTAGTTTATTTGGTTTATTCCCTTGTTTTGATGGAGAACACCCTCCAGTCACAGCCTGAGAAAGCTTATGTAAAGATAAATGTTTTAGGTCTTGTATGTTAGGCATTATCACAATATTATCCTTCCACTTAACTAAAGGTTTAACTGAGTATAGAATTGTAGGTAAAAATAATTTTCTTTCAGAATTTTGAGAGCCTCAGTCCATTGTTTTCAAACTCCTAGTGTTGCTACTAAAAAATCTAAAATTGTTTCGATTCTGAAGTGTTTGTGACCCGTTCTGATTGTTTGTGTTGTCCTCCCTTTGGAAGGTTCTTCTCATTGTAAAGTGTTCTGAAACTTCAGAATGATGTATCTTGGAATTAGTTTATTCTTGTCCATTTGGCTGAACACTCTGTTAATTCCCTTCAATGTGCCACTCATATCCTTCAAACGGACAAAGTTTCCTTTATTATTTCACAGTGATTTCTGCCCCCATTCCATTTTCACTGATCTCTCTCCTAGAACTCCTATTATTTCACACTGATATTCTGAGGATAGTTTTCTCATTTCCTTATATCTTATTCCTTATATCTTAATTACCAATTCTTTGATTTTTGCTCTGCTTCCCAAGAATTTAATTCATCATTAAATTTCAATTATCCCACTATTTTTAAATTTATGCTATCGTTTTCAATTTCTAAGAATTTAACAGTATCCTGTTATTTTTCCATTAATCCAATGATTTTGTAAAATATCTTAGAAAATACTGATTTAAAAAAAAACTTCCCTCTTTGTATTCTTTGTTACCTCTAAATTAACAAAAATAATTTGTTATTTATTCTGGAATCTGTCTTCTATATCTGGTAATTCTTCATCATCTATATATACTTAAAATTATGAGACTAAACTGATGACTGGATGCTCTGAATATATGGATCTTCATATCTTCAGATGATCAAGGATGAGACCAAAATAATACTTGAAAGTTCTGAGCATGTGCAGAAGGATGTGGCTTGTCAACTTTCAGTGAACGAGTGAACCACTTATTAGAAAGTCCCAATTTTAGTATCTACAGAAAAAACTTTACTCTTACATTGATCAGTTTCCCCAAAGAAGAATCTTCCATTCTCCCATCTAAAGGGTACAGATATAATTACCAAGACATCTGGGACCTAGTAGAAGGGGGTAAAAAACTGGAGTCTCTGAATTCGATCATCATATGGTCACTTAATCCCCTGTTTTATTTAGGGATCCTAACCCACAAACACAGCTCACATCATCATTCAAGAGATCCTGTTTTACCTTTCCTGGAGAATGAACACCAGATTTGGAGGGGTAAGCAGGGGGTCAGCAGCAGCACAGGATGGAAGGGATGATGATTTTAAGGATCTCCTGCAGCAGTTTTCTCCCCATCTAGTTGCTCACTCACCACCAAAGTTGTAAAGGTACCTGATACTATTATTTCCTGTGCCTTTAGTGGCTATTCTGTATAAATTTGGCTATTTCTCAGCCTCCCAGCTTACTGCTAAGCTTTCTTGGATCTGCTAAGAGAATCACTACTCATCCATTTGCCTTCTGGCTCCAAAACTGAGTTGCAATTGTTTCCTCTTGCCTTCCTTTTGTCCTTGCAGGTTTCTCTAATTGTTTGAAAACCCTTTTCTGTAAAGTGCTATGTTAAAGGTAACTATCCGAAGGTAATAGTTAAAATTCTATACCCAATGAAACTATTAGTTAAGTGGAAGGATAATATCATGATAATTCCTAATATAAAAGACCTAAAACTTTTGTCTCTACACACCCTTTCTCAAGATGTTACTGGAGGGCGTTCTCCATCTAAACAAGGGAATAAACCAAGTAAACTAAGAAAGAAGAAAATATAGGATCAGCAATCAAGAGTCAAACACAGCAAAGCATCAAAGGAAATCCCAGGATGATATAAAGGGGAATACCAGGATGTCTACTGCCCCCTAGGTGTAGAGGGCAACCACTTTTGATTGATGTACGTTTGACAACATGTGGTCTAGGAAAGTGCAAGTTACCATAATTGTGTCTACCCTTCCCTGGAGAATGAATGGATAGGTGTAGTGAAAGTCAATGGAAACTGCCATTTTATTGATGAGTTCTACAATAATTATGGTGTGTAGCTGAGACAATAAATAAATTCCCAACACGAATCTCTACCTGGAAGCCTAATATTCCTCTTTTAAACAATGCCCTTTTGTTTCCTTCTTCGTACTTGTCACTATTTGCATTTATTGTGTTTCTCTCCTTAGAACAAAAACACCTGCAGGACATTGAGCTTGCCCATCTTGAATAGCTTTACCTGTCTACCACCTAGTACAGTCCCTGGTATACAATGACCCTCAAGACATGCTTATTTAATGAAAAAACAAGTAAAGAAATAGATTAACCCACCTTCTTAGAGTAATGAGAAGGTAGGAAAAGCATGGTATAGAAAAAGAAAGCAAGAGACTCTCTTCATCCTCCCTTGCCTTATTTAGTTTTGTCAGATTCAGACAAACACAGTTATTTTACTCTGACAATGGCATAGGCACAGACATGAGGCTCACGTCTGATTATTTTTTAAGAAAAAGGTATCCCAAGCTTGAATACAAGCCAAAAAGTAGTGTGTGGACTATGCTTTTAATGATCATACAAGGCACAGACCCACTCAATAAAACACACTTAGTTAAATCAACAATTGTTTACCATTGATAAAAGATCTCAGACTTAGTGAAGTCACATGTGAATTTGGAAAAATTTGTCCTATAAAAGTGCAAGTACTTTTTTTTTCTTTTTTTTTCATCATCCTTTTACTTGGCTGAAAAGTGCAAGTAATTTTTGTACAGTGAAACATATAATCCATAGGTTACAGCTTTATTTCCCGGTCGGATGTTAACCAGTTTTACATCTCACCCAGAAACCTTACCTTAACATTTCTTTATTAATTTTCTTGTAAATACTTTGTTCCAAAAATGCTTTTTGCACCAGTATTAACACTCTTATTAGTTTCCTCACTAACTAATGGGTTGAATAAAATCTTGACATGTTCATTTTATATTTGTGTGAGAGTTATGCTTGTAAACTTTCAAAAAATGTACCTACACACAATAATTTTTTCCAGAAAAGTAACCATGATATCACAAATCGCCATGGTACATACGTAAGACTGATTCTACAATGGCCATTTCCATGAACAATAATGCAGTATAGATAAATACTTCCAGGAAAAGTAACATTTTACATAACAGAAACAGGGCAAGTAAATCTGATCTAATACACAAAGTTTTTTTTATTTTTTTATCTTTTTTTTTTTTTTTTAAGACGTAGTCTCGCTCTATCACCAGGCTGGAGTGCAGTGGCGCGATCTTGGCTCACTGCAACCTCCACCTCCCGGGTTCAAGCGATTCTCCTGCCTCAGCCTCCTGAGTAGCTGGGACTACAGGCACGTGCCACCACGCCCAGCTAATTTTTCTATTTTTAGTAGAGACGAGGTTTCACCATGTTGGCCAGGATGGTCTCGATCTCTTGACCTCATGATCCGCCTGCCTCGGCCTCCCAGAGTGCTGGGGTTACATAAAGTCTTTTAACTCATGTAACTGAACTTCTGACTTCTATCTTCTTTCTAGAATATTTAAGCTTGACATTTTCCATGAGCTCATGTACTCCCGTTTGCATAAGTCATCAAAAAACAGATCACAAAAGCCATTCGAGCTGTTTATATTTGGACTACATATGCCCACCATGGAAACAGGAAGAACAATGTAGAGAAGCTTTAATTCCAGAGCTCTGTGGAGCTCTAGAAGATTATGGGTTTCAATTGTGCTTTCTCTCTCCCACATTTGCAAAGCACAAAATGAAAATCTCACTAATCTAAATCCTTTGAGGCCAATTTAGAAGCAATAAAATAAGTCAAAGTTTGCTCATATAGGTTATAAATCTGAGTATGTGACAGTATCTCTGTCAAGTAGTAAGATAACTCTTGTCTTTTAGGTCCTTTAAAAAATAAGGATCACATGTTTAACTAAGATTTCTTAAACCACCATTAGATGGCACCCCTCTGTCTAAAAAAAAAAATCAACAGCAACAATTTCTCAAATTATGAAGCGGTCTTAAGGATCTAAGGATAGATTTTTGACCCCTGTAACTCTTCTCAAACAAACGTAGTTTTGTAATCCTACACAGATCTTAAAAAGTCATGAAAAGCAGTTTTCTTGAAATTAAGATCTCACTGAAAACAACTTTAATTAGCTCTAGTCAAACAAAATTTTTTTTTCTCCTGAAATTCAGTAGTATTATCTAATTTTTTAAAATTGTTTCTTTGGATACTTTCTGTGAGTTTCTTTCTCTTCATTGAAGACAGTCTGTTTTTATTGAAGAATCTAGGTGCTTATGCTTTCTAAATGAATTATTTGCACTCACTGCCAGTAAGAAAGAAAGCAAAAGAGGGAATTTAATGTTACAAACCCAGATGCCTAGAGATATGTGTTTTTAAGTCTAAACTGTGATTACAAAACAATACTAAAAGATCATTTTTGCCAAGATTTAAAATTTGTAGATTTCCCATTTAAAAAATGGATTTCTAGATTATTTTGAAAAATTACCAGAATTGGCAAATCTGGGTCCACATTTCTCCATGGCATCCCTTGCCTGGAGCTAAGCAGTAGCTGCCAGTTAGACAGAGAATTTGCTCTCCTATACCCTCCTAATGTCTCCTCAGACTAGGGTCAAAGAGGAAAGTAAGAAATTTCTTATCTCCATGTCATTCAGAGGCGGAAAACCAGTTCACAAGGTGGTGAGCGTGCATGTGTGTGTACGTGCCTGCCCACACGTGTGTGCAGGCACATACACACACATGCACGCTCACCACCTTGTGGAATGCCTCCATGCAGTGTCCCAGGACTTTGATTTTATAGGACAATGGGAAGAATTCCTGGCAGTACCTCCATGGGCATCCTACCACAGATGCCATGAAGCCTTTAGCTGGACACTGCAAGTGCCTCCTGGGGTGTTGGGCCCCGAGTCACCTCCAAAGCAGGAGGCAAGCATTGATTCCACTCAGCTTTGGGCTCCAATCTAGTCTCTGCCATCTTCCCAGCTGTAGAAGTTTAGACAAGTCACTTCCCTTCACATGGCCTTGAGTTTCCTCAATTGTTAAAGGGAAGCAAAATGAACAGCTACAGCACTGAGGTAGTCATGAGGCCCAGGGGAGGGAATCCATCTCTGTGCACCATGAAGTGCCAGTTTCTAGGCTGTAGACCTTCAATCTCCACATGGTCAAGAGACCAAAGGAAACAGCATTGGGCATCCTGGACTGTCTTATATGAGCACCACCCATACATCCACAAGCTCCTGCCTACCCTCCACAGTAGCAACATTAGAGTGAAGGAATGTTTGAAGTAGATGGAAACATTGAGAACTTAGGAAAGTTTAAAAGAACAATGAAAACTCATCATGGACTTCAAGGTCAGAAGAGAAATGAATTACAACACTGTACGTGAAAGAACAAAATGTTGGGGCTTCTGATGTTCTGGATGACCCCCAAAATTTGAACCACAGTATCCGCTACCTCTACACACTGCAACTGGCATGGGAAGCACAGGTAGAGGTCTGGGAATTTTGCAGATGCCTACCCTCCCAGCTACATGTATGATCTCAGAGAAGGAGAACAGTACTTTTCATGGTTAGAAAAAAAAAGTTTGTATTTCATCTGTAATAATTTGTGGTTCCTCCAGGATTAGAAAATAAAAAGGAAAAAGAAATGATAGAAACCAAAAGTTAGATCAAGAGGCCCTGAAAGTGTTTTGAAATGGAAACCACTGCCATACCACTTTGCACGTGCCCAGTCTTTTTTCAGGCTTAAACACCACAAATCTTTTAACCACCCAGCTTCTGCTGAGCCACCACCATGACTTTTTATCTTGACTTTTTAATGTCTATTAATCATTTCTATCACACAACAGAAATACAAAGCATAATACAATTTGACTAATTAAAGTCAACACTTTATTCCAGTTTTCTTCATTTTTAGCTAATTTTCTTTTTCTGTTCCAGGATCACATCCAGGACACCACATTACATTGGGTTGTCATGTTTCCTTGGGCTCCTTTTGGCTGTGACATTTCCTCAGAGTTTTCTTATTTTTGATGATGTTGGTGCTTTTGAGGAATGTAGTCAGGTATTCTGTAGCATGTCCCTCAGCTGGGATTTGTCTGATAACTTTCTCATGATTAGACTGGGGTTATGGGTTTTGGGGAAGACCAAAAAGGCAAAAAGACTTTCTCATCACTTATACAAAAGGTACATACTATCAACATGACTTATCACTATTGGTGTCGAGCTTGGTTACCTGGCCGAGGTAGTATTTGTCAGGGTGCTCCACTGCAAAGTTACTCTTTCCCTCTTTTCCATACCAACTACTTTGGAAGGAAGTCATTATGTATAGCACCCCTCTCCCCTTTTGAAAATTTCTTACCGTTTTCCGTTAAATCAAACAAACTTACTTCCTTCCATCTATCTACCCACTTATTAAAAACTGTACCAGGCATCGAAACATTGTCAGGATGTTGTATTGTAAATCTGCAGAACTTGGGAATGGAATCTAATAGGATGATGAATAGGATACACATACGGGAGTCTAAAAGAATTAATGGAATACGGGATCATTACAGCATACATTTATGGAGATGTGTTGCCAAAAGGCTAATTAACAATTTCAGATTTTCCTCTTCAAATATTCTCTGAAATCACGTGTCTACGTTCATTATTTCTTCTGTTAATAAGGCTCTTGATCATAATGTTCCAGGCTGTAGTGATGCCTATATACCCTTATTGTCCAAGCCTCCAGCAATCCCCAAATGACTGCTGGTTTTTACTATATTTCCTTGGCTTCCTCAAGCAATTATAGCCCCCAGCAGTATCACTTGCAAACCACTTTCTAGCCATTAAAGCTATAAACTGTTATCCAGAATTTAGACTAATTGGCCAGTTGGATAATTCCAATCTTCACACTGAAAAAAATGCAGCAGGGCCTAGCATCTATGCCCTTAGAGTACTCTGATGCTTACCAGCAGGGCAACTATGAGCAGGCTGTTAATGTTTGAGTCTATTGTCAACGTCTGAGTCTACTTCCTCTTCTGTAAAATGAAGTTATAAGACTACTGACTTTATTTGGTTATTTTGATCTGGGATTAAGTCCAATGTTTTTCTGTTTTCTAATTCATCATTTTTAATCTTTATCAATTCTCTGTCCTGATTGGTTTAGTACGATATTTTTTTAAGATTCATAAATTGAAAACCAAGTTACTTTTTATTATTTAAAAGATATGGTTTTGCTTCATGTATAGTTTTGGCTGCATCTCAGGATTGGTAAGTGGAGTTCCTAGTGTTATGATATTCTAAAAAGTCTGTTATATTATGAAATTCTAAAAAGCCTATTGCCACAGATAGGAGTTCCTGTTTAACACAAGGCTTATTTAGAAGAATTCGTTTTCCCTTGCTGCTTTTTTTTTTTTTTGAGATGGAGTTTCACTCTTGTTGTCCAGGCTGGAGTGCAACGGTGTGATCTTGGCTCACTGCAACCTCCACCGCCAGGTTCAAGTGATTCTCCTGCCTCAGATTCCTGAGTAGCTGGGATTACAGGCATGCGCCACCACGCCCGGCTAATTATTGTATTTTTTAGTAGAGACGAAATTACTCCATGTTGGTCAGGCTGGTCTTGAACTCCCGACCTTGGGTGATCCACCTGCCTCGGCCTCCCAAAGTGCTGGAATTACAGGCGCGAGCCACCGCGCTCAGCCGGGTTTTCCCTTGCTTCTAAGTGAAAGGATATTTTGAATGTTTGTTTTTTAAATGCATCTTTTTTTTTAATTTTTGTTTTTAAAAAGAAGTAAGTCTTTATTTAATTTTGTTCACAATGTGCTGTTTTCTGGTTCTCACTTTCATGTATTACTTTTGACACAAAATGGGAATTGTGTGAATTTACCAATGATATGAAGAAAAATAAGCATTTTATTATTCTGGCTAAATATGTGGCAGTTCCTCAAGGATCTAGAACTAGAAATACCATTTGACCCAGCCATCCCATTACTGGGCATATACCCAAAGGATTATAAATCGTGCCACTATAAAGACACATGCGCATGTACGTTTATTGCTGCACTATTCACAATAGCAAAAACTTGGAACCAACCCAAATGTCCATCAATAATAGACTGGATTAAGAAAATGTGGCACATATACACCACGGAATAGTATGCAGCCATAAAAAATGATGAGTTCATGTCCTTTGCAGGGACATGGATGAAGCTGGAAACCATCATTCCCAGCAAACTATCACAAGGACAGAAAACCAAGCACTGCATGTTCTCACTCATAGGTAGGAACTGAACAATGAGAACAACTGGACACAGGGTGGGGAATATCACACCCCAAGGCCTGTTGTGAGGTGGGGGAAGGGGGAGGGATAGCATTAGGAGAAATACCTAATGTAAATGACGAGTTAATGAGTGCAGCAAACCAACATGGCATACGTATACCTATGTAACAAACCTACACATTGTGCACATGTACCCTAGAACTTAAAGTATAATAATAAAAAATATATATGTGATGCTCAAATGAATTAGGCAGAGCTCTGGAAGATCACTTATGGTCCAGCTAAGTACTACCTCTTTCCCATTTGCAAGGTATTTGCGTGTCATATTATCTATTGTCACTACCAGGAGCCATTTACCAAACCATAACAAGATATTTAATATTTTTTAGACATTCAATCCCTTCAATTAACAATTTTCCACAGGGCCTCAAGGACTGTACAAAATTATATTAAAATAAGAGCCTTAATTTGCAACCAAAATACCTGAACATGCTCTATTATTCCCCCAACTTCTACAATCCTCCATCGATTTGAAACTTGTAAAACCTAAGGCTGGATTACAAACATTTCCATCCCAGGAAGTTTGAAGCCAATGACTTTACAGTATTATTTCTCCATCCGTCTCATACACATTGAACTTGTGAGATTTCATGTCATCTCGGTATGCTACGATGTTTTGTCGATATGCTTATATCTCTAAGGAAAAATCTCTGAGATTGGGCTTCTCTGGCTTCTCAGTTACACAGAAGTTTATAAATAAAAAAAAGATGATAAAGCCTAAGATCAATTTTTAATGACTTTCTATAATGCTTGATAAGATTACAAAAGCATTTATCAATCAGGCAAAAACCAAATGTGAAAATACTCCTTGCTAAATCCATTGAAGATTGTTAAGTACCCTCTAGAAGTGACACTAACTCCAGGGTAAACTCATTTCAGATTGATGTATTTAGTGATAAAAATGTTAATAACAGCTATCAGAACATTTAAAAATTCCATGTCAAGGGATGAAAATTTTCTAGTTTAGGGAATGCCTAAGAGTTTATCAATAACTGATCATTTAGATGGGTCAGAGCTGTATAAAACATTTTGTAAAATTTTTTATTTAAAATTTTAAATATTCATTAGGTTTGATTTAAATTCATCTTTGTAGAGAAGTGAATGCCTAATACTATATTGGCTTTACTTTTTCTGGCTTTCATGAACATACTTTGTAAGTACACCTGTGTTTTTCTCAATGCATTTACTCTAACCATCTAATTTCTTTTCTTACCTTAAGCCTCTACTCTTTGGCGGTTTTTTATGGCCATGAGCTACTACCTACACATATTCCAAAATTAAATGTTTCTCTTCTTTTCTCACTCTTAAAGGATTTGGTGGGGGTTTTTGTTTTAAATGCAGCCCAAACTGTGTTTCAGTACTCTGCTGGGATTGGAGGGATAATAGGGTTAGATTGATAGATTTGATTAAAATTGTCTTATAGCTGCGATGTAACAAAGATTATTAATTCCTTGGTATCCCTAGCATGTAACAAGTATGAACTAGTCCACAACACCCATGGTGCAAATGTGTCAGCACTCCGTTATTTTCCAAATTAAATTAAATCCTACTCAAGATGCCATGCATCACGCTGGCAGGAAATCCATTTTTACCTCTTGGAGCTCCCCTACTTGTATGCTCTAAGAATTCCAGCGGCTAATGCATTCCTAAAGGAGTTCTGGTGTCTCCCAGACTACAGTACTTCAGCTGCCACTGAGCTCCGGTACCTGATGCCCTGTCTTAAGCCAGTCTTCCTCCATCTGTCCAGGCCTGCTACTTCAGGCTGTGTCCCATGTGCCTCGCTAGCCCCAACTCCTGGCACGGGTCAGCACATACTTTGTATGTGCTTTCTTCAGAGGAGAAACGCTCCACTGCCTATGCCACTTCTTTAGTGCTATCTTTAGCCCACAAGGTCCCTAAGCAGCTCTCTCTGGCTACAGGGCTTAGCGCCAAGTCTTTTCAAGAGCTTAGTCTTTTCGTTCATGGACACAAGTTTGAAAGAGCTTAAAGGAAAGCCATGTGTGGCATGTGGGCACTATTGATGTGCTGTGGCTGTGTCTAACATTCATTCATCATTCAATGGGATTCAAAAAGTACTCACTGAGTCTCTACTATCTGCCAGGCATAATTGAAGGCGTGGGTATACCGCAGTAAACATGACGAAAATCAAGGCATTTAAATAGGATTCCATCTCCAGTGAGTTTTTTCCTAAGAAAAAGTAAATCCTTTTTAAATCTATTCTTGCCTCCCAACTACGCCCTCCACACTACTGCGTGAATAGTTACTGAAAAATGAATAGTATATCTTCATACATTTAAAATAAGAATGTTTATTCTTATTTGCTTTCATTATTGCATCAGATTCCCCATCAATATTAACTGTCCACCCTTAAACTTTTGTAATAGTTCAAACATTTAAAAGATTTTATTTCCCTTCCCTCAAAATTATCCATCTCTATCTCCATAGACTGTCTCCAAAAATGGAACACGCATACTCTTCTCTAAGAATAACCCACCATCTATGCTTCTGACCTCATTCTTTCATGTTTAAGATTTTACCTCTTAATTTATCTTCCTCTTCTCTTCTTCCTCTCTTCTCTTCTCTCTCCCTCTTTCTCTCTCTCCTTTGCTCCTCATCCCACGAATGCACTCTTCTTACCTACAAACAACTTCCCATTCTCAGCCTGGTTTCCTCTTCATGCTTCCACTTCAACTCCCTCCTTCCCTTCAATATCAGATTTAACCCTGTCCTCTGAGCAATCTCCGCTTTGCCTGGTCCCTGTAAAAGTCTCCCAGTGCAACTCTTATCCTTTCATTTAAGTTCCAACCAATATTCCCCAGTGTGGTCTATGCAATGTTATGCCCACATTTTGATCAAATGAAAGAATTCTGTTAGAAATACATTTAGGAAATACATTTGTGCAGATACTAAACAACCTTCTTAAATATTCAAAATACTTACTAAAGTCTATAACAAACCCTAAGTAGGCCTAAAAGAATACAACTTTTATTCAATATTTCCAAAATCTATAATGGCCACAGAACAACTTTCCCCATTGATATTTACATCCTGCAGAACAACACTCATATTGTCAGCTATCAAGACACTTCCACTGAGCTACCTCGAAGTTTCTGGCAAACTTTTGATTATAGTGGCAATAATTCTTGTTAAAGAAATAAATCCCCAATCCTGCTCACACTTTCAACTGACTTCTACATATCTCCAAACAAATGTCCTACCAGTCCCTCAAACATGTATCAAACCAAAACTAAGTGTAACCTCCCAACTACCCTCTGCCTCTGTCCTGTGTCCGCATAGTGAAGATGAGTTGATCATATCTCTCTTATAAATCACCTGTAATATTATTCTTTGTCTTATAACTACAAAGACCACCCACTACTCTTTGTTTTTGTTTTTGTTTTAAGAAGTATGTTTAGTCTGTTCTCACACTGCTATAAAGAACTGCCAGAGACTGAGTAATTTATAAAGGAAAGATGTTTAATTGACACACGGTTCTGAATGGCTGGGGAGGCCTCAGGAAACTTACAATTATGGCAGAAGAAGAAGCAAACATGTCCCAGGAGAGAGAAGTGCTGAGCGAAGGGGGAAGAGCCCCTTATAAAACTATCAGAACTCACAAGAACTCACTCACTATCATGAGAACAGCATGGAGGTAACTGCCCCCATGATTCAATTACCTCCCACCTGGTCCCTCCCATGACATGTGGGGATTATGAGATCTACAGTTCAAGATGAGATTTGGGTGGGGACACAGCCACACCATAACAAAGTGTGTCATATTTTATTTACCTTTGCATCCTCTTCTACCCTAAACCTAATCATATTCCAAATTACCAATCTATACTTTTTTATTGCAAGAAGAAATCGTATTACACAGACTTACAAACACTTGTGTTTGCTTGAGGGGTGGATTATAAAAATGTTCATTATTTTTATTGTAGTAATGTTTTTGCAGATGTATACATCTGTAGTAGTGGATCAAATTGTACAATTTAAACATAAGAAGTTTATTTTAATTGCATATCAATAAAGTTATGTAAAAAACACAAAATTCTTAGCATGCTTGGAATACAAGAGAATTTGCTAATTTGATAAAAAGCTTATACCAAAAAAAACTCCTACCAAGATCATAGTTAATGATAAAAGATTTTTTTTTCTTTGAATATTACATTTTTTTTTTATTTCAATGGGTTTCGGGAGAACAGGTGGTATTTGGTTACATGAGTAAGTTCTTTGGTGGGACTTCTAAGATTTTGATACACCCCTCACCCAAGCAGTGTACACTGTACCCAATGTGTACTCTTTTTAAAAAATTATTATTATACTTTAAGTTCTAGGGTACATGTGCACAATGCGCAGGTTTGTTACATAGGTATACATGTGCCATGTTGGTCTGCTGCACCCATCAACTCGTCGTTTACATTAGGTATTTCTCCCAGTGCTATCCCTCCCCCAGCCCCCACCCCACGGCAGGCCCTGATGGGTGATGTTCCCCGCCCTGTGTCCATGTGTTCTCATTGTTCAATTCCCACCTATGAGTGAGAACATGTGGTGTTTGGTTTTCCGTCCTTGTGATAGTTTGCTCAGAATGATGGTTTCCAGTTTCACCCATGTCCCTGCAAAGCACATGAACTCATCCTTTTTTATGGCTGCATAATATTCCATGGCGTATATGTGCCACATTTTCTTAATCCAGTCTATCATTCATGGACATTTGGGTTGGTTCCAAGTCTTTGCTATTGTGAATAGTGCCGCAATAAACATATGTGTGCATGTGTCTTTATAGTAGCATGATTTTTTATAATCCTTTGGGTATATACCAAGTAATAGGATTGCTGGGTCAAATGGTATTTCTAGTTCTAGATCCTTGAGGAATCACCACACTGTCTTCCACAATGGTTGAACTAATTTACACTCCCACCAAACTTGTAAAACCGTTCCTATTTCTCCACATCCTCTCCAGTACCTGTTGTTTCCTGACTTTTTAATGATCGCCATTCTAACTGGCATGAGATGGTATCTCATTCTGGTTTTGATTTGCATTTCTCTGATGATCAGTGATGATGAGCATTTTTTCATGTGTCTGTTGGCTGCATAAATGTCTTCTTTTGAGGAGTGTCTGTTCATATCCTTCACCCACTTTTTGATGGGGTTGTTTGTTTTTTCCGTGTGAATTTGTTTAAGGTCTTTGTAGATTCTGGATATTAGCCCTTTGTCAGATGGGTAGATTGCAAAAATTTTCTCCCATTCCATAGGTTGCCTGTTCACTCTGGTAGTTTCTTTTGCTGTGCAGAAGCTCTTTCCTAGAAGAAAACTTAGACAATACCATTCAGGACACAGGCATGGGCAAAGACTTCATGTCTAAAACACCAAAAGCAATAAACGGCAACAAAAGCCAAAATAGACAAATGGGATCTAATTAAACCCAACCTGTAGTCTTTTATCCCTCACCCTCCTACCACCCTTTCCTCTCAGTCCCCAAAATCCATTGTATCATTCTTATGCCTTTTCGTCCTCATAGCTTAGCTCCCACTTATGAATGAACACATACAATGTTTGGTTTTCCATTCCTGAGTTACTTCTCTTAGAATAATGGTCTCCAATTCCATCCAGGTTGCTGCAAATGCCATTATTTCATTCCTTTTTATGGCTGAGTCCTCCATGGAACATATATACCACATTTTCTTTATCCACTCGTTGATTGATGGGCATTTGGGCTAGTTCCATATTTTTGCAATTGCGAATTGTGCTGCTATAAACACGCATGTGCAAGTATCTTTTTCGTATAATCACTTCTTTTCCTTTGGGTTGATACCCAGGAGTGGGACTGCTGGATCAAATAGCAGATCTACTTTTAAGGAATCTCCACACTGTTTTCCATAGTCCAAACATTTGTTTTGAGTTCACATCACCTAAGTTACATCCTGAATCACTCCTTATTATCTGTGTTAGTTTGGCAAGTGGCTTAGCATCTCTAAATCTCAGTTGTGTCTCTAAACCTGTTTTCTCATCTAAAAATGTGAAATTAAATCATCCACCTCAAAGAGTAGTTGTGAGGATTTGCTGAAATAATGTATGTAATATACTTAGTGCAATGCCTAAGTTATGTTAACCATTCAATAACTTGTGTTATTCTTATTAATTCTTATTAATTCACCCAATTTACATGAACAAAACCATAGCTACTAAAAGAATGTTTCAACAAGTGGGACTTTAGGTTCAAAGTATTTTTAGCTACTAACACAATAATTCACTTTAAGTATCCCGGATTAGTTGACTTTTTCAATCATTTACAATTCCCTAGTGGTCAGTTAAGCATTGAGCCATTAGCAATTATGCCTTTCCTTTAGCAAATCTCTAGTTATTTTAGCTGTTTATAATGTATACTGGTTTGCTTAACCCCCCTACAATTTAAAGTGAATAATTATTTTGTCATTATTATAGTAACTATTTTATCTAACCAGTAGATAATATTTACATAATTTCAGAAGTGATATATCAGAAAAATATGAATATATATATATATTTTTTTTGAGACAGAGTCTTGCTGTGTCACCCAGGCTGGAGTGCAGTGGTGTGATCTCAGCTCACTGCAACCTCTGCCTCCCAGGTTCAAGCAATTCTCATGCCTCAGCCTCCCAAGTAGCTGGGATTACAAGTATGGCTTGTAACCAGGCCTGGCTAATTTTTGTATTTTTAGTAAGGACGGGATTTCGTCATGTTGCTCAGGCTAGTCTCGAACTCCTGGCCTCAAGTGATCCACCCACCTTGGCCTCCCAAAGTGCTGGGATTACAGGCATGAGCCATCATGCTCGGCCTCATTAAAAATATTTTATGACAAAGGATAAATGCTTGAGGTGATGATACCCCATTTACCCTGATGTGATTATTATGCATTACAAGCCTGAATCAAAAAATCTCATGGAACCCATAAATTATACACCTACTATGTAACCACAAAAATTAAAAATTAAAAAAATTATGAAAACTACAGACACTGGGAAGTGTTCAAGGGTAACAAGTAGGATAAATACAATACAAAAATACTATTACAGCATTTTTATTTAAAAAAACACACAAGTGCCATTTTTCCAGTAATAGTATTTAAATGAATATATAACATGACTGATATGTCTGTTGTTACAGAACATTAAAATAACAGTGTATTATTATACTTTCAAATTGGATGGGGCCACTTTTAATAGATTACAGGTAGCTGCAAATTCTTTAGTACTCCTCACTTTGAGAATGGAGTCTAAGTCCTCTCCCCTTGAATCTGGGCTTTGGTGACTTGCTAAACCAAAAGAATGCAGTAGAAATGTGACATTCTTGGTCTTCTGAAGCTATGTCATTAAGTTGTTTTGAAGTTTCTGCCCAGTCCTCTTGGAATGCCTGCCCCAGAGGAAAGCACCACAGTATAAGGGATCTGACTACCTAAGACTGCCATGCTTTCAGGAAGCCTAAGCTAGCCACATGGAATGGCTATATGGAAAGAGACATATCTAGTTAGCCTCCAGCCATCCATACATGTCATGTCCAGATATGACATCACAACTCAGACATCAGATACATGAATGATTAAGCAGTTAGATGACATCAGCCTCAGCCGTTATCAAGCTGCAACTCTATGATGCACGCCAAGGAAGAAGAGCCCAGCTAAGTCCTTCAAACCCTACACCTGTGAGAAATCATCGTAAATTAATTTAAGCCACTAAGTTTGGACATGGCTTCTTACATAGCGATAGATAACAAAATATGTCTGTTTCTGATCCTGCTGTTTGAATACATATGAATTCCTCAAATGAAATACAACAAAACGTGTCATTTTAATTCTTATAATTATTTAAAATAATAAGGGAAGTCATATCATAAAATATCAAGGTATATTTTAAATGAGTTTCATGATGCAGCATGTTAATCTAAAATGGAATATTTTACATTAAAATAGAAAAAATGTACAAATATATTTATGTATATAAGTGAGTATATCCATAGAAAAGCACTGGAAGAACAGTGGTCAACCTTTAGGTACAGAGTTTTTCAGTAATTTTGGTGTTTCTTTGTGCTTTTCTATGTTTTCCATAGTTTCTACATTGAATATATTTTACTTTTGGTCATTTCTGATGCTGTTTTTGAAAAGCAAAATTCCAGAAATTAGAACTCTGAACCAAAACCTTAAAACTAAGATCATTTAACACCCACAATCTAGCACTTGAATTGTGGGTATAAACACCCAGGGCTTAATTACAACCTTATAGTTAGAATTAGATGAATGTGTTCTCCACCCATAAGCAAACAGGGAACTCCTTAACATGTTTCATACATGTCAAATGTTTTTATATAATAAAAAAGGCAAAAATATCACTTAATCAACACAAGCATATAGACATTGAAACAAAAAACAGATCATCTGTTGTATTTTTACCATTCCCCACTTTTCTTCCATTCCCCACTTTCTTTCTCAGCCATAATACATTGCTTGAGGAGAGAAGCCAGTTTCCCTCCACATGCATGTATTTCACATCCTTCTGTGAAATACTTTGTACCTAAAACTTACCTTTGAAGAAAATTCACAAGTGAAAAGGAAGCCATTAACAGAATTCATTGAGTGCATCAACTATGGTATCTTTCATCTCTTGACTTCAACTTAGGAACTCTGGTGTCATAAATTGAAATACGGGGAGTCTTTCTGTAATAATGTAATGACTCCTCAGACTTCCCTCTTTTATTATTTTGCCTTTGATCAATGTGTCCAGCGTGCAGAACACTTTGAAGTTATACCACCCACTCCACCCTCACTTTCTATCATGATAATTGTCTTTTCCTTCAATCAAAAAATTTAGGCTAATCAATTTCCTTTAAAAAAATAGAAGATATCTTTATTTTTCCCTTTGTGTTTCTTGAAAGACAATACTTTTTAGCTTCTTATTATTCTGACTGAAAATTTTAGTTTGATGCTCTTTTAATTCCTGATTTCCATCTAAGTTGCAAAATCAGCTGAGAATTCTGAGGTTATAAGGAGGCAGTTAGGCTCCGAGTTAAAGTTTTCAATGAATTGGTTTACTTCAACTTCTCACTTGGACTCACTTTCCCATTATCAGAGTTGTCCCCTCCCACTCTAAATATCCCCCGCTTCCCTAATTTCAGCTACTTCTTATGACTCTTTAGATATTCATTTGTGGTTTAGAACATATGAAAGGATAGCAATACAAAAAGTGACTGGGAGGGCACATGGTCAGTTCTTACTTCTTGAGTCACGTTTTCATGTGGCTTCCTGACACCACACTCCTCTGGTTTTCCTTCCCACCTCACTAGAAGCCCCTCTGCCTCCTTTGCTGAACCCTTGCCTTCTTTCTGACCTCTACGTGATGGGACGTACCACTTCTCAGGCTCAGACTGCTTCATCCACATTCAGACTCACTCTGGTCTCATTCACTCACCTGTAATTTAAAACACCGTCTCCCAAATTTACATCTCCAGCCTAACTTCCAAAAATTTCCTAACTTCCCCTAAATTCCAAACTCATTATCTCCATGAGACTATTTGGCATCTCCAGGTGAAGATTTTTTAATCTCATTTTTATTTTCTAAATATATAACACATTTATATGAATCCAAAGTTAAACCTATATAAGAAAACATATTCAGAGAATGCTCACTTCCATTTACCCATTCTTTTCCTCCCTCTACAGATAATCATTTCTACTAGGTTTTAAGTCACCAACGTTTCTTTTATAAGTAAATGCATATATACTGGCAAATAACTGAAATAAAGCAACTAAATATAAAGTAGTGATAATAGCACAGACATAAATTTTTCTAGTGGCTATAGAATACAGTATTTTCACTGTCTATACCTAGTAGAATAAATTCTAAGGACAAATACAGCTGTAAAGAAAGCTTATATTTCATTAAATATTCTCAGTGGTAATATCAGTATAATTATGTGAAATTAAATGTTTATGCTGTAGAATATACATTTTGAAACCACGTTTTATATACTGTAGATATATATTTTGAAACTATACATTTTGTAGGATAGAGCAAATAATAATTACTTAAGAGAAAACACACTGGGCACAGTGGCTCATGCCAGTAATCCCAGCACTTTGGAAGGCTGAGGCGGGAGGATCACTTGAGGTCAGGAGTTTTAAGTCCAGCCTGGCCAACATGGTGAAACCTCATCTCTACTAAAAATACAAAAAATTAGCTGGGCATGGTGGTGCGCACCTGTAGTACCAGCTTCTCAGGAAGCTGAAGCAGGAGGAATAGCTTGAACCTGGGAGGCAGAGGTTGCAGTGAGCGAAGATTGCACCACTGCACTCCAGCCTGGATGACAGGGCAAGACTCCATTTAAAAAAAAAAAAAAGATAGAGAAAAGAGAAATGACAATAAAATCATCAAAGAAATCATGTAAAGTTTCTGTAAGGTTAAACTTAAACTGGAATTATCAGTATCACGTCATGACTTTTTTCTTTGTAAAAAATACATATTTCCTGGCTCTGTCCACTAAAAAGACTTCCAAGTAATGACAACTCAATAACAATAAGGATCATAAGGGCCCAGACTTTTGCCTCTAACCATCATTCCCCACTACAAGGAAGCAGCACTTTTTAGAGGAATGACTGGTATCTGGGGAAAGAAATATGCAAAATAAACCTGAACATCTTGAGCAAGGAAACTAGGTAAGAGTAATGGGGTCACGTCACAAGAGAAACATGAAAGCGTTCCCATTGGCTAAAGATTAAAATTTTTGAGTATCTAAAGGGATAATGAATGTGATTGTTTGAAACACGTAGAATATATAAATCCATATGTTCATAGGGATTAAACGAAAGATGGAAAGAAAGTCAGTTCAAAGGCCACCACTGAAGGTAACTAGGGCACAAACTACTTACTCTGAAATTAATATTTAAAGGGAAAGAATTAAACATTTATCCTGTCTATCCTAGGTAAACTCCTTTTCCAGGTAACCAAATAGCCAAGTTGTTAAGGAAAAAGTTTTTCCTTACAGAAAAATTCCAGCTAATGAGGTAAGAATGACCGAGTTAGAAAAGCACCTATTTGTAATTCCTAGTAAAATAATCAAGGAAGCCAGCATGCGTGGATGAAACAATTAGATAAAAAGATAATGGGAAACTTAACAATGAAAGGATTGAGCTGTCACCACCTGAACCCACTGCTGAATCCCAATGTCACTAAAGTGATAGAGCCAGACACGGTGTGCCTCCTGATGTGATGCAATATGAAATTCACAGCACCATACCGATGTAGCATTCTTGCCCAAAAAGCAGAACCTAAATCTAATTGGGGCTTTAGAGCTAACTTCCAGTTTACAGGAAAAATGGGGGCTAAAGAAACATGTGAAGTAATCCAAAAAAGAGAACAAACAAATTCAGAACATGGACATTCTATGGGACAAATTGCCACATTTCTTCAACAAATCACTGTTGGTTGGTGGGTAGGAGATGCCAAGAAGACTACTGTCAGATAAACTATCTACAACTTAATTATATTTTAATTAGAAGAAATTAACTATAAAAAGACATTTTCAAGATAATCAAGGAAATTTGAAGGTGGACTTATTACTGAACAATACTATGGAATTATTGTTAGTTTTGTTAGGTAGAATAAAAGCACTGTAGTTATGTAGGAAAATATCCATACATTTTATAGCTGCACTCTATATTATGTAGACATACATGAAACAAGTATGGCAAAATCTTGATAATTGCTAATTCTAAGTCGGAGGTAAAAAGGGGCTCATTTTACTATTCTACTTTTGTGCATGTTGGAAAGCTTTTATAATAAAAATATTTAATGGCACACTCCACATAATAATCAAAGCTCTAACTTAAATTTAACATTAACTCTTCTT
Organism: Gorilla gorilla gorilla; assembly: GCF_029281585.2. Taxonomy (NCBI): domain Eukaryota; kingdom Metazoa; phylum Chordata; class Mammalia; order Primates; family Hominidae; genus Gorilla; species Gorilla gorilla. The sequence continues at coordinate 94,714,289 of NC_073228.2, read as the reverse complement.
CTGCCCCAACTAGGGACTGCTGCAAGCTGGTGGCTTACAGCTGGAGAAAGAGTTATTGTCCATCTTTTCTTTTTGCCTGTAGATAGTTTTCTTCCTCCCTCGACTGGCCAATTGGTTTCCCATCCCCACTAAGGACAGAGCAAGGTGAGGGCTGAATAAGGTCAGAACTGAGAAGAGGTTAGAAAGGTTCTTACTTGACTGGACTGCCATAAGATGGCTTTGTTCTCTATGTCCTTGGCTGAATCATTCTAGTGGAATTTTAAGTCTCTACAGAGGTCTCACTGCAGGGCCCATCAACTTCAATCCTAACATGCAGGGACTGCTTCTCTTTCAACTGACTAATCTAGATCTCCTTCAATTTCAGCTTCTGACAATATGGCTTCTGACAATATGCCCATAGCAACGTACTCCTGGGCTCCCCTTCCCCTGACAGGCTGCCCTCTGGGCAGGATCCCTTTAAAATGACCTCAGGCTAACGTCTTTACCACAGGTTTCACAGCCAGCCCTGGGGCTCACTTCCATTTGCCCTGCTGTGGGAGGTGATACAGTTTATTCAGACTCCGCCCTCCATCCTACAACCCTAGGCCTCCTTAACTCCCTCAGAAATAGATCAGGACTTTTGTCGTCGTCTTGAAGCAAAAAATCATACTCTCCAAGGGGTTTTGTTGAAGCCCTTCTCACCACACTTAAGATGATGCACAGATACACATGAGGGGCAGAGGGACAGGGGATGCACCCCCACAGTTCTCCCAATATAAATTCTCCTCAGAAAATGCTCTCTCAGATTTTACCCTTGAATTTTTTATACACTCAATGTAAGTGACAGAATTCAAAAGTTATATAACTCGTTTTGTTATATTCTTTGAAATTTTGTGTTTGGATAATTTCTCACAACTCATTTTGACATCTGATATATTTGTTGGTGCTTCAGTTGAAATTCCAGTGTAAAACAAAAGTATGAATATATCATCATCAGGAGGTCAAAGTGGCTTTTTCCTTTTTTAAAGTAACCCAGAAACCACATCCTCTGTCAAATGGGTACACTTCAACAAAGCAGTCCATAATAGCTACCTTGCTTGTTATTATTTTAATTAATAGCAAATGCAGTGTGGTGGTTTTGTAATATGGAACCAAAATTTTTTGACACTTCTCCATTAAAAGGTGGGTTGTTTATCCCCTCTTCTTAAACGTGGGTTCTATGGCCACTTGAACAATAAAATATAGTAGAACTTAATACTGTATTTACTTCTAGCAAAGACAGGCTGGCTTTCAGTCCCAAGTCTTTAAAAACTGGCAGCATCCACTTCTGGTCTCTTGCACCGCTTGCTCAATGACTGCTCAGGACACCTAGTCATGATGCTGTGAGGAAGCTAAAGTCACCCCACAGAGTGGCTCACATGGAGAACTAACAGCCAGCATCAATTTGCCAGCCATCTTGAGTGACACATCTTGGAAAAGGATACTCCAGCCCCAGGTAGGCTGCCCCAAGAACCCTGTATATAGCAGAGACAAGCGGTCCCCACCAAGCTCTACCCAAATTAACAGATTCATGAGCAAAATAAGTGGTTATTTTAAGTCACTAATTTTTAGAGAAGTTGGTTACGCCTAAAGCACATACATATAATTTGGGACTCCGCTTCAAGAAGAAAAGTAAAAATTAAAAACAAAATGCTTAGGGGCTGAAGCTTGAGCTCTAGCAGCTTCAAGGTAAATTTAAACATTCTTCGGGATTCTAGAAGAAGAAAAAGGAGCTAAGGAAAAAAAGTTTCATTTAGGCACCCAAATCATTAATAATTTGAATTTTATGTGTCACAGTATTAGCTAATAGCAGCTAACTTTACCAAGCACTACATGCTGTTTTAACTGCTTTACATGAAACTCAGTTAATCCTCCCGATAACCATCTAAAATATTGTATAACATAGGTACTATTAGTATGCCCATTGTGAAATGAGGAACCGGAGTTACAGAGGGATTAAATATATTTGCCAAATTACACTTTGGAAATGGCCAGGATATAAACCCAAGCCATCAGAGTCCAGCTCTTATACTCTTAACAAAATTCTAAATATACATTTTCTATTAACAAAGAAATCTTACTAATAGTCACATAGGAAAGATCATTTTCAAAATCACTATATCTATAGCACCTATCGTATTAAAAATACCATCAAATGAAAAGTGCACATTTTACTCTCTTCTCTCTATAATCAAACTCAGTCTCTTATGGGCAGCACAGTCTGTTATTTCCAACATTAATGAATAGAAAAGCCCTTACACCTAGTGATTAACTATGTAATAAGAATGGTCATATTATATACAATTTCAAACCCACAGTGATTTACCATTTGCAAGGTAATTAGTTGTAGGCCTAGATGTTTTTTGTGGCTATCATGATACCTCAATAGAACAAAAGTAATGAAAAAATGCAAGTATGGGGCCCTAATTCTATGGTTACATTCATCTCCTATGCTGAAAGAAGTGTGCCAGGGGAGGGAGGGAAAAGTTTTTGGTAGCTAGAAGAGTAGGAATGGAATTTCCAAATGTATGGCGCCATGAAATCATAAGGATGTTAAAATATCACTAAAAATCGTTATAAAACAAGTTTTGAGGCTGTAATAAAATGTGAAAGCAGAAATTGCCAGCTCAATGTTTTTTTCAAACTCATGTTAGAGTGCTTCAGTAAAAAAAGAATGAATTAATGACCAATTCCTAATATATATCACTCATGAATATTACTGAGAAATGAAAAATGAGATGAAGTAAAGTCTCTCGGAAGCTAAAAAGCTTCAGGAAAGTCTATTAATCATATATTATACTAAGGTCTCAACTACTAGGTATGCTACTGACTTATAAAAGCTAGGGCATTCTAGTCACCTGAAAGCATGAACAATTTCCAAAGTTTCCTGACTTTACTACTTAAATACTATATAAAACTGCCACACAATGATCAAATTGCTTTACAATAATACTCAAAGATTGTTTCCAATTATTTATACTTTTGGTAGAAAAATAAATCCTAGATAAGTTTTAGAAATATATTTATTATAATGATGTTTTCAATGTAACACTACCCAATGAAAATACCTAATACAGATGTATTTATGATTGTACATTTATTTATATTAGAAAATTTAAGACACGAAGTGAATTCATTTTAAACTAAGCCAGGCATGGAGGGTTGCGCCTGTGATCTCAGCCACTTGGGAAGCTGAAGCAGTAGGATCACTTGAAGACAAGTTTGAGACAAGCCTGGGCAACACAGAAAGACCCCATATCTTACAATAATGTTTTGTCTTTTAATTAGCTGGGCATGGTGGTGCACACTGATAGTCCCAGCTACTTGGGAGAATGAGGCAGGAGAATCTCTTGAATCCAGGAGCTCAAGGCTGCAGTGAGCAATGATGATACCACTATACTCCAGCCTGGGTGACAGAGTGAGATCCCATCTCTAAAAAAAAATTATCAAAGTAAAAGAGTGGAGTAAGATTTATCAATAACAGAAAATTAAAAAGACCAGGAGTCACTATTCTTGTATCAAATAAAACAGATTTTAAACCAATAAAAGTTAAGAAGGACAATGAAAGGCATTACAGAATGATAAAGGGTACAATCTGACAAGAAGCTCTGGCTATCCTAAATATATACACACCCAACTCTGGAGCACCCAGATTTATAAAACAATATCTTCTTGGCCTAAGAAAAGACTTTACACAACCATATAAAAATAGTGGGAGATTTCAACATTCCACTGACAGTGTTAGACAGATCATTGAGGCAAAAAATTAACAAAGAAACTCTGGAATTAAGCTTAACACCTGAGCAATTAGACCTAATATACATCTACAGAACACCCCACCTAACGACCACAGAATATACATTCTTCTCATCTGCATACAGAACACATTCCAAAAAAAAAAAAAAAAAAACACATGCTTGGTCATAAAGCAAACCTCAATAAATAAAAAACAACTGAAATCATATACCAAGTACACTCTTGGACCACAGTGCAATAAAAATGAAAAGCAATACCAACAAAACCGCTCCAAATTACACAATACATGGAAATTAAACAACTGACTCCTAAATAACTCCTGGGTGAACACTGAAATTAAAATAGAAATGTAAAAATTATTTGAAACTAATGAGAGTAGAGACACAACTTACCAAAATCTCTGGGATACAGCCAAAGCAGTGTTAAGAAGAAACTTAATAGCCTTAAAACACCTTTATCAAGAAGTTAGAGCCCTGTCTGACAGCTCTGAAGAGAGCAGTGGTTCACCCAGCATGGCATTTGAGCTCTGAGAATGGACAAACTGCCTCCTTAAGTGGGTGCCAGAGCCCCGTGTGGCCTAACTGGGAGACACCTCCCAGCAGCGGCCGACAGACACCTCATACAGGCAGGTGCCCCTCTGGGACAAAGCTTCCAGAGGAAGGATCAGGCAACAATATTTCACTGGTGATGCCCAGGCAAACAGGGTCTGGAGTGGACCTCCAGCAAACTCCAACTGACCTGCAGATGAGGGACTTGACTGTTAGAAGGAAAACTCACAAACAGAAAGGAATAGCATCTACATCAACAAAAATGACATCCACACCAAAACCCTATCTGTAGGTCACCAACATCAAAGACCAAAGGTAGATAAAACCACAAAGATGGGGAGAAACCAGAGCAGAAAAGCTGAAAATTCTAAAAACCAGAGCACCTCTTCTCCTCCAAAGGATCACAGCTCCTCACCAGCAACGGAACAAAGCCGGACGGAGAATAACTTTGACGAGGTGACAGAAGTAGGCTTCAGAAGGTCTGTAATAACAAACTTCTCTGAGCTAAATGAGCATGTTCTAACCTATCGCAAGGAAGCTAAAAAAAACTTGAAAAAAGGTTAGACGAATGGCTAACTAGAATAAACACTGTAGAGGAGACTTTAAATGACCTGATGGAGCTGAAAAACATGGCACGAGAACTTCGTGACGCATGCACAAGCTTCAATAGCCAATTCGATCAAAGGGAAGAAAGGATAACAGTGATTGAAGATCAAATTAATGAAATAAAGCGAGAAGACAAGGTTAGAGAAAAAAGAGTAAAATAAAACGAACAAAGCCTTCAAAAAATATGGGACTATGTGAAAAGACCAAATCTACGTTTGATTGGTGTGCCTGAAAGTGACAGGGAGAATGGAACCAAGCTGGAAAACACTCTTCAGGATATTATCCAGGAGAACTTCCCCAACAGGAAACACAGAGAACACCACAAAGATACTCCTCCAGAAGAGCAACCCCAACACACATAACTGTCAGATTCACCAAGGATGAAATGAAGGAAAAAATGTTAAGGGCAGCCAGAGAGAAAGGTTGGGTTACCCACAAAGGGAAGTCCATCAGACTAACAGTGGATCTCTCGGCAGAAACCCTACAAGCCAGAAGAGAGTGGGAGCCAATATTCAACATTCTTAAAGAAATGAATTTTCAACCCAGAATCTCATATACAGCCAAACTAAGCTTCATATGTGAAGGAGAAATAAAATCCTTTACAGACAAGCAAATGCTGAGAGATTTTGTCACCACCAGGCCTGCCTTACAAGAGCTCCTGAAGTAACCACTAAACATGGAAAGGAACAATCAGTACCAGCCACTACAAAAACATGCCAAATTGTAAAGGCCATCAATGCTGTGAAGAAACTGCATCAATTAATGGGCAAAATAACTAGCTAACATCATAATGACAGGATCAAATTCACACATAACAATATTAACCTTAAAAGTAAATGGGTTAAATGCCCCAATTAAAAGACACAGACTAGCAAATTGAATAAAGAGTCAAGACTCATCGGTGTGCTCTTTTCAGGAGACCCATCTCATGTGCAAAGATGCACATAGGCTCAAAATAAAGGGATGGAGGAAGATCTACCAAGCAAATGGAAAGCAAAAAAAAAGCAGGGGTTGCAATCCTAGTCTCTGATAAAACAGACTTTAAACCAATAAAGAAAGATCAAAAGAGACAAAGAAGGCCATTACATAATGGTAAAGGGATCAATCCAACAAGAAGAGCTAACTATACTAAATATATCTGCACCCAATACAGGAGCACCCAGATTCATAAAGCAAGTCCTTAGAGACCTACAAAGAGACTTAGACTCCCACACAATAATAATGGGAGACTTTAACACCCCACTGTCAACATTAGATCAACGAGACAGAAGGTTAACAAGGATATCCAGGACATGAACTCAGCTCTGCACCAAGTGGACCTAATAGACATCTACAGAACTCTCCACCCCAAATCAACAGAATATACATTCTTCTCAGCACCACATCACACTTATTCTAAAATTGACCACATAATTGGAACCAAAGCACTCCTCAGCAAATGTAAAAGAACAGAAATCACAACAAACTGTCTCTCAGACCACAGTGCAATCAAATTAGAACTCGGGATTAAGAAACTCACTCAAAACCACACAACTACATGGAAACTGAACAACCTGCTCCTGAATGACTACTGGGTAAATAACAAAATGAAGGCAGAAATAAAGATGTTCTTTGAAACCAATGAGAACAAAGACACAACGTACCAGAATCTCTGGGACATATGTAAAGCAGTGTGTAGAGGGAAATTTATAGCACTAAATGCCCACAAGAGAAAGCAGGAAAGATCTAAAATCGACACCGTAACATCACAATTAAAAGAACTAGAGAAGCAAGAGCAAACACATTCAAAAGCTAGCAGAAGGCAAGAAATAACTAAGATCAGAGCAGAAATGAAGGAGACAGAGACACAAAACTCCCTTCAAAAAAATCAATGAATCCAGGAGCTGGTTTTTTGAAAAGATCAACAGAATAGGTAGACCGCTAGCAAGACTAATAAAGAAGAAAAGAGAGAAGAATCAAATAGACGCAATAAAAAATGATATATCACCACCGATCCCACAGAAATACAAACTACCATCAGAGAATACTATAAACACCTCTACGCAAATAAACTAGAAAATCTAGAAGAAATGGATAAATTCCTGGACACATACACCCTCCCAAGACTACACCAGGAAGAAGTTGAATCTCTGAATAGACCAATAACAGGATCTGAAATTGAGGCAATAATTAATAGCCTACCAACCAAAAAAGTCCAGGACCAGACGGATTCACAGCCGAATCCTACCAGAAGTACAAAGAGGAACTGGTACCATTCCTTCTGGAACTATTCCAATCAACAGAAAAAGAGGGAATTCTCCCTAACTCATTTTATGAGGCCAGCATCATCCTGATACCAAAGCCTGGCAGAGACACAACAAAAAAAACAGAATTTTAGACCAATATCCCTGATGAACATTGATGCAAAAATCCTCAATAAAATACTGGCAAACGGAATCCAGCAGTATATCAAAAATCTTATCTACCACAATCAAGTCGGCTTCATCCCTGGGATGCAAGGCTGGTTCAATATACACAAATCAATAAACGTAATCCATCACATAAACAGAACCAACAACAAAAACTACATGATTATCTCAATAGATGCAGAAAAGGCCTTCAACAAAATTCAACAGCACTTCATGCTAAAAACTCTCAATAAACTAGGTATTGATGGAATGTATCTCAAAATAATAAGAGCTATTTATGACAAACCCACAGCCAATATCATACTGAATGGGCAAAAACTGGAAGCATTCCCTTTGAAAACCAGCACAAGACAAGGATGCCCCTCTCACCACTTCTATTCAACATAGTGTTGGAAGTTCTGGCCAGGGCAATCACGCAAGATAAAGAAATAAAAGGTATTCAATTAGGAAAAGAGGAAGTCAAATTGTCTCTGTTTGCAGATGACATGATTGTATACTTAGAAAACCCCATCATCTCAGCCCAAAATTTCCTTAAGCTGATAAGCAACTTCAGCAAAGTCTCAGGATACAAAATCAGTGTGCAAAAATCACAAGCATTCCTATACACCAATAATAGAGAGCCAAATCATGAGTGAATTCCCATTCACAATTACTACAAAGAGAATAAAATACCTAGGAATCCAACTAACAAAGGATATGAAGGATCTCTTCAAGGAGAACTACAAAGGACTGCTCAACGAAATAAAAGAGGACACAAACTAATGGAAGAACATTCCATGCTCATGGATAGGAAGAATCAATAACATGAAAATGGCCATACTGCCCGAAGTAATTTATAGATTCAATGCTATCCCCATCAAGCTACCACTGACTTTCTTCACAGAATTGGAAAAAACTACTTTAAACTTCATATGGAACCAAAAAAGAGCCCGCATTGTCAAGACAATCCTAAGCAAAAACAACAAAGCTGGAGGCAACACACTACCTGACTTCAAACTATACTACAAGGCTACAGTAACCAAAACAGCACGGTACTGGTACCAAAACAGATATATAGATCAATGACACAGAAAAGAGGCCTCAGAAATAACACCACACATCTGCAACCATCTAATCTTTGACAAACCTGACAAAAACAAGAAATGGGGAAAGGATTCTTTATCTAATAAATGGGGCTGGGAAAACTGGCTAGCCATATGTAGAAAGCTGAAAAATGGATCCCTTCCTTGTACCTTATACAAAAATTATTCAAGATGGATTAAAGACTTAAATGTTAGACCTAAAACCATAAAAACCCTAGAAGAAAACTTAAGCAATACCATTCAGGACACAGGCATGGGCAAGGGCTTCATGACTAAAACACCAACAGCAATGGCAACAGAAGCCAAAATTGACAAATGGGATCTAATTAAACTAAAGAGCTTCTGCACAGCAAAAGAAACTACCATCAGCATGAATAGGCAACCTACAGAATGAGAGAAAATTTTTGCAATCTACCCATCTGACAAATGGCTTATATCCAGAATCTACAAAGAACTTCAACAAATTCACAAGAAAAAAAACAAACAACCCCATCAAAAAGTGGGCAAAGGATATGAACAGACACTTTTCAAAAGAAGTCACTGATGCAGCCAACAGACACATGAAAAAATGCTCATCATCACTGGTCATCAGAGAAATGCAAATCAAAACCACAATGAGATACAATCTCATGCCAGTCAGAATGGCAATCATTAAAAAGTCAGGAAACAACAGATGCTGGAGAGGATGTGAAGAAATAGGAATGCTTTCAGACTATTGGTCGGTGGGACTGTAAATTAATTCAACCATTGTGGAAGACAATGTGGCGATTCCTCAAGCATCTCGAACAAGAAATACCATTTGACCCAGTGATCCCCTTACTGGGTATATACCCAAAGGATTATAAATCATGCTACTATAAAGACACATGCACACGTATTTTTATTGAGGCACTATTCACAATAGCAAAAACTTGGAATCAACCCAAATGTCCATCAGTGATAGACTGGATTAAGAAAATGTGGCACATATACACATGGAATAGTATGCAGCCATAAAAAGGATGAGTTCATGTCCTTTGCAGGAATATGGATGAAGCTGGAAACCATCATTCTCAGCAAACTATCACAACAACAGAAAACCAAACACCACATGTTCTCACTCATAGGTGGGAACTGAACAATGAGAACACCTGGACACACGGCGGGGAACATCACACACTGGGGCTTGTCGTGGGGTGGGGGGCTGGGGGAGGGATAGCATTAGGAGAAACACCTAATGTAAATGACGGGTTGATGGGTGCAGCAAACCAACATGACACATGTATACCTATGTAACAAACCTGCACATTGTGCACATGTACCCTAGAACTTAAAGTATAATAATAATAATAACAGAATCCCACCCTTAAGCAGAGGACTGGAAGCAGTGCTGGGATGTCTTGTCTGAATTGTGCATGGCAATGTAATGAACAGGAAATAAAGAGGGACATTCTTTGATGAGTCTCAGGCTCTTGGGGTTGTGCAACCATTTCACAGGGATCAAGATAAATCACTTTGTCTTCTGCTCTCATGAGGGGAGGCCTTACTAACCTCAGCCACCCCTAGGGGCACACCAGGAGCAGCAGAGACTGGCTTCCTGGAGTCCAGGCAGCACTGCGACCCTGGAGAATGGTGTTCTGTGCCTAGGAGGCAGATTTGGATCATGCCTGAGAATTCACCAGGATGACCCGCCCCCATGTAAGCCCTCTGGGAATAATCCGAACAGTTTCCACTTGTCAGCCTCCAGTTAGAGGGAGTCTGCCTCTCATGGTCAAAGTTGCCAGGCCTGTAGACAAAACCCTGGGGCAAGGCAGGTCCCCAAAGCCATCGTGGAGACAGGATTGGTCTAGGATGAAGCTTTCACTGTCCATTCATGGGAGGAGAAACCCCTGGAAAATGAAGGCAAGGTAAGCCGCCAGCTGCCTCTGTTTGAAAAGGGCCGTCCTGCGATCTGAGATCAGAATTCTTTGACTACTTCCTTTGTATTAAAATATCCCCTTTTACCAGCCTGGCCAATACGGTGAAACCCCATCTCTACTAAAAACACAAAAATTAGCTGGGCGTGGTGCACACACCTGTAATCCCAGCTACTCAGGAGGCTGAGTCATGAGAATTGCTTGAATCCGGGAGGCAAAGGTTGCAGTGAGCTGTGATCATGCCACTGCACTCCAGCCTGGGTGACAGAGTGAGAATCTGTCTCAAAGAATACAATAACATAACACAAAATAAAATAAAATAAAATGTCTTTTTTTAAAGTAAAAAAAAAAGTTAGAAAGGTCTCAAATCAACAATATAACTTTGCACCTAAAAAAAACTAGGAAAAAAAGAACAAACCAATCCCAAAGCTACCCATAGAAAAGAGATAACTAAAATTAAAGAACTTAACAAAATCGAGATGCAAAATTCATACAAAAGATTAATGAAACCAAAAATTGGATCTTTGAAAAAAAATAAATAAAATTGATAAACCCCTGGATAGATTAACAAAGAAACAGAAAGAGAAGATCCAAATAAGCACAATCTGAAATGACAAAAGTTATATTACAACTGATTCCAGAGAAATATAAAAAATCCTCAGAGCCTATTATGAACAACTCTATACACTCCAATTAGAAAATCTAGAGGAAAAGGATACACACCTGCAAGCACAAAATCTCCCAAGATTGAATCAGGAAGAGCTTGAAACCCTGAACAGACCAATATCAACTTCTGAAATTAAATTGGTGATAAGGAACCTAACAACCAAAACATATCCTGGACCAGATGGATTCACAGCTGAACTCTACCAGACGTACAAGGAACTGATATCAATCCCACTGAAACTATTTCCAAAAATCTAGGAGAATGGGCTTCTCCCTGACTCACTCTATGAAGCTGGCATCAACCCGATATGATTCTATATCTAGAAAATCCTAAAGACTCCATGAAAAGGCTCCTAGAATTGATAAACAATTTTAGTAAACTTTCAGGATACAAAATCAATGTACAAAAATCAGTAGCATTTCTATACACAAAGTTCAGGCTGAAAGATAAATCAGGAACAGAATCCCACCTATAATAGCCACAAAGAAAATGAAATACCTAAGAATACAGCTAACCAAGGAGGTGAAAGATCTCTATAAGGGGAACTACAAAACATTACTGAAAGAAATCAGATGACACAAATGAAAAAATATTCCATGCTCATGGATTGAAAGAAACAATATCATAAAAACATCCATACTGACCAAAGCAATTTACAGATTCAATGCTATTCCTATCAAACTACCAACATCATTCTTCACAGAATTAAAAAAAAAAAACTATTCTGAAATTAACATGGAACCGAAAAAGAGCCTGAATAGACAAAGCAATCCCAAGCATAAAGAGCAATGCTGGAGGCGTCACACTACCAGATGTCAAACTATACTATAAAGCCACAGTAACCAAAACAGCTTGTTACTGGTACAAAAGCAGAAACAAAGACCAATGGAACAAAATAGAAAACAGAATAGAAATAAAGCTGCATAACTACAACCATCTGATCTTTGACAAGGCCAACAAAAACAAGCAATGGGGAAAAGACTCTCTATTCAATAAATGGTGTTGGTATAAACATGCACACATGCTCACATGCACATGCGCACACACACACATGAATTAACAATATCTGACAAATTATGCTTTGGTAAATGGGACTTAATTTTTACTTAATGCCCAGTTCTCAATCAAGTGATTTATTAAATTTCTCTCATTTAAAAAAACAACATTTTAAAACCTCAATAATTTGTCTCAGAAGAAAACAATAATTTATTTCTCATTTTGGCAGTTCATCCAACATACAGTCATAGACTGCATAATGATGTTTCAGTCAGTGATGGACCAGGTATATGATGGTGGTCCATAAGGTTATAATATTGTATTTTTACTACACCTTTTCTAGGTTTAGGTATGTGTAGATACACAAATTCTTACCTTGGTGTTATAATTACCTACAGTATTCAATACAGTAGCATGCTGTACAGGTTTTTAGCCTAGGAGCCATAGGATATACATATAGCCTAGCTGTGTGGTTCACTATACCATCTAGGTTTGTGTAAGTACACTCTATGATGTTTGCATGATGACAAAATCACCTAAAAACACATTTCTCAGAAGATATCCTCATCATTAAGCAATGCATGACTGTAATTTAGATAAGTCTCCACCAAAAAGAAGCCATCAGGGAATGGATTCAGTGGGAATCAGATAATATTCAACCACATTTCTGATTTTAGCAATATCCTGGAGAGCTCAATCATTATGCCAACCAATACCATACTTCCTTAGGAAAACCTACATCCCAGTGCTGAGGGGAAAAACTGTGAATTGGAAAGCATTACTTTATTGTGTTTCCTCACAATCTGGTGGCCTTAAATTTCTTACTTAATTAGTAGATCTATACATGGAGAGATCTAAGGGAAACCTTCAAGCCATCTGTGATGCATTTGCCCCATAACTTGATCCTGAGTTTAACAAAATATATAGAAGAATGGGGACAAATTCCTTTTAAATGCCACCTGTCTGTTTTATCCACCCTTCCTGGTAGGTGAGGAAGGGCATGAATACATTCTCTGACGTATCCTTCCTCCTATCCAGTCCATTCTAATTCCAATTTCCCCCAATTACTTTATTTTCTCCTCTCTCACAGTACAGGAGATCCTTCCCTTTTCCAAGGCTAGTCCCAAAACACGTATCCTACGGTCTCAACTTTTTTCCTTTGAAAATTATTCACTCTTTTTTCTCTACATCCATCAAAGCATAATTTGTTAGATATTGTTAATTCATGTGTGTGTGCACGTGCGTGTGTGAGCATGTGTGCACATTTATACCAACACCATTTATTGAACAGACAGTCTTTTCCCCGTTGCTTGTTTTTGTTGGCCTTGTCAAAGATCAGATGGTTGTAGGTATGCAGTTTTATTTCTATTCTGTTTTCTATTTTGTTCCATTTGGTCTTTGTTTCTGCTTTTGTACCAGTTCATTCACATGTATTTGGTGAATGAATGGATGACTGGATGGATGACATATTCTTCAGAAGAACTTTTTCATTTTATTTTATTTTATTTTATATTATTGACATCAAACCTGCTTAAATACAGAAGTCATGCAAAAGGTCACCAAGTACTTCTGATACCCTCTTTAAATGCCTCCTTTATCCTTCATTTAACATTGTTTTGCTGTTACCCAAAACAAGAGCTTATCAACATACATCCACTGTTATTGCCTTTATTAATTTGCTCTCTTCTGCCCATTCCAATCAGCCTTCTCTACATTACCAACAGAATAGTCTTCAAAAGACTATTTTTATACCAGTCTGTAGTTCAAAAACTGACAGTGATTCCACAATGTCTAACAAGAGGTAGGGGGAAGCCCTAATGCTTGCTCTGAAAATCCAAACCAGTGCAAATGTCAGGGTAAGGACCTCCTAAAATCCTCTGCTCCATAAAAATAATAAGAAAACTAGCAAAAATTGTCAGAATCAATGCTTGCAGAACTTTAGAAATTAACCAAGGGCTTGCAGGATTCCAAGGAGCATTTATTAAAGAAATACAGCTGAATCTCCAGGAAATCAGTGAACTTTATTACATTTAAACTTGACCTATTCCCACACAACTCTCCCAGCCTCCAAAGTCACCTTAAAAACTAACAGCCTGCAATCACAGTTAAAACCAGCATCCTGGCTGCCACTGAAGGCAACAGAATGGGGTAGGAAAGCCATCAAAGTCCAATTCACAGAGTTGTCATTGTTTGATCTATCTAGTGGTTTCTTGAAGACTTCGCTCACCACAGTATCTTTATTTGACCTGACTCAAAGTTTGCCCAGTATTTGAAAGCCTTTTCCTTAGAGGCACTTGTCAAAAATGTTTATAGACAATTATGTAACATAATAGCTGCCAGAGGTAATAGATAACAGCTGGGAAAAACAATAAGCTAACTAAAAGCTTAAAAGGAAAGACTGGGCAATGAGACATTTACTGCAAATTTAAAAATTTCTGACATATTCCTAGAACCTAGAAGATGACACACAAGTATAAGGCTGTGCACATGTTCATGAAAAACCTGTAAAAGCCCTACATTCTCACCTCTGGCTGGTTTTGAGGCTGTGTGCAAAGAGGAAGTGAAGGTTAGGCAGAGTTGAAAATTTTCTGGCTGAATGCTAAAGGTATTCTTCAACACGCACATGGAGCTCCCAAGCAAAAACTGGGAGACTTACTGTTTCCCAGGATTTAAGAAAATCTCTGTCCACTCATTAGCTGACCACTAAGCTAACCAAGCAGAGACTGCAATGGCCACACATAACAAAGAGTACATACTTTAAAAAGACTTCAGAAAATTCATTAAACAAACAACAATAAAAGCAGGGACAACAACAAACCCTAGGAAGAGAGAGAATCTGAACTTCAAAGCCATACAGTTTCTTAAAAAAGAAAAATACCAAGCATGGAAAGAAACAAGAAAATATGAGCAATACACAGGAAAAAAGTAATCGATACATACTGTCCCTGGAGAACATACCAGATGTTAGACTTACTAGACAAAGACTTTGTATAAACTGTTTTAAATATATTCAAAGAACTGAGGGAAATCATGTCTATATAAACAATAAAAAATATAAAAATGATTTCTCATCAAATGAATGATATCAAAAAGATAGTTTAAAAAAAAAACAGAAATCTGGAGTTAAGAAGTAAAATAACTACACTGAGAAATTCACATAGGGGCTCAACAGCTGATTTAAGCAGCCAGAAGAGTGAATCAGTGAACATGAAAATAACTGAAATTACCCAGGCTGAGGAACAAAAAGACAAAATAAGGAAGAAAGATGAACAGAGCCTCAGAGTCCTATAGGACTCCACAAAATATACCAACATAGGCCTAGTGGAAGTCCCAGAAGAAGAAGACTAACAACAGAAAGTAGTTAAAGAAATATGACTGAAGAAATAATGGCTGAAGGCTTCCCAAATCTGATTTAAAAACATTAATCTACATATCTAAGAAGCTCAGTAAACTCTAAATAAACACAAAGAGATCCACATGTAAACATATAAGAAACTGCCAAAGCAAAAGACAAAGAGAGAATCACGAAACAGGAAGGAAGAAGAAAATTATCACATAAAAGTGATATCCTGATTAATATCTGATTTCTCCTCTAGCTTAGGAGGCTAGAAGGCAGTGATGTATTCAAAGTGCTGAAAGACAATAAACCAAGAATACTATATGCAACAAAACTGTCATTCCAAAATTAAGAAGAAATTAAGACTTTTCTGGATAAACAAAAAGTGAGAGACTATGTGGTTAGCAACTTTCCTTTCCAGAAATACTAAAAGGAGTCTTTCAGGGTGAAATGAAAGAACATTAGAGAGTAACTTGAATCCACAGAAAAAAATGTAAAGTGCCAGAAAAGGTCACATGACAGATAAATATAAAAGATGGCATAAATGTACTTTTATTATAACTACTTTTAGCTTCTGTGATTGAAAAGACAACTACATAAAGCAATAATAATAGATCTGTGCTAAAGAGTATATACTGTATAAAAAAGGAATTTGTACCACAATAACAGCACAAAGCAGGGGCAGAAATGAAACTATATAGGAGCAAAATTATTGCACGCTATTGAAATTAAGTTGTTATTAATCTGAGCTAGATTATTATAGGTTAGGATATTAAATGTAATCCCCAGGGTAACCAATAATAAAATTAATGAAAAGAATATAATAAAAGAAACAACCACAAAATTAAAATGATACACTAGAAAATATCTATGTAAAATAAAAGAAGGCAGTAAAAGAGGAACAGGGGATGAAAAGGGACATAGATGCAAAAAACAAATAGCAAAATGGTAGACATCAATCTTACCTTATCAGTAATTACACTAAATATTACTGGATTAAATACTCCAATTAAAAGGCAGAAGTCATTAGAATGAATTGGAAAAAATGACCTAACTATATGCTCTTTATAAGTGATGCACTTTAAACTCAAAGCCACAAACAGGTTGAAACTAAGAATGAAAAAAAAAAAAAAAAAAAAAAAAATATATATATATATATATATATATATCATGCAAACAGAAACCAAAAGAAAGCTGAAGTGACTATATTCATTACTATGGTCTGAATGACCTCTCCAAAACTCATATTGAAATTTAATTGCCATTGTAATTAACGGTGTTGAGAGGTAGGACCTTTAAGAGGTGATTACATTATGAAGGCTTTGCCCTCATGAATGGAACAATACTGCTATTAGGGGGGTGGGTTAGTCAACACAGGAGTGGCCTCCTGATAAAAGGATAAGTTTGGTCTAATTTCCCCTCTCTGTCTCACATGCTTGTTTGCCCTCTAACTTTCCATCCTGGAATAACACAGCACAAAAGCCCTTGCCAGATACCAGAGCCAAGTTCTTGGACTTTCCAGCCTCCAAAACTGTAAGTCAAATAAACTTCTATTGCTTATAAACTACCCAATCTCTGGTATTCAGAAAATGGACTAAGACACTAATATTGGACAAAATAGACATTAGGACAGAAAATGTTGCTACAGACAAAGAAGGATATTTTATAAAGATAAAGGGCTCAATTTATCAAAAAAATGTAACAATTGTAAACCTACAGGCACATAAAAAGCCAATCCCAAAACACATGAATTAAAAACTGACCAAATTGAGGGGAAAAACAGATAATTTAACAATTATAGTTAGTGACTTTAGTACCCCATGTTCAATACTGAATATAACAACTAAATAAAAGATTAACAAGAAAAGGGAAGAGTTAAAAAATACTGTAAACTAACTAGACCTAATACACATCTATAGAACACTTCACCCCACAACAGCAGAATACATATCTTACCAAGTACACATGAAGCAGTCTCCAGAACAGATAATATGTAAGGTCCTAAACCAAGTCTCAATAAATTTAAAGAACTTTAATCATACAAAGTATATTCTCCAACCATAAGAGAATGAGATTAGAAATTAATAACAGAAAAAAGTGCAAAATGTACAAACATGTTGAAATTAAACAGCACACTCCTAAATGACCAAAGGATCAAAAAAGAAAGCACAATGTAAATTAGAAAATAATTTGAGATTAATGAAAATAAAATCAGAGCATACCAAAACTTATGGGATGCACCTAAAGCAATGCTTGGAAGAGAATTTACAGGCACAAATGCATATATTAAAAAAAGGAAAGATCTCAAATAAAGAACCTAAACTGCCACCTTAAGAAAGTAGAAAAAAACAGGCAAACTAAACCCAAATCAAGCAGAAGGAAACAAAGAAAAAATATTTGAGTGGGAACAAATAAAATATAGAATAGAAATACAACAGAGAAAATCAACAAAAGTAAAAGCTGGTTCTTTGAAAAGATAATAAAAGGGACTGGACATGGTGGCTCACGCCTGTAATCCCAATACTTTGGGAGGCCGAGGCGGGTGGATCACTTGAGGTCAGCAGTTTGAGACCAGCTGGCCAACATGGTGAAACTCTGTCGCTACTAAAAATACAAAAATTAGCTGGGCGCGGTGACAGGTGCCTGTAATCCCAGCTACTCAAGAGGCTGAGGCAGGAGAATCGCTTGAACCCAGGAGGCGGAGGTTGCAGTGAGACAAGATCGCACCACTGCACTCCCACTCCCGCCGGGGTAACAGAGCAAGATTCTGTCAAAAAAAAAAAAAAAAAGAAGATAACAAAACTGACAAAACTTTGCCTAGATTAAGAAAAAAGGGAAGAAGATTTGAATTACTAAAATGAGAAATTCAAAAGGGGTCATTGCTACCAACTTTACAGAAATAAAACTGAGTATATAAAGCATGACCATGAACAATTACATGCCAACAAACTAGATAACCTAGAAGTAAACAAATCCCTAGGAAGATATGAACATCCAAAATTGACTCAAAAAGAAATTAAAAATCTGAATATGCCCACAACAATTAAATAGATTGAATTAGTAATTGCAAAACTTACCATGAAGAAAGTCCAGGACCAGATGGTTTCATTGGTGAATTCTACCAAATGTTTAAGGAATAATTAACATCAACCCTTCACAAACTTAAAAATATATATATAAAGCACAAGACTTCCTAAACCATTTTATAAGGCCAGTATTACCCTGATACTAAAACCAGACAAAGACATTATGGAAAGAAAGAACCAAGAAAAAAACTAAGACAAGTATCCCTTATGAATATTGACACAAAAACTCTTAACAAAATACTAGCAAACCAAATCCAGTAACATATAAAACAAATTATACACTATATAACCAAATTAGATCTATCCAAGAATGCTACATTGGTTCACCATCAAGAACCAATTAATACAATGTACCAAATTAATAGAAAAAAAGCAGAGGGAATCACATGATCATCTCAAAAGACACAAAAAAAGCACTTGAAAAAAATCAACATCTTTTTATTATACAAATTAGGAATAAAGGGATAATTCTCCAATCTGACAAAGGGTATCTATAATGGGTATCCACATCATACTTAATGCTGAAAGACCAAAAGTTTTCTCTCTAAGATCACAGGACAAGACAAGGATCTCAGCTCTCATTATTTCTATTCAGCACTTTACTGGAAGTTCTAGGCAGGACAATTAGGCAAGAAAAAAAATAAAACGTATCCTTGGAAAAGATAAATTAAACTATCTCTATCTACAGATGACATGATATTGGATATAGAAAATCCTAAAAACGCCACACATAAAAAAATAAAAGAGTTCAGCAAGATTACAGAATACAAAATCAATATACAAGAATCAATTGTTATTTCTATACATTAGTAATGAAAAATTCAAAAATACAATTAAGAAAATAATTGCATTTACAACATAATTAATAAAACAATAAAATGCTTAGGAAGAAATTTAACAAAATATGTAAAATAATCAAGACTGTGAGGTACTGGCAGAAAACTAGATCAATGAAATACAGTTGAGTCCAGAAATAAAACCATACATTTATAGTCAATTAATTTTTGACAGTGAAGCCAAGCCAATTCAATGAAAAAATAATGATTTATTCAGCAAATGGAGCCTGGATAATTGGATATCTATGTGCAAATGAAGGAAGCTTATATCATATTAAAAATTAACACAAAATGGAATAAAAACCTAAATGTAAAAGCTTAAACTATAAAACTCTTAGATGAAAACATGGGTATAAATTTTTGTGACCTTGTATCAGGCAACAGTTGTTTAGCTGTGACACCAAAAGTATAAGCAACCAAAGGAAAGTTAAATAAATTAATTCAACAAAATTAAAGACATTTTGCTTTACAGGACACCATCAAGAAAGTAAAAAGACAACCCACACAATGAAAAAAAATTGCAAATGATATATCTGATAAGGGATTAGTATCTAGAGTATGCGAAGAACTCTTATGACTCAATAAAAAACAAAAACAAAAACAAATCCTATTTTTAAAATGGGCAAAAAACCTGAATAGAAATTTCTCCAAAGGAGATACACAAATGACCAACAAGCATATGAAAAGGTTCTCAACATCATTAGTCATTAAGGAAATACAAATCAAAACCCGAATGAGATACCACTTCACACCAAATAGGATGGTTAACATAAAAAGACAGAGAGAAATCGAAACTCTCATACATTGCTAGTGGGCATATAAAATGGTAAACATACTTTAGAAAACAGCTGGAAATTCTTCAAAAAAATGAAGCACAGGGTGACAATATGACCTAACAATTCCACTCCTAGATGTGCCACCACAAGAACAAAAAACTTATGTCAGCACAAAAAAACTTGTATACAAATGCTTAAAGCAGCATTATTTATAATAGTCAAAAAGTAAAACCAATGCAAACACCCATCTATTTATAAATGCATAAATGAAAGGTGGCATATCCATACTCTGGAATATTATTTGGCATTTACAAAAGGATTGAAGTATTGCTACATGGTACAACATGGATGAATCTTTAAAACATCATGCTAAGTGAAAGTACACACAAAAGGTCACATATTGCATGATTCCATTTATACAAAATGCCCAGAATAGGCACATCTATAGAGATAGAAAATAGATTACTGGTTTCCAGGAATTGGAAGGCAGTGGAGAAAGGCGGGATAGAGAGCAAAAGCTAATGGGTAGAGAGCTTCTTTTGGAGGTGATGAAAATGTTCTGGAATAGACAGTGGTGATGGTTGCACAACTTTTTTTTTGAGATGGAGTTTTGCTCTTGTTGCCCAGGCTGGAGTGCAGTGGCGGGATCTCAGCTTACTGCAACCTCTGTCTCCCACGTTCAAACTGCAACCTCTGTCTCCCACGTTCAAACGATTCTCTTGACTCAGCCTACCAAGTAGTTGGCACTACAGGCGCCCGCCAACACGCCCAGCTAATTTTTTTGGATTTTTAGTATAGACAGGGTTTCACCATGTTGGTCAGGCTGGTCTCAAACTCCTGACCTCAGGTGACCCGCCCACCTCGGCCTTTCAAAGTGTTGGGATTACAGGAGTGAGCCACCACGCCCAGGCCACAACTTTTTAAATATATTAAACGCCATGGAAATGTGTACTTTGAAAGGTGATTGTTTTTCATATGTGAATTATCTATCAATTTAAAAAACAATCAAACCTTCTCTGCACTTCCAGCTATCTCTTTCTCTTCTTTCAACATTTCCAGTCAGGTTAATCTAATATGTGTCTGGGACAAGACACTTGTATTATTCATGCTTCTGCACCTTTAATCTAAGCTAGTCCCAGTCCTCTCTACCTTTTTCCACTCCCTCTCTTCCACCATTTTTCAAAGTCCCAATCAAGTCCCACTTTTTCCAGAACACTCTCCAACCTTAGCTTACTGGTCTGCCAGAGAAGGAACAAGCTCTCTTCGTTTCATTCCTGCTCATCAACACTGTTGAAATTAGTTAAATAAAACTAATGATTCTAACTATAACTGTAACAAAAGCTTTATAATCGCAGATTGGAAATATAGATGAAAATCAATTCTTTCACATATGTTCTCGAAATTATACTGATCACTTGTAAGACTTATATCTAAAACACTTCTTTCTATTATGCCTTCTTTCAGTTAAACATTACTTGAAGAATGAAAAATGTATTATTTTACTTCCAAATAATTACACACGTACATCTATGCAAAAACAGTGTTACACCAAAAGATGAGCTACACTGAATTGCTGGTCCATGACATGGATTACAGGAAAATATCATCCTAATTATCCTAACAAAAGGATTACCATACCATACAGTGGCTCCTTCAGAGAAATATGAGTGTATACATGAAATATATTAATACTACCTAATTGTCAAAATTCACGACTAAAGAAGCTGACAAAAATCTTATTTTCAATTAGCACACAGTACAAAACCTTTATTTCCACAATATGCCTCAGAGCACTTACTCATTTGTCGTAACACTTAAGAATCTTTTCTCTTTTAAACCTATTCCCAACAAAATTCTTTCTGGCATAAAGGAATTGCACCTTCTTTGTTAATTTTGAGTCATGTTAACTGAATTAATCCCAGTATGTATGCCCTATGCTTATTGTGCATACTGCATGAGAAACCATTAACAGTGCACACAATGACTTTTTGGAGTTGCATTTTATTTGAAGCTATTGTATGTCTTTCAACCTGTGCCACATTTCAATAATGACTATTTATAATTACAGTCATCCCCTTATTTGCTTGGTATTTCATTTTCCTTGCCCTATGGTTGAAGGCAAGGAAAACTCTCTGTTGATTAGTTATTTAAGACCAGCAACAATAACTATGCTGGAGAGAAGGCTACTTGGAAAGGATTACATAAGACCTAGCACTCAACAGCCTCAGACAGAGCAGCAAATTATAAACCCAAGTACTTCGTTGCATGTAACCAAATTGGCTAGTTGAAATGCTAATTGCCTTTCAGCAAAACTGAAGACAGACAGGGGACCTTGTGCTTCAGAGAATGAAATGCATTTTTACTCCACTTCTATACCATTGTCTTGCTGAGAATCATTTGAAATCTATTCATAAAGGTAGCTCTTTCCCTAACCTTTAAAATGTGGGAAATTTATTTGGCCCCTACCAGCACCTCAGACGTGCTGATGTGCCAAGATGCGAACAGATGGTTGGATTAAAGCCATGTTAAGCCCCTAATAAAGTGAAGCATGAAAAATCTCTATGCTCAAATGTATAGTATAAACCAAGAAAATATGCCTAGGGAAACAAGTTTTGAATAACAAATAGAATTATGAAATTAAAATAACCAGAAACCATAATCTTCAAAACAAGTATTTTCAATGTAATTACATCCGAATGCATACAGAAAGAGCTATCGTCTCTCAGAGATGCCGCAACTTTTCTTTATACTTAATAATTTTGTGAGTATTACTTCAAGACTCATTTATGGACAATGATTCCAGCAGCCAGTGTTTCCCTTTAATATAAAAGAGGGTCCATTCTAGGTTTTCAGAATCCTGAATAAATGAATGAGAAATGCCCTATCAGCATCTTGCCCTGGCTTTGAGGTAAAGCCAGACTTACGCCTGACTGCACCAGAAAAGGGCCCCATGACCACCTGCCCAGCAGCTGTGGGAGGGACTTGGTCTGGTACATTTTTAAGTGTATAGTGTGTCACAGTAGAATCGGAAAACACAGCCTTTGTATTACCACAGCCGCTTGTGCCTCAGCTCCACCCTTCTCCTCCTCTGCCACACCTCACTCAGGGCAACAGAGCTGGGGTGCTGTGGCTTCATGTGTGGCCTAAGATCCTGGCATATTGGAGAACCCTCCATGCATGCAAAAGATGCTCCCTGTGCTCCCAAACCTACCTTGTGAAAGGAAAAAATTAGGCATACGATGTGAGGAAATCAACTTTCTGTACTACTCCATTCTACATGGAGTAGACTCCAGTTTATTAGTAGTATGTTTATCTTCATTGCTCAACAAATATCTTTATTTACATAAAGTCTGAACTGCTCAGGAGTAATGGAATACTAAAACTAAATAGAACTTTACTGTAAATGGTTTCAATAAATAATTCAGCTCTCACCCTGATTCGACAGGAGTTAAGAGAAGAAAGACCTCTCTGGCTGGCTGTTCACCAAAACCTTTAGACTGGGGAGGTTCTGGTGATTTTTTCATTATTTCTTTACTGTCTGAATTTCCTGAATGACTTTGCATTATGTTTGCACTCAGAAAAAAAGTTATTTCCAAATCAAAAGAACAGAGTGGTGGGGAGGTAAAATGAACTGTGTGTGATACTTAGCTATGCGATTTGTCCCCCCAAAATCAGGGAAATACACATCCAAATCTCTCCATGGTAACACACTGCATTTTATAACCAAATTAAATAATTATCTAAGAAGCTCACTACACTTTGTAAGCATTGTAAATTGTCTAGTTGCCCTCTACATGAAGTGAAAAATGGGGATGGCATTGTGCTTCCACTGTGTAGATTTCAGACCTGGTGCATAAAATAATGACTTATCAAAGGCAAATAGGCAACAAAGCAACTTATTCAATAGGTTAACCACTATGCTGAACCCTATAGATACTATATAAGAGAAATATATAATACAATCACTGTCTTCAAGGATTTTGCATCCTAATTGGGGCAACCTTGAAATTTTAAATAAAAGTAGGGCAGCAATATAAGAAACGGCATGAGGTGGCATTTGTTTGAGTGACAGTAAATCAAACAATTAATAACCAAGTTTACCCATTAGGATACTTCTTACCTAATAGTTTACGAGAATGTATAGGTGACTAAAATATGCGGCCTTAAGTGCGTCTCTTAACTGTTCTAGGTCTCAGTTACCTCAAATATAAAATAAAGAGGTTGGTTTAGTTTGGCTCCAAGTCTCCCTCCAGTGCTTCAAGATTTCATGTTATGTTCACAGCCTAAGAATTTCAGAACAATGAACGATCACACATTTAATCTAAGATAAAAAGTATTTTTTTGTGGGTCCTCCCAGGGCATAGATCTCTCTGCCTCAGTTTCTTCATTTGCAAATCAGGATAATACAATTTAATTCATGATCCAATATAAAATTATACTAATAAAGGGCTTAAGAGAATTCCTGGCATACAATGTATATTCAATAAATGTGACATACTATTATGATTCATCATAGGATATGAACAAAAGAGTTTAGTCACAGCTAATTCTACTCTGAACACCCTTTTCCCTTGGGTGTAAGCATTTTTGTCTCAAGCATGAGTACCTTCAAGCAGAAAGACATCTGACATACTTAATACCAACATTTGCTTAATACTAGCTTCTGCCCTCTCACATTTTTTCTAGCAGTTATATTTATTACCATAAAACCATTTGTGTTACAAATATATCTCATATGATCACTTTCTGAGAATACAACTGGCATTCAATTAATAAATATACAGCATAAATATGTAACTTATTAAGATATAATAAATGGAGACTGATACAGCACTTATATATTTAATGGTATGAAGACTCAGTGTTACATAATTTACCTTTGCCCCATTATGGACTCTTATAGTAGTCCAAGATTACTTCAGTTTATAGGCAATTTTAGCTTTTAATCATCCCATTCAGTATAGTATAGGTCCTAAGAGCATTTGGAAAAAATATTTGACCCAGCTCTTATAAACTGGAACTCTGGGCAAGGAGCTTAAACTTTTCATTCTTCAGTATCATTATCTATAAATTGGGATATACTACTGTTCAATTTATGGTGGTATTGTGTTAAATAAAATAACCTATGTAAAGGGTTTTTAAGAATTCACTACATAGCAGGCATTCATTAAGGAGTGACTGCTATATTTATTCATTATGGAAATGAGAAAATGGAGATAGGATTCAGTCGTACTTCAGTTGTACATTTTTAAAGTCTGTGTATCTTGGTTACTTCTTCTAAAAGTAATAATTTGAGAGATATAATATTTTTAGCTGAAATAAACCTTTGCAATCACCTAGTCCAATTACTTTATTTTATAAATGAAGAAACTAATGCCTGGAAGGATGGGTGAATGTCCAAAGTCATTGTGTGTTAATGGCAGAGCCAGAAAATTATACCTAATCACATATATTTAATATATTTTATTATAACACAGTTCAGAGTATATTTGACATCTCCCTGTAACCTACATTTTTCTCAAATTACATAGGCGGAATAGTTTGCCACTTACTCTATGAAATTAACCCAGAATAAATTATTGGTGCTCATTTGTATCCTGCCTAAGATATCATTTTTTCTCTTCCTTATGATCTTTTGGGGGTTTTTGTTGTTATTGTTGTTTGATCTAATTATTTTGATAAATGACACACAAAGGGAGAAAAAACACTTTAGTAATTTAAAGTAATCATAACTTCAGTAAGAATTTCTAATCATGCTGTATTAGTTAAGGTATATTTTTGACTTTCATCCTAATTCTCAGTAATTATGCATCTTTAAAATTTGATATCAGTTTCTAAAAGAGTGTGCAGCGTACTAGTAAATACATTACACACATTTTAAAGGCTGTGGATTTCATGAAGTGGGAAAAGTTGGTTTAAAACAAGTTACATAGGATAAGTTAACACACCTTAAAATCAATTTTCCCCTGACGAACACTGCTATAATTTCTTGATTTTAAGAAAAAAATCAATTTTGAGATAGTTTTTAAAATCAAAAATTTGTAAGTTTTTAAATATATATACATATACATATTATTCTATAGCTCCATGTTAATCCTAAGCTCCCTAAAATCTATATATTTCACTGAAATTCTTCGACCCAGTGGTTATTTTGGAACACAAACAAGTCTCCTTAAGTTTATCTCACCCTTCCCATTATCAATTATTACCTATGGCGCGCCGTTCTTGGTCGGTTATTTTTCAGCTAGACTTTAAAATCAAAGCTAGGTAGGGTTCCGGTTTCAAACAGGCAGAAAAAGAAGAAAATAAACTCTTCACTCTGCTCATTCACTTCTCACCTTCTTTGAGATCAGACATCTTTGGAAGGGGCGGGTAGGGGGTGCAGGAACCTAAAGCTCCCTGCAAAGCCGCAGCCTTGGGCAGAACCGACGCGGGCAGCTATGCCCCATTACCCGCAGGCCGCGGCGCCGGGTGCGCGCCCAGCCTTCCTGCGCCCGGCTGTGGCCCGCCCTCCGCGCCGCCCTCGCCGCCCACCTGCAGCAACAGGTGCTGATGCTGAGGCGCTCCCCTGGGGCTCAGCGATGCTCGCAGCACCACCCCTCAGCCATAGCCTACCTGGCCCCAGGAACACCGACATCCGCGCGCTCCCGGCGGTCCTCGCCGGCCCTCCACACACCTTCGCTCTGCCTCTGACTCCCGTCCGTACTCCTTGTCCGCGCTGCTGATTCTTACTACCGCTACCGGATCAGGAGGAGGGCTCCAACCTCCTCCCCTTTCTCCCCCTCCCTTGCCTCCTCCCTCTGCATCCTCCCTCTGCTCCAATAGGACCCATGGCTCGCGGGGCAGCGCTCACCTGACCAGCGGAGCGGGGGTGGCCGCCCCGGGCAGCGCACTCTGCTCTGCGCAGCGGGCAGCCAGGTCCGCGCTCTGGCGTCGGGAACACCCTGCCTTGGCCATCCCTAATGGACTCTTCCAGTAGCCAGGCGCCTAAGCTGACCTGCCTGGGCTTAGTAGCGCGCGAGGCTTGCCTCTGCCTGCGCGGCCCAATTTAAGTGCGCGGTCAGCGCTTTCTAATCGTCTTCTTTGGCTAAACTTTCCAGTTGCCCCCTTCGGCACAAGGAACTCACCATGGACAGTGGTGCACACTGCCCTGGGTACTCCACTGTAAGCAATTCCTAGTTTTCTTTCAGGGAAAAAAACCCATTTACTGAGTCTTTTTCCGTTCCTAAGAGAATGTTTCGTTTCACGTTTACCGAAGCTCTCCCTAAGTTTACCCCATAAGAATTTGAGCATAAATTGATGAAATATTAGAAAGGAAGGATCTACCCTCAACTGAACTTACAAAGCAGGGATTGAGGTCAACATCTGGGATAAATTGTCTGTCTCCTCATTTATAAAATAGGATTATTAATTACTAACTCATAAGGCTGTTAGTAGATGAATGAGACTGTGTGAAGTGCAACTCTTTACAGTACACCTGGCACGTGGTAAACCCTCAGCAAATGTTGCTTATCTTTCCCAGTACACAAAGGTAAAGGCTCAATGTCAGATCATACCATCAGCAATGTGCACATCCCCGCCTGCACCAGAGATTTTTAAAGCAAATGCAGCATTATTAGAATCACGGAAGTTTCAAACCGGGAGCAAAGAGAAAGATTAGCACTCCCACAGCAAG
Source organism: Gorilla gorilla gorilla (assembly GCF_029281585.2). Lineage (NCBI taxonomy): Eukaryota > Metazoa > Chordata > Mammalia > Primates > Hominidae > Gorilla > Gorilla gorilla. The sequence continues at coordinate 94,686,603 of NC_073228.2, read as the reverse complement.
TCACCGCTTTTTACAGAAAAAAAAAAAAAATGGGTTCTCAGCCTCCTCATTTTAAATGCAGCTCACACAAGTACTCTTCTTAATTGGAATAGGAATAACTAGATACTTTGTGTTACATACTGCCGTCCAGGGGCACTCATTTAGCGTTATTATGAGCTGTTGCTGAGCACCCCCTTTGAAAGCTGCAATACTCAACAAACAGCTGGGTATCAAACGGCAAGTTTGTTGAGACGAAATGATTCTTATACAGAAACCGTGTGGGAATGCAAATGACACATCAAGGCGCTGCAAAAGGTGGGGAGAATAGCAACCTAGGTGATCCAGGAGATTGAACAGCTTTCCTGTGAGGCTCAACAACAAAGGTCGGACCTGGGTCTGGAGGCTTTAAATCCACGAGCATATCAACGGAGTAGACACAGACAGACATGCTTACTAAATCCTGCCATATATGAACGGTAACTTCAAAGCAACTTAAAGTGAAAACTGTGAATCAATTATCCATGTAGTCACATGTAAAACAGAAAACAATAACAGAAAAATGTTTTCTTCCTGATTATTTAAAACGTCTTACTAAAATATATATTCAACCCACAGTGTTGTTTTATTAGCATTTGTAAAGGCTTTATTTGTGGCTAAATACCCTGGCAAAGTCAACGTCTACCAACCAAATATTCCATCTTAATTTTTGTTTCACCAAGTCCCATGATTAAACACATTCCCCGCAACTGGACTTCCTCAGCTTGCATATTTACTTTGTGTATGACATTACCCTAGGCACTGTGATGAGTAAATGAAAATTTACAGCCTCACCCAATCTACCTCAGGGAACTAGGTAATTAACAATTATTACTAAGTGTTTAGGAAGCAGAAGACTCTGTAAGGCACTGTGGGAAAAACAGTGATCTCTAAAACCACCGTAAGTTTATTAATTTGCACTCTTTCTGGGGTGAAAGTTAATCAACCGAAAAGCAGAATATGCCATGCAAAAAAACAAGCCACTCAAGTGCTAGAAATCTCTAGGAAGAAGAGAGTGTATGGATTGCTGAAGGCTTCTCCAAAAAGCTTTGCTTTGAAGAATAAAACCACAAGAAACAACATAGTTGGTAATTGTGGTACAAATACTTGACAAAGTAGTGTAGATACTCTCAAATGCTGAAATTACTAAATGCTCATTGAACTTAAATCCAAACTTCTTAACATGGACCAAGAGACCTCACATAATTCTATTTCTCTTTTCTTCTCCAGCCTCATCTAGTACCACTTTCCCTCCATTTCACTGTATTCCTATCACACTGACGCTTCTTTCTTTGTCTCAAACACAGCAAAATCATTCCTGCCTCCAAGACTTTGCACAAGCTTTTTCCTCTGCCAGGCACACTGCTTCTGCAGAGCTTCATATGGCTGGCTCTTTCTATCATAGACCTCATTTGAGGGGTAGCTCAACTATCTCTTCCTTGGAAGCACCTGCCCTGATAACTTTCACCGCCACTCTCAGCCACTACCCTCTTCTATGTAATTTCTATAACTTATCCCTAATAAATATCCCATTTACTTATTAAGATATTTAGGTGTTTTTGTCTCCCCATAAAAATGAAAGCTGCATGGGGGTAGCTTGCATGTCTCTGTCATTTGCTGCTCTATACTCAGTAGCTAGAATAGTCTCTGGGATATAGTAGAAACTCAGTACATGAAGGAAGGAAGGAAAGGAGGAAGGGAGGGAGGGAAGAGGTAAGAAGGGAGGGATGGAAGGAAGGAAGGAAGGAAAAGGAAGGAAGGAAGGAAGGGCCTGAAAACCTGTCATATTAAAAAGTTTCCCAGAGCCCATTTTTCATTTCTTTATATTTCACAATCCAACCTTACAAAACATAAGACTTGATCCCATGTAAAATACAAATATGCCTGAATCAGAGATACTTTAAACCTCATCCATCATTACAACTTAGAGATCCTTTGTTCTTCAAAGGCTTTGATTTAAAAAGAAAGAAAGAAAAAAAGAAAGGAAAAGCATTACTAGGCACCTGGAGGTGGGAGGTGTCAGGTGCCACCGAGAGATAAGGGTGTTGAAAGGAAAGCTGAAGGTTCTAAAGACAAAGCCCAATTCCCAATTCTGCCTAAAAGCAACATTGGTAGAATGTAAGTCTTTTCTCCTACAGTAATCTTCATCAAAATCAACCCAGTAGCTCCAAATTTCACACAGTAAAGATAAATTAGTTTTCTTAAACCCGATAAGAAAAGTACTGATGTCATACAATTTTCCTTCCTATTCCAATTTAATTAGTCTTGCATGCTAAGTAAACCTTATAAATCTTGTGAAAAGATCTTTTTATTCCCTTGAAAATGGTATTTTTTATATCCTAGGTTTCGCATATCTATGTTTAGGCATGCGTAAAGGAATTTCACCAAAGCAGCAAAATCAAGCTTAGGCAATATCTACTCTCTCTTACCCCCGAAAAGTAAAAGTAGGATAATACTTCGAGAGTACCCGAATCTGCCTTTAAAGGCTTTTTCTGTTTGGGCCCTAGGTCCCAGATAGGAAAAGAAAAAGTAGTGATTGTCAGGAGCCACGGACTTGAACTCCTCTTTCTCTCCCCACTCTTAAGTTCAGACCCACCTAGAATCTAAAGATAAAGTAAGGCACCCAGTCACCTCAACAGTCCCCCAACCCCACTGCATTTGCACACTAATATGTAGCAACATTCTCCATAGATTTTAGTTTATCATTTTAGAACTCTATAATTGTCTTCATCCATTTTTGCATTGCTTTAAAGGAATACCTGAGGCTGGATAATTAATAAAGAAAAGAGGTTTATTTGGCTCACAGTTCTGCAGGTTGTACGAGAAGCATGGTACCAGAATCTGCTTCTGGTGAGGGCTTCAGGTGCTTCCACTCATGGTGGAAGGTAAAGCAGAGCTGGCAAGTGCAGAACTCATATGACAAGAGAGGAAGCCAGAGAGAGAGCTGGGAAGTACCAGGTTCTTTTTAACAACCAGTTGTCTCGGCAACTAATAGAGCAAGAATTCACTCATGGACAGCACCAAGCTATTCATGAAGGATCCACCTCCTGGTGGATCCAAATACCTCCCATTAGGCCCCAACTCCAACACTGGGGATTGGACTTCAACATGAGGTTTGGAGGGGTCAAATGTCCAAACTATAGCAATAATGAAAAAACAAACAGAACTTAAATCCAAGTTATCTCAAAGAGTCAGGCACATAAATAGGCTCTTAGCATTCTTTAAATGAGTGATATGATTGGGAAAATAAGTGAGAAGGAGCCCCCATTGTCAGAACCTGATTCAGAATTTGTAAGTCAAAGGAAAGAATTTCCTGTCCCAAAGGGATCAGAGAATCCGTTTAACAACTAAGACTACTTTCAGCCTGAGAATCTGCTCCAGTGTCGGAAAAAGATGAATATTCTTGGGCCTTTTGGAAATAAAAAGCCTCCAAAAGTCTGAGGAAGTTCCTAAACAGTCTTTCACACAGAGCTATGTGTTGGTACTGCCACTTACTCAGACACTCTGCTCCAAACTGATTTTAATTTAATTGATCTCTTGCTTAATAATACTTAATAACCTGCTGCCTCTAAGCTGCCAGACCTTGCGTTTCCTCTTCTTCCAATAGTATCATAATCCAGCTAGCTGCAATGCATATTTTAAATGAGTACCTATTTATTCAGAAGCATCATTAGACACTCAGAATATGAACATGAGCAAAATATGATCTCTGCCTTCATCTAGTCCACTTCAAGTAGGAGAAAGATGACATAAATTCTAAGTACAGTGTGAACAGTTCTATCAGAGATATACAAGGAAAGATGGTTCAAAGAAACGAGGGAAGAGATTACTTGTTTGAATCAAGATGACTTCCCTCTTGGCTCAGAGAGAACTCTCACACCCATCCTGTTTCAGCTCTGGGACTTACTGTTATCCTTCTGACAGAACAGCCAGGTGCTCCCAATCACCTCTACCTGTAGGACCTGGGTTAGCCATGCTATAACTGAGTCAGCAGGAAACATGTAAAAACAGTTTTAAACCTCTATGCCTAGACATCAGGAAACCTTTAATATAAAGAGCCAGATAATAAGTATTTCAGTTCAGTTTCTTAGGCCACATAGTCTGTGTGGCAACTATTCAGCCTTGTCATTCATTGTAGTGTGAATGGATCCAAAAACAATAGGTAAACATATGAGCCTGGCTGTGTGCTAATAAAATATCTACAAAAAGTGGCAGTCAGAAAGGACCCAAGGGTCATAGTGTACCAATGCCTACTCTATGCAGAAGCAAAACTTACTTAATTATCAAATCCTTTTTTGATACTGGTGTCTGTCCTAAATTGACTAACTCATTCAACAAACATTTACTAAGTGCCAATATTGCATAATGCCTCAGAGATGGAAAGGTGAATAAGGACATGGTCCCTGCCCACAAGAAGCTTTCTGTAGCAGAATTTGCTGGCTGAAGCTTTCTGTAGAAGAATTTGCTGGCTTGTCCCACAAGGTTCCTCTGCGTGTTACACGTTAAATATATTCTATCTCTGATTCTTTGCAAAAAAAAATCTGCACTGTTCTGTTCTAGGTCCTCATTTTTGTAATCTTCTGTTTCTTCTTTCTCTGACTAGTTTCTGATCAATATTTTCACCTGACTCTCAGACTCTCAAACCTGCTATACATCCAGATTCTGGTTAACTTCTTGCTTGATCTGATCTAAAATTCTGACTCTTACCAGACTTATGCCAAATTCCCCATTCTCAACCTCTAAAAAAATTCAAACAAGTATAATCAGCATCTGCACCCACTGGTACTTCGTGTCCAACTGCTATGAACATTGTATGATATTATAAACCAATGCATTAAATGAGCCATCTTCTGCTCCCCTCGAACTGGTGATTAGGTACAAGTTGGGACCAAAGAAACAAGTACATGACTTCTAAAGAAATCTGCCAACCATTCGGAACAGAATCTACTTCCAGAGCTTTCTTAGAGGTGAAAGGATATAGGACAATTACCTGCCTCCATAGTCACCCCAAGGAGAAGGGAAAAAGGAAAGAGGCAGTCATAAGTAGTTAGCCTAGTGGGGAGGTTCTGGCTTTTCTCTCTTGTCCAGAAAATTTGTGGTAGAGATTGGAGACTGTATTAGAGAGTGAGAAACAGCAACTCATTCTCTCATTGGATGTCAATAACTTATTGATCTGCCCTGAGCCTACCACTGAGAGGAAAGAGAATTTAAGAAAGAAAGATGGTAGGACCCAGAGAAGGACTGCAAGGGAGAAGCCTCACTCATACCTTTGTGCAAAGATGTATAGATCTCCCATGAATTGTGATACTATGTAAGCTGCTCATAAGCAAAATCTTGCCAATACCTGACAAGAGAACAGTCTATGCAGCGGGAAGATCCCAGGAATAAGAGACTGTGTACTTCTGGGCAATAGCTGAAGGAGGTAGTTAAGGAAGAACACACTTCAAGCAACCATACTATGGGTTAGGCTCGCAGAAGCCAACTGAACTTACCTGTGTGCTTTTGGGAAAGTTAGTATGCTGGTCACACAGGCAGGAGCTAGTCTGTTATCAAGAGAAGCAACCACAACCTAAAGAAAGGCACTGTTCCTATAAGCATGTTAAATAAAAGGATGTTTGTCCTTTTCCTATTTTCCCTCAGTATCCAGAAGAGTTAGGCTTTGAAAAGGAACAGGTAGAAAAGGGGCTTCCTAAAACCAGAATCACCATACACAGTCTCTCTCTCTCTCTCTCTCTCTCTCTCTCTCTCTCTCTCTCTCTCTCTGTCTCTCTCACTCTCTCTCTCTCTCTCTCTTCAAATTGGTCTCTTGGAGGAGAAAGCTTTAAATATGTTTTGAGATTGGTGCTTTAAATTATATTGCAGTTGTGAAATCTGCCCAAGGGATCTGCTACCCAGTGAGAAAGAATGTAGGACACCTACAGAAGATATGGGAGATCACAATGCTGATTCATGTTGAACCCCACTGAATTAAAATTCCTCAGTAAACCAGTTGTCTCACTATTTCTAAAAATGTTGCTATGGAGAGGGACGCCGTGGCTCACACCTGTAATCCCAGCTCTTTGGGAGGCCGAGGCAGGCAGATCACCTGAAGTCAAGAGTTCAAGAACAGTTTGGCCAACATGGCAAAATGTTGTCTCTATTAAAAAGACAAAAATTAGGCGGGCGTGGTAGCACGCCGCTGTAGTCCCAGCTATTCGGGAGGCTGAGGCAGGAGGATTGCTGGAACCTTGGAGGCAGAAGTTGCAGTGAGTTGAGATTTTGCCACTGCACTCCATCCTGGGCAACAGAGCGACACTCCACTTCAAAAAAAAAAAAAAAAGTTACTATAAATTTCAGTTCCCCAATTTTGCAAAGGGCAAAAGCCTCAAACCACAAATGTGGGAAACATTCTTAGAAAATCATTAAAATAATAATTTAATAAAATATTAAAAGATGAGTACTGTCGTAAAATCAGTTTAAATTTGTTTAACTTGCTATTTCATAAATTTACTTATAAAATAGCAAGATAGAAACCTTTTTTTCAGTCTTATTCCAATTAACATTCAAAATACAATTTGGAAGTGCTATTTTAAAGAAGTATTAAAGCCTTACTGTGGGTCTAACATCAAAGTCATATGAATTCCAGTGTGGCAGCTAATGGAAGGGGACTGAGTTTCCTTGGGGTTTGACATCCTTATGGCTTAGCACCATGCCTGTCCATGTCAGTCCCTTCATGGGTGCAGGAGTTGTGCAACTCTTGTTCACGTAATTACCATTTACATGAAATCTATGTGACTGGTGCTCCTGGAGTTGTCTCTCCAATGAGGACTACATAAGAAAACATGTACTGTATGAGGAGATTGAAAAGCTGGTGGAAGTCCAGGCATGGTGGCTCAAATGCCTGTAATCCCAACACTCTGCAAAGCTGAGGCAGGTGGATCACTTGAGCCCCGTAGTTTGAGACCAGCCTGGGCAATACAGTGAGACCTTATCTCTAAAAAAAAATTAAATTAGCGGCCCAGCGCGGTGGCTCACACCTGTAATCCCAGCACTTTGGGAGGCCGAGGCGGGCGGATCACGAGGTCAGGAGATTGAGACCATCCTGGCTAACAAGTGAAACCCCGTCTCTACTAAAAACACAAAAAATTAGCTGGGCCTGGTGGCGAGTGCCTGTAGTCCCAGCTACTCGGGAGGCTCAGGCAGGAGAATGGTGTGAACCTGGGAGGCGGAGCTTGCAGTGAGCAGAGATGGTGCCACTGCACTCCAGCCTGGGCGACAGAGCGAGACTCCATCTCAAAAAAAAAAAAAATTAGCAGAGTGTGGTGGTGCTGGCCTATAGTGCCAACTGCTTGGGTGGCTGAGATAGGAGGATCACTTGAGCTCAGGAGGCAAAGGTTGAAGTGAGTCGTGACAGCACCACTGCCCTCCAGCCTGGGCAACAGAGCGAGATCCCATCTCCTCCCCACCCCCTGACCACCACTAAAAAAAAAGAAAGAAAGAAAAGAAAACTGGGGAAGATTTTGGAAAATCGAGAGGAGTAAGTCCTTCTGGAAGGTATAAAGCAGAAGAGCAGAAAGATTTCAAGAGCTCAAAAATAGCTCCAGGGAGACATGACGCCACACTTTCCCAGAAAGGAGTTAAGGTGTGAGCAGCATCTCAAGCCTTGGTTGCTTCTATTTGGACAAGGTAGGCCCACTGAAAGCTGCTTCTCAAAAAGCTTCATGGAGTGACCCAGAGGGAAGAATCTGAAGTGCGTCTAGGAGTCTGGTCTCCACATTTTCCTGTCTTGCCAAGGCCTTTGGATCTTATCTAGACTATGTGTGGGTTATCCAGTGGTGACAAATTTATCATAATTTATTATGACTATTTTGAAATCTTTAATGTGATGTGACAAAACCTTCTCTGTAAATGATTTCTTCCCTATATAGATGAAGTATACAAAAAATAGTTCCTCTTTAAGACTGAGATGTTTGATAAGCCAGCAGTCAACCCAGATCCTCACAGGCAACAGAAGTTGAGGTGCCATTTTAGAAGCTGAAACCACAAACGTGATAACAAACAAACCCAACAAAAAAGCCTTTTCTCTTTGCTTCTTCATGTGAAATTAATACTTCACTTTTTTTGTACTTGTTTATCTCTCTCTTTTCTAAATTTTTTTTATTATTATACTTTAAGTTTTAGGGTACATGTGCACAACGTGCAGGTTTGTTAGATATGTATACATGTGCCATGTTGGTGTGCTGCACCCATTAACTCGTCATTTAACATTAGGTATATCTCCTAATGCTATCTAAATTTTTATACTCTCATGAAATGTTCTAAAATTAATAAGTAAAATACAAATGATAAATTAAGTATTATCTTCATGTTCTACTGCAAATATTTTAAATCTTTACCTTCCTAAGTTAAAAATGTTTTTTTAAGAAGTCTATTTATAGAACATGATGTCTGAGACTTTGTGATATCAGTCACTAGTATGGTTTCTATTTCTAAAGCCATAGAATAGCAAAAATAAAAACATTTAATATGGTTAGGTCCAGATGATGTCAAGAGATCATATAGTGTAGATAGGTGGAGTGAACTTAGATTAATTTATTAACCTTTCACATTTTAGTTTCCTTATCTGCAAAATAGAGAGTCTCCTAGGACTCATTGCTCAGTCTTGTGTGTGGATTGAATGAGATAGTGAAGTCTGCTACATAGTGAGATTTTAATAACTGACAAACAGAAAAACAGCAAAATAAAACAAAACAGTTATTGCCTATTCTAGTTGTATTTTAGATGCAATTGAGACAGTTTTTCTTCTCAGTTAACCAATTCAATATTGAAAAAACTACAGTGTTAATTATACATAAATAAAGTTAACAAATACATAATCGCATATATAATAGCAATTTCCCACTAAAAGTTTTAAAATAACATCTTTTCATTGATGTGAATTGCTCCTGCTTTTAATATATCTTGATATACTTTATACTAATAAAGAAAAGAACACATATGTAATTCCTAAGTAGCTCCATCAAATCAATATTAAGATCAAGTAATATCCAAGTATACATATTACTTTCTGACATTTATTTCCTTACAAATCTAAATATATGCAGCAGTAATAGTATGTGATTACACATATTGTATTTTTTTTTTACTAGCCACATGTAATACTTTATTACATTATTCAGTAAAAGACGAATTCAATAGAATTTATGTCCTATGGGAAATATTTTAAATCTGTATTTCCAAGCTAAAAATATTTTATCTTCCAAAGTATGCTTACAAAACATTTACAGAGAATGCTGTCTGAGACTTTAAAATCAATAATAGTTTCTATTTCTTAGCAAGAAGCATGTCTCAGAGCAGTTTTTCTCGCATTTTAAAAGGAATTCCTCCATAAATCAAACATAAATGTATATCCAGCTTTTAACTTTTTGAGAACAGCTAATTAAATCTGTTTTTCATCCCCAGTTGCCTCTGGTTTAGGCACGCTGTGTGTGGCACTTCCCATGGTTTGTCATTTTGCTTTAATGGCAGGAGGAGGAAGCCAGCCAGGCTCAGTAAGCACACTGCATATCAAAATGTCGCCATGGCAGCGTTTGTCCACTTGTCAGAGTCCTTCTGAAATGACTCAGCCATTCATTTTGTTGAATCAATATTGAAGCTTTTGAGATTTATTACTTGAGGTTTGGGAGGAGACAAGGCAAACAAATCCTTCATTCCTAACTTCGAGTTCCAGTTGAGCCAAGATTATTATTTCTGTCTACACTTTATTTATGAGGATAGAATATAAGGTTTTCACTCCTTGCATAATTATCTTATAATAAGCTTGCATTTACATTCCAGAGACTACAGTAAAAAAGAATTTAAATGTTCCAGAAATATTCTGTGGGCTGTGGTAAACTTATCCAACGATGAGTTCAAACAGTTAAGTTCCTGGGAGGTATGTGAGAGAGGGGATGGAGATGAGGGGACGGTATAAATCTTTTGGTACAAAATCTTTAAATCTATGATATAAAACATATTAAATTCCACTTCTATATATAACGTATCTTGAAACAGAAGTAACAAGAAGCATGTTATCTACCAAACCTTTCTATTTATTAATAATCACTTCCATGCATTAATGCCTTCACCATTCAACAAATTTAAAATTATAAAACTGACCCTTTCTATTGCAAAATACTGAGAATTCTTCAAATACTTTTTTATAATCATGTAAGTTTCTAGTAGATTGGGTCACAAAATGAGACTGTTTTCTCAATTCAAGGATTCACTGTGTACATATTCAGCTATCAGTGGCTTATGTCCAGTGCAGAGCTCATCAGTACTGTCCAAAGATGAAATTATGAGAAATTTTTAAGACTATAATGCTGCCTGACAAGACCTTGAAGTGCCTTTGGAGCTTCATTGACAGATAGAGTCAGGCTAAAGTGAAAGAGGGCAAGTTTCTCTTCAATATTCCTCTTTCAGATCCCTTCCCGTGGGTGGGGAGTCTCTCACTAAACATCCAGTCCTACATGGATATGCACAGGATGCTGCAATCCAATTATCCTAAGTGGGGCAAGTCTACACCAGATAACCTGATGAAGCCATCTGTGTTGGGATATAGGAAAAGTTCTCCCAGAGCCCCCAAGCTCAACCAAGGACTTCTTCAGTCTGAAGTAATGTTTACTTTACCAGTGGCTGCAAGCAAACAAAGACACTACAAACAAAGCTCCAACTGTCTATTCCCTCATGGGTGGGAAAACCAAGCCCAGTGAGAAAAGAGGGTTGACTTATGGTGTGTCTGGGGATTGTGCAAGGTCTTGCAAAGTTTACATCTTATGTGTGGGTGCCTGGTCCACTTGACACAAACATCTCTGCCAACAGTTTTAGACTTGAAGTTAGAAGTGCTCTACCTTTCAAATCATATTGAAATGCATATACATATTCTACAAAGATTTAATACTTTGTGGCTTGTAAATGTCAGGTCATATCAGAAAACTTACACTGAAATTGTCTCACTTTTCAGAAAACAAAAATTCTTTTTAAGTTTTCTTTTTTTTTTTTTTTGTAGGGTTCTGAAAAAAGGTTGAGATTGTGTTTCAAAGAGTACCATGAAGAAACACACAGTTTTAGCATTGCATTAGAGCAATCTCACATGGAGTATTCCCAAACAAAACGGAGTTCTCTAATACTCCTTAGTTCTTTCGTTTTCTGTCTTTCTTTTCTTTACTTCCAAAAGCAAGGAAGTGAACTGTGAATATTTCTTACAAGAAATGCTGAGCTAGTTAATTTCTGATAATTATAAAAGCATGGGTGGCCACTAGTTCAAAGAAAATCTTTCCCAGATAAAACCAATTATGAGCAGAGACTTTAACTGTGTCCCTTTATCCACTGCCAAAATGCAGTATCAATAGGACAGAATGTGAAAGCTGCAGCTTTCATATGAAAGGTACTGAAAGTATTCATCTTTTGGTAGTAGTTCTGCCACCACATGGAATCGAATAAAAGGAAAGAGAACTATGCAGCATCAAGTTGAATTATGCAACTGGAGAGCAAGAAAGGCAAATCATAACCAGATGTGTATATGCCTTTTTTTTTATTCTTAAATTTTAATTGATATCACCACACAGCCAACGCACTCTACTGGCAGTATGAAGTAATTAAAAATAATACAAAAGAAAAATTGACTAACATATATTATCATTTAAGTAGAAAAGTATTTACAGCAAAGAAATACTATCAGAAATGTCTTTAAAACATCAGTGTTAGGCTGAACCATATGAAATTGATATTTTCTTATGTTAAAATGTTCAATATTACCAGAATTGTTGAATAAGAGCAATTTCATATGGTTCAACCTAATATATAATTTTCTTCCTATTTTAAAATGGCAGCCTATTTTGTTCTTTGTCATCATCACTCAATGGAACAAAATAGATTGACTTAATTTTATTTTATTTATTTAAGTTATTTAGCTTTTTTAGCCACCTCATATGGAATTCCATAAACACATGAATCAATTAATGTTTCTTTTTTCAACCTTTAAGAATTTTTTTAAAGTTGCATATACAAAAATATCTCATTACTCTGTCTGAGTCTATTCTCAGCTGTCATGGGGCACTTTAAGAGAAACGTTTCTCTATTTGTGATGATGGTAAAAGGAGGTTGCTCTTCCCCATTTGAAGAAGTGGATCAGCTCTGCTTTTATACCCTTCTACAAAATGCTAACGTAAGCAAAGTGACAGCCTTTCTCCCTTTGGTACCTTGAGGGGCCCAGAAGTAGGCATTTTTGGCTTATTGAGGGGATTGGAAGATCTTAGAGGGAGGACTAGGAGCTGTGGGAGTGGGGTTGATTGAAGCTTTACACTAATGGAACTAGAGGGCAAGAGCAAAGCCTATCTGTTGATTGAAGCTTTACACTAATGGAACTAGAGGGCAAGAGCAAAGCCTATCTGTGGATGATCATCCCAGCTCTGATCAGAAACACCTCTAGGTGTTTAGAGAGAAAATTTAGTGCTAGAAATGAAGGTAAAGTTCAAAGATTAGAAGTTGGCTTATTTGAGGAACAGTGTTGAAAGGAAAGAAGAAGAAAGGGTGAAGAAGAGAAGCAGAATGGGACTGAGTTGAAAGAGAAAAAGAACTTGGCCACTGAGTGCTGCCTGTACAAGTGAGTTTAAAAATATAGCACTAGGGATGGGAGATGGAGAGCAGACAGGCATCATCCGTACTCCAGAGCTTAGCAGCTAGAGGAGAATCAATATCCAAACAAATGTTTAGCTATGCTCGGGACAACTGCAGTTGGCTCCCACTATAGGGGCAGAATTTCAGTGGCATTACTGAAAAAAATTCCCGTTCCTAGTGATAATCTACTACACCCAACAATTGGAAGTGTTCTATTTGCAGTTCACATAAAAGCAACACAGCACAAAACTCTGGACAATTTCTCAAGAGAAGAACTTTAATAAAAGTTCAGATCAGAGACAGTCTGGCAGTTACCAAGAAAACAGTTCTTTCCCAGAGTTCAGTATAAAACTAACCCAGTGTAGAAATACTAGAAAGCGGTTCAATATTTCAGTAGCCAATTTATTGTATTAACTAAATTCTGTTCCTTCTGACCACTTTCTCACCTTGCATTGTTATTAGTTCCTTTCTGTTCCAAGATGAAACCTTGAGTAGATCCCATTTGTCACATTCATTTTCAATTAACAAGTAGCCTTATTTCTCAGATAGCACAAAGCAAAGCTTAACCTCTCATTAAGCTTTGAGAGTTAGACCGTTGCCTGACCTAGGTTATAAAGCCTACAGTGGAAAAAGAGGGCATGCTTATCCTTTTCTTCAATTCCTCCCAACTGTACTACTTATCCCCTTTTGCTATGTTCTTTTATGGCTTTTCCAGGATTGGAAAGCAGGGAAAGGCATAAGGGATGTAAAAAAATGTTATTTCTTAATGAGTTCTTTGGTGCTCTCATCTGTGGGGGCCCCAACATGGGCTAGGTCTTCCCGGGCAAGCCATTTGCAATTAACCCCCTAGTCTCTAACTTCTGGCAGTCCATCACAGATGCTTTCCACAGGGGTTCATTCATCCCTTCTGATGGGTCTTGTGAATGAGGTGCCTTAAGAAATTTAGACACATTTGTCCTATCCACAGCTGGCCCTCAGAACACCACACCTATCTCCTACAATTATTCTGCCTTCAGGGCAGGGTCAAACTCACTGCTGGACTTTCTCAAGATGAATGAAGTAACAGTCACTCTGTCCCTCAAACTCCACATCAGGTTCTCCAAGTGATCCTCTGATTGTCTGCCATTTTTACCTAGGGGTGGCAGAGGTGGATTGCACAGCACAACGACAACTCTAAGAGGATTCTTACTAAAGGCTTAAAGATCAATATTCTGGCCTCCACTTATATACCCTGGAGGTAGGTGGTGAGCTAAGAATCACAGAGTCAGTTGTCTCTTTCTTCACAATGTAATTATTAGCTAATCTTGCAGAATCTGGAACAACTATCTGAGTTCAGGACACTGTTCTGGGACCTCAGACAAGATACTTAATTTCTCAGTGTCCTTATGTATAAAGTACTGAAATCTATAATAAATAAAAGCAATAGCTACAGTATAAATTTGATTTAAAAATTAAATGCATAAAGTACAAAGAACAGTGCTCGATGTCCAATCATGAGGCAAACTGACATTATGTGCCTTCTGATATGATGCACTGAGAAGTATCCAACATCACCAATGTAGGGTTCTTGCCAAAAACCATTTAATCTCAATCTAATCATGAGGAAACAATGAATCAAATCTAAATTGAAGTGTAGTCTACAAAACAACTACAGCCTAGATTTTTTAAAAATACCATCATCATGTCAGACCAAAAAATTGAGATGGGGAAACAGAAGCTGGAAAACACTTCTGGATTAAAAGAAACTAAAGGAGCTTGACAACTAAATGCAATGCATAATCCTTGATTAAATCATGGACTGCATTTTAAAATTAACTATAGGCCAAAAATAAAAATCTAAGCCCCCTCAACCGATGGAATGGACCACCCCTTCCCTTGGTGAAGGGCATTCCAAAGTAAACCTAAAAAACTAGTTCAGGTCATTATGGGAAGGGAGGGTTGGACATGCCTCATTATACCCTCCTCGCTTGGGAATTCAGACACTTCTGACCAGCATTAACATTAAAACAGAGATCTTCAGACTGACCAAACTGACTCTTTGCAGCAATAAAATACATTGCAAAATGACAGATCCCAGGCCCTGAAAGAAATCAAAAGTATTTTACCGCCAAATATATTTCTTTGACATACTTTTAAATGGCCTTGAAAAGCTGTCTCTTGTGGGGTAAATTTACATTTTGTAGAGAATCCCATTCCCTTTCCAGTACTTTTCTGATGTAAGAGAGATTTACTGAGTCTGGCATCTTTGAAGTTCTGGTAAAAAACATTTACCGTCTATTCCCTCTTAAGCCTGCTACCTGGAGGCTTCATCTGAATAACAAAAACCTTGATCTCCATATCCCCTTATTTTATCCCAGATATTTCTTTTTATTGATTCTAGGTCTTTAGACAATAACTCAACGAATTGCCAATCAGAAAATCTTTGAATCCACCTATGACCTGGAAGCCCCTGCCCCACTTCAAGTTGTCCCACCTTTCCAGACCAAACCAATGTACACCTTACATGTGTTGATTGATGTCTGCTTGTAACTTCTGTCCCTCTAAAATGTATGAAATCAAACTGTAACCCAATAATTCTGGGCACGTGTTCTCAGGACCTCCTGAGGCTGTGTCATGGGCATGTCCTTAACCTTGGCAAAATAAACTTCTAAATTGATTGAGGCTTGTATCAGATACCTCTGGTTTACAAAACAAATAAACACGAAAAGAAAACCAGATAAAGGGCCTGGCGCGGTGGCTCACACCTGTAATCCTAGCACTTTGGGAGGCCGAGACAGGCAGATCACGAGGTCAGGAGATTGAGACCATCCTGGCTAACATGGTGAAACCCTGTCTCTACTAAAAATACAAAAAATTAGCCAGGCATGGTGGCGGGCGCCTGTGGTCCCAGCTACTCAGGAGGCTGAGGCAGGAGAATGGCGTGAACCCTGGATGCGGAGCTTGCAGTGAGCAGAGATGGTGCCACTGCACTCCAGCCTGGGTGACACAGTGAGACTCTGTCTCAAAAAGAAAAAAGGAAACCCAGATAAAGGACACAATCAGGGTAATCTTGGATATTTAAATATGAACTGAATATTAGAGAATAATACCGTATCAATTTTATGTTTTTTCAGTTACAATTGTGTTGCGATTATGTAGAAGGATGTCCTTGTTCTTAGGAGACATATGCTGTAGTATTTAAGGGTGAAGTGTCATGATATCTGCAGCTTATTCTCAAATATTTCCTCAAAAATTGTATTAAAAATAAAAAGAATAGTGCCATCCACATAACAAATCTTAGAACAATACGTGACACAATAATCAGTAAGCATAAGCTCTGTGTTATTAGCACAGACAGCTAGAAAACAGAGAAAAAATACATTTAAACCTATTACATGAATGTCAAATTGAATTAATGCAATGAATCATGAATTTTCTAGGCCAACACCCTCTTTACCCACCACTCGCCATTCCCAGCATCCACCCCAATTCCATGACTTCAGTGGCTGACACAGCCTGCGCTCCTATAACTTTTTTTCCTTCATCCTGACGGGTCCCTGTAACTATTCTGTCCCTGTCTATTAGTATACTTTCACACGGCTATAAAGATATATTGGAGACTGAGTAATTTATAAAGAAAAAAAGCTTACTTGACTCACAGTTCCACATGGCTGGAGAGGCCTCAGAAAACTTACAATCATGGCGGAAGGGGAAGCAGGCACATTTTACATGGCAGCAGATGAGAGAAGACAGAGCAAAGGGGGAAGAGCCCCTTATAAAACCATCAGATCTTGTGAGAACTCACTCACTATCATGAGAAAAGATGGGGGAAACTGCCCCCATGATCCAATCACCTCACACCAGGTCCCTTCCTCATTACCTGGAGATTACAATTCAAGATGAGATTTGGGTGGGGACACAAAGCCAACCATATCATCCTGGCCACCTTCATTCCAGCTGTAGAGATGGAACCCACTCTGCTGCTTTCCATCTCCAACTTTGCCCTTCCTCAACTTCCCCACTCTTTTCTTCAGACCATGCCTCCAACAAATATAGTTTCTAACCTTCTAGTTTACACTTTGGTAGCTAATATGATCAGAAGAATATCTTTTCTAGTTGTGCTTTAATCTGTAACATTTTGATTCACAATTGACTTATATTAGAAAATCTTTTGAACCTTAAAACCCATGCAGTAACTTGGCTTAGATACCTTTGAGGCTACACCTTACACAACAACTTAGTGGGTCTCAAACTTTTTAGTCACAACTTCTATGTATCTATTCATTAATTCAATTAAAAATAAACTGATTTCATGTTAATTGAAATAACATATTTTATGAAAAATATATTTTTGAAAACAAAAATATTTAGTGAGATCAGTGGCATTATTTATCATTTAAAAATCTCTTTAATGTCTGACTTAATAGAAGATAGCTGGATTCTTTTTTTAAAAATTTTGGTAAAATACACATAACATAAAATTTATCATTTTAACGTGTACAATTTGGTGGCATTTAGTACATTCACAATATTGTGCAACTAGGATCACTATCTAGGTCCAGAACATTTGTAGCATCTCAGTGGGAAAACCTGTAACCATTAAGCAGTCACTTCCTATTCCTCCCTCCTTACACCCTGGCAACAACTAATCTGCTTTCTATCTCTATGGATCTGCCTGTTCTAGATTTTACAGTACAAATGGAATCATGAAATGTGTGTGACCTTTTATGTCTCACTTCTTTCACTTAGCATAATATTTTCAAGGTTCATCCATGTTGTATCATATAGCAGTACTTCATTCCCTTTTATGGCTGAATAATATTCAAATTGTATGTGTTTACCACATTTTGTTACCCATTCATCTGTTGATGAACATTTGATTTGTTTCTACCTTTTGGCTATTACGAACAGTGCTGTAATGAACTTTATGTACAAGTTTTTGTTTGAACACCTGTTTTCAATTCTCTTGAGCATATACCTAGGAGTAGAATTGCTGAGTCATGTAGTAATTTTATTTTTCACTTTTTGAAGAATTGCCAAACTGTTTTCAACAGCAACTGCACCATTTTATATTCCCACCGATAATATATGAGAGTTCCAATCTCTACATCCTTACAAATATTCATTTTCCATTTAAAAAAATTGTGGCCAGCCTAGTGAATACAAAGTGGCTTCTCACTGTGGTTTTGATTTGCATTTTCCTAATGACTAAACGATAAGCATCTTTTCAAATGCTTTTTGGTCATTTGTATATCTTCTTTGTAAAAATACCTGTTCAATTCTAGGCCCATTTTTCTTTTTTCTTTCTTTCTTTTTTTTTTTTTTTTGAGACCAATTCTTGCTCTGTCGCCCAGGCTGGATTGCAGTAGTGCGGTCTTGGCTCACTGCAACCTCCACCTCCTGGGTTCAAGCAATTCTCCAGCCTCAGCCTCCTGAGTAGCTGGGACTACAGGCATGCGCCACCAGGCCTGGCTAATTTTTTTGTGTTTTCAGTAGAGACGGGGTTCCACCGTGTTAGCCAGGATGATCTTGATCTCCTGACCTCATGATCGGCCCTCCTTGGCCTCCCAAATGCTGGGATTACAGGTGTAAGCCACCGCACCTAGCCTGGCCCATTTTTTTAATTGAGTCATTTGTCTTTTTGTTGTTGAGTTGCAAGAGTTCTTTATATTTCTGAATACGAGACAAGATACATATTTACAAATATTTTCTCCCATTTCATAGGGTGTCTTTTCATTCTCTTGGTAGTGTTGTTGATGCCCAAAAGTTTTTAGTATTGATGGAGTCCAATTCATCTATTTTTCTTTTTGTTTTTTATTCTTTTGTGTCATACTTAAAAAGCTATTGCCAAATCCAAGATTATGACTGTTTATGTCTATGTCTTCCTCTAAAAGTTTTATAGTTTTAGCTCTAATTTTTAGGTCTTTTTCCAGGTTGAGTTAATTTTTGTATATGTTATGAGGTAGGGGTCCAACATGGTTCTTTCGTGTGTGGATATCCAGGCGTCCTATCATCATTTGTTGAAGAGATTATTCTTTCTCTATAGAATGGTCTTGGCATCTTTGTCAAATATCAATTGACCATAGATGCATGGTTTTATTTCTGAACTTGCAATTCTACAATATTAATCTATATGTATATCTGTAAAGACTAAAGCAACTTCATCTTGGATGCTAATCTGCCATGTTGACTTCTGATTGACCCCAGTTCCAGGAATGCCTCTAATATTTTCATCTTATCTACTGCTCCTGTGTAAGAGCATGTACTTACCATAAATCCTGTCCTTAGGTCAAAACAACCTTGAACATAAATCCTGTGCTTCAGGAGATTACTATGGCATTCTTGCCTTTCTCTATAGTTGTCCTATACATTCCTTCCCTATGGTATATTATCCCTGAGGAGTGAAGGTGCTGGTATCCACCATCTTGTCTCACCACCACCGAGACACAGACATGATTGTCTTCATAAATCCTTAATAATATTTATTTCTGAAAAATTGGATACCTTATTTTCTTTCTTTGGCCTTTCAGCTTCCTCAGACTTTTAAGGGTAGTCTTGCATAGACCTGCCACCATGGAACATCCTTATGCCAGAACCACACTGTTGATTATTGTAGTTTTGTAATAGGTTTTGAAATTCAAAAGTGTGTATCCTCCAAATTTGTACTTCTTTTTCAAGAGTATTTTGACTATTCAGGATCTTTGCCATTTTATATGAGTTTTAGGATCAGTTTTTCAATTCTAAAAAAATAGCCAGTAGGATTTTGATAGGAATTACATTGAATTTGTAGATATTTGTAGGAAGTATTGTCATCTTAATGATATTAATTCTTCCAATCCATCAACACATCATGTCCTTCCATTTCTTTAGATATTCTTTATTTTCCCACAGCATTATTTTGTAGTTTTCAGTGTACAAATCTTACATCTCTTGATAAGAGTATATTCTTATTTTTTGATGCTATTACAATCTTAGTTTCTTTTTCAGATTGTTCATTGTTAGTGTACAGAAATACTAGTGATTTTGTGTGTGTGTATCTTGCATATTGCAACTTTACTGAAGTCATTTATTAGCTGTAATGACCAGTAAATTCTTGTATTTGCTCCGAATTCAGTCTGTTGTTATATGTGGTTTTGGCTGAAGTAGATGAAAAAAATCTGGCCTCATGCAGATACATAGTTGGAATAGGGAAAAGTACTTTAATAGTTTTTCAGACAATTGTGAATATTCTTCTTTGATACTATACCAAGACTCAGTGATAGCTTCTTAAAGGTAAGTTGCAATGTAGCATTTGAAGCTCTGAAGGAAAAAATGAATTTCAGGACCCCAAACTCACTATGCCCAAGGCAAAGTTAAGCTTGAGAACTGAGTGACACAAAACTTGCCTTCCTTTTTTGTCCAGAGAGCTGCCATTTCACATGCTTACTTTATCTCGTGTAAAATGTAAACTTATGGAACACAAGAGGCATACAAATTGACTTTTCGTCTACCTCCTTCTTTTTGCATGTAAAACATGGATTCACTGAGTGCTAATCAGAGTGGTTACAACAATGTAACCACTTCCCTCATTGCCTATCCATCCTCCTTTTTTTGCTTTCCCTTCTGCTTGTTATTTTCACTTTAAATATTGATGTTTCCAAAACCTTCTTTGGAAAAAGCACAAGTAACAGATCTTACTGTAACTTGTGTTTCTTTTTCCTAGGCACATCCTCAATTTTGGCAAAATAAACCTCTATCCAATTAGATTTGCCTCTGTCAATTTTTGGTTGATAAAACTATAGCAATAAGTTTTTTTTTCTTCAAATCAGTCACATTAAAATCCTTGGCCTTACACTTTAAATGGATCTTTTATCTGTGCATGATTTTTTAGCATCTTACATTACTTATTTGGAAAATATTGTTCCCTGAGTTACGGAGATGTTCCAAGTCTTGACAAATTTCAATATATACGATATTTGAAAAATTACATTATTGATATCACCGCTAATCTCATCACAAAATCCTTTCAGTTTTGGGAAGCTGCCAACCCTCATAGAGGCAATAAACGTTTTCTAAAATTCTAATTTCTGCTTGAGAACTTGAGTTTTATCAATGGTAGCAACTACTGTCTTTTTTTTTTTTTCTGGAAGTAACTGGCTTACTGTGCTCATTTTCAAGAAACTGTCCATCAAATATCCAAGTCTTATTGATCATATTTGGTTTGTCATTGTTTTTGAGACAGGGTCTGGCACCCAGGCCGGGATCCAGTGGCATGATCACAGCCCACTGCAGCAACAACTTCCCAGCTTCAAGCAATCCTCCTGCCTTAGCCTACTGAGTAGCTGGGACCACAGGCATGCGCCACCATGACCAGCTAATTTTTTTAATTTTTAATTTTTGTAGAGATCGGAGTCTCCCTGTGTTGCTCAGGCTGGTTTCAAATTCCTGGGCTCAATTGATCCTCTCACCTCAGCCTCCTAAAATGCTGAAATTACAGGCATGAGCCACTGTGCCCAGCCAACCATAGTTTTTCTGTCAGTCATTCTTTCTATTAAAAATAGTGTCCTTTGATAAAAACGGTTTGCTCAGTTCCCAACTCAAACAAGGCCACCAGATTTTTTTTCTTAGACAACCATATTACTTTGACATGCAGCAGAAGAACTTCATGTGCATTTCCCATTTCATCAGAAAGAATAATAAAAGCCATATATTCAAGGACTGAGATTTATTTATTTATTTATTTTGAGACAGACTCTCACTCTGTCGCCCCGGCTGAAGTGGAGTGACACGATCTCTGCTCACTGCAAATTCCGCCTCCGGGGTTCAAGCGATTCTTCTGCCTCAGCCACCCAAGTAGCTGGGACTACAGACATATGTCACCACGCCCAGCTAATTTTTGTATTTTTAGAAAAGACGGGGTTTTGCCAGGTTAGCCAGGCTGGTCTCGAACTCCTGACCTCAGGTGATCCACCCACCTCAGCCTCCCAAAGTGCTGAGATTACAGGTGTGAGCCACTGCATCCTGCCTCCAGGACTGAGATTTAATACAATAAATATATATTTACTGCTTAATCAAGGAACACTTTTAAAGTGGTATGTGGTGTTCCTCTCCAATTTGAGTCAACCTCCCTTTTGCCTGAGTTACTGCAATTGCCTTTTTTTTTTTTTTTTTTTTTTTGAGGCAGAGTCTTGCTCTGTCACCCAGGCTGGAGTGCAGTAGCACGATCTTGGCTCACTGCAAGCTCGGCCTCTCGGGTTCATGCCATTCTCCTGCCTCAGCCTCCCGAGTAGCTGGGACTACAGGCGCCTGCCACCATGCCTGGCTAATTTTTCTTTCTGCTTTTTTTTCAGTAGAGACGGGGTTTCACCGTGTTAGCCAGGATGGTCTAGATCTCCTGACCTCGTGATCCGCCCGCCTCGGCCTCCCAAAGTGCTGGGATTACAGGCATGAGCCACCGCGCCCTGCCTGCAATTGCCTCTTAACTGATCTCTCTGCTGCTGCCCTAACCTTCCTATTAAATCCTTTTAAAAGGCAAATGATGACCTCCTCTGCTCAGAACCCTCCAGTTGTTCGCCGTCTTGCTCAGAGTGAAAGCCCAAGTCCCTGCAGTGGCTAACAAAGTCCTATCCCATTTGGCTCCCTGTGGGCTCATCTCCCATGGCTGTACAAGAATAAACTGAGTGCAAGTGATAACCCGGTGAACAAGGCAAATAACTTCTTAGAATTATTGTGAAAGTACTTGAGGAACCTACTAAGGAGTCTTGGGGATTGGCAGGGGTTCTGAGATCATACTTTGACAACGCCTTGTATAGTTATCAAAATGTCAGTTTTGCGCAGACTGCCTTAACTTTATACATGTTGAAAGTGGTTGTTGTTACCATTCTTTTTTTTTTTTTTTTTGAGACGGAGTCTCGCTCTGTCGCCCAGGCTGGAGTGCAGTGGTGCAATCTCGGCTCACTGCAAGCTCCGCCTCTCGGGTTCACGCCATTCTCCTGCCTCAGCCTCCCGAGTAGCTGGGACTACAGGCGCCCGCCACTGCGCCCGGCTAATTTTTTGTATTTTTAGTAGAGATGGGGTTTCACCGTGGTCTCGATCTCCTGACCTTGTGGTCCGCCCACCTCGGCCTCCCAAAGTGCTGGGATTACAGGCGTGAGCCACCGCGCCCGGCCTTTGTTGTTACCATTCTTATCATAATCCTTGCTGGTGTTTTCCAGTCCTTTAGCAATGCATTTGAGTGCTCTCATTACACACATACAACAAGCAACAGCAGTCTCTACTTGTAGTTTTTATGAAACCAGAATTTTAATGAGTAATGGCAGATATTGAGAAAAAGGTGAACAAGGCTCATGGGAGGTAACACAGAGCAGGAGGAAAAAAATTACTATAAATCCTTTTGTCTATTTTCACCATATTCATTTCGAAACTCTATCCTGTTCAGTTGCTAAAACCAAATAAAGTCAAAGGGCTAGTGTATCTATTTTACTAGAATAGATTACGCAATGCTTTTATGGCTTTGCCTTACAAGCAATCCTAATATTTGTATACAGTAAAGCCATTCTTTTTAAATATAATGCCTTCTATTGCATCAGCATTAAATACAATGCCTATAAACATTATCTTATACAAAGCCAGGAATAACACACAAGAAATTTTCCTTAGAAGATTGGTGTAGTAATATTTATCGTTCAATGAAATGATTGAAACAATAGAAATAGAAATCTTTATAAAACAAGTGTTCATTTATATTGTTATGCGATATATAACCAAATCTGTAGTATGATCTTAAGGACAGGGTAATAAAAGGAAAGTTAATCAAGTTTCAACTAATATAAATTGATTATTCTACAAAATAACAGATTAGATTTTAAACTGAAAAATACTCCAAAGAAAAATAAGTACTTTTCAAAACAACAAATCAAAGAAATGAGCTTCTGTATGTTTCTTACTAACAGATTGCTCATTGATCAGTATA
Organism: Gorilla gorilla gorilla; assembly: GCF_029281585.2. Taxonomy (NCBI): domain Eukaryota; kingdom Metazoa; phylum Chordata; class Mammalia; order Primates; family Hominidae; genus Gorilla; species Gorilla gorilla. Next base: position 94,663,019 of record NC_073228.2, on the reverse strand, counting down.
TACATTGCCAAACACATTATTCTGCACGGAAAGGAAGGAAGCCTCCACGACCCTTGCTATATACCCCATCAAGTAAGTCCAAGTGTAAAATGTTTTTTGAAATCAGCAGGCATTCTTTGCTTCAAATAATTCTGAAGGGATTTAGAAGCCAGATAGGATTAAGGCTTGGAAGAAGGGGGAAAAATTCAGCTCAATCTTAACTGTAAATAAAACATGGTGAGAGGGCAGAATGGAAACTTTACTTAGATCCAACAATTGCTACAGTGGTAAATCTGGCTTATTTAGAATTAATGTGGAAAAGAGGCCCTAGTACAGAGTCACTAATCAAAGTATGCAAGAAGGAACTAGTGAAAAATATCTTTAAAACTAAAATTGAGCATCCTCATAGAGTCGGGGGCTTTGAAAAAATTCTTAAATCAAGTATTTTTAACCCACATCAGTGTGATACTTGATGTTTTTCCCTGATTTGAGACATCTTCCCTCTTGCCTGAATTACTACAATTTCCTCTTAACTGATCTCCTTGCTGCTGCCTTCACTTTCCTATGGGATCCTTTTAAAGGGTAGATGATGACCTCCTCTGCTCAGAACCCTCCAATCGTTTCCCATCTTGCTCAGGGTGAAAGCCCAAGTCCTCGCAGTGGCTGACAGAGTCCTTTCCCATTTGGCTCTATCTGACCTCTTCTCCTACTGCTCGCTGCTTCGGCAATCTGCTCCAGCCATGCTGGTATCTTTGTTGTTCCTCCAGTACTCTAGGCACAGTTCCTCTCTCAGGGAGAGAGAATTTTCATAGGGTGGAGACTCTCCCCCAACCCAAAACACTGCAGCTCCTACCCTATTTAGTGTTCCTCCATTCACTTATCACCATCTAACACAATTTCATTTATTTATTTTGTTTTTATCTTTCATCACAAGAACATAAGCTCCAAGAGGGCAAAGATTTGGGTTTGTTTGTTCATTGCATGTCCCTGGTGCTTTATTAAAGCAGGATTTGAAACACAGTTGCTGCTTAATTAACATTTGTTGAATGAACAGATGTAATTTCTGTCTATATTTTGTCAGATAAGCAACTACCTTCATTTTAGGTATGCATGTACACCTCACTATTATTCTTTAAATGAGCACGGAAGTTTTGCTTTTGAAATTCTTGCTTGGTTTTGTCAGATAGTGTTGACTAAGCTGAGGATTGTCACAGAAGTGGTCTCTATCTGGAAAGACCTAGACTAGAAAGAGAAGATGCTGTTGCCTCTTCCATTCTCCTTTTATTCTTCCCCACTCCCTATCTTTCCTGTCTCTGTGAATGCACTGCTGAAGACCTAAGAAATCAAACTGGATGTCCACTCTCTGTACTCCATTTTGACTTGCTCTCCACTTCTGGGTGATCACTATCTATCATCACCCAATTCCATAGACTGGGTCATGCCTCAGGTTTTCCTTTGGTTTAATGAACTTAATTACATACTGTCTTATCATCTTAAATCTCTGGAGAAGTAGGCACGAAAACAAGCAGGATGCAGGTTCTGGGGGAATTCACCTGCACTGATTTGCCTATGTGACAGTAGTGATTATAAGAGATATGGGAAACAAAGCATTTCAAATTATAGTCTACTTAAATATAAAGATGTAACTGTTCCTTTCTACATGTACCAACCACCTAGCTAAAGAGTGTAAGGATAGTATTTGTGAGGCTAGTTTTCATCGTGTCTGCATGGATGAAGACTTGAAGATGGTTGTTTTCAAGTCATGTTTAGGATCCGTGAATTAATTACTAGCATTTATAAACAGCTTTGGATTCCTGAAGTACATCTGACTCTTCTTTTGTCCACATTATGGCAAAGCCATGATTACAATAATCACTATGTTTAAAAATCACAGGATTAAAGGCAGCTAGAGAGGTCATGTGGTACATCTGCTAGCAGAACATATCCAAATCATCCAGTCTGGTTTTTTCCAACACTTCGAGAGAAGAGACACAATAATTTTCTCTCTACATAGGTTATTTGAAGATCAGAGATGTGGGAGTTTTTTTTTTTTTTGAGTTTCACTCCATAATCCAATTTTAACTTCATTTGAGATTACTTAAAGTATTTCCTTATTGTCCAACAGTTCTTTCTAGTTCTGCTTCTGAAAAGTAGAAGCTGGATAGAAAAGGCTGCTATAAGGATAGAAATAGGAATAATAGGAAGGAGGAGAGAGTAAAAGAGCAGGGTTGAAAGAAATCAGAAAGAGGAAAATCAAGAAGACGTGTAAAAAGAATTCAATGTTTTGTTACCCTTTCATTTTTTGATTTATAAGAGAATTGATCTGGTTCTTTTCTCCAGACATTTGCCGCCTGAATACAAAGTACAAACAGACTCAGGAATGACTAAGAGATGGATGGTTAACTATAGGTTAGCTCCAGAATAAACAAGTCCAGTTACTTAGAAATAAAATGTGTTAATTCTTAATATAATAAAAGCATGTAGTAATAAAAATTCAGTCTATATAGAAAGTTCTAAGAGGAAAAGGCAAAATTTCCTGCCTACTCACCTGCCATGTCTAGTCCTTTTCAGCCACTGTCAAAATTCCTTGAGTGACTTTCCAGATAGAAAAATTAAGTGCATCTCTCTGCATATATGTGTGTGTGAATGTGTATGTGTATATGTGTGTCGGTGGGGTATGGGGGGTAGGATGAGGGGTGCTTATTTGAAATTTTATTCCATAGAAATAACATCATACCTCCTATTTTTTCTTCCTAAAATAGACTAAAATACATTTTAAAGATCTTTCTATATGCTTCAGTCATTCAAGCTCCATAAGTAAGGGGAATTTGTCTTTTTAAGCACTGTTTTTCTTCAACAGAAACTTATTAGGTAAATGAATGAATAAATCAGCAAATGCCAGATTAACTTCACTCTTCTGAACCCAAGTATAACATTATATTGTTTTAATGTACCAGAAGTATCAGTTAACTACTGATAAACATTTAAAATATTTTCAGATTTTGGCTATTACTGTGCAAACATTCCTGAACATATCTGTTAAATCTTGCACGTATGTATCTGTAAGTAAATCTGAGGTAATTACTTAGCAATGTAATAGTTCAGTCAGTTGCATTTAAAATTTTGATAGATATTGCCTAACAGGTTGCATCAATTTACACTCTCACTTCAGTACAACTTCTACTCTAGGGCAACTCACAAAAACTAAACGTTAGTGACTAAAACACATATTCCTAGAAATGACATATTCTTTCATCTATAACGTTTTAACAGAAACTGTGTCATGTGAAATCTTGAAACACTAAAAATCCTTTTGGCTCTGCTGAGCACTGGGGACATCCTTTTTCTCAAAGACAAAATGCTTGTTCCTACTGGCCGGCTTTTTGGAACTTGGCCAAAATTCACGCTAACCGCTTCTTTTGTATATTCTAATAATAAAATATAATCCTATTCTTCCATTTTTATAAAAAGTTTAGTATTTGCATCCTTGTTAAATACAAATAACTATTCAAGAGCATGCAGATATCTTTGAGAAAGTTATTTATATGAAGGATACAGGTATCGGTCCTATAGAAGTGCTTGAAATCTATCACTTTGGCTCTCACATTAATTCCGCTGTCTATTGACATTAAAATAAGAAAAGTAACCTATAGACAGAAAGAAGGTTGTATTCCCATTAACATTCATGAGGGCTAAGCAGCCGAAGTCCTACATATCAAGCAGGGAATATATCCTTTGTCTGCTGATGAGAGAATGTCTCAGTGATAAATGGTTACAGACAGGGGTGTCATGAGGGCAACAACACACAGAACAATTCAGACAAACTTTTTAAAAAAGTCTTCTCCTGCAGTTTTTTTGTGTCGCTGGGAAGCACAGTGCCTATCCCTGCTAATAAAAGAAAACTATTGCAATGCAAAACTCCTAACCTTTGCAGAGGCACTTACCAGAAAACCAAAAACATACTCTTTGAAAAACAATTTAAAACCAAGCTTCAAAGGCTTTCTAATGTATAAATATTCAGACATTCTGAAAAGCACTGCTCTGCACCTTGCACCCCAGCTATTTGTGCCTAAAATGGATATTGTCGTAACAGTTAGCATGGTCGTCAAAGTGCAACGTCTCTAATATCAACACTGAGAGACAGCAGACTCATTAAAATGCTTTACATTCATTAATTAGGTTGGTGCAAAAGTAGTTGCGGCTTTTGCCAAAGTCATACGTAAATTCAAACACATTATGATACTCATTTAACACATTTGTGATAAAAATAATGTATGAAGTCATTAGTTTATTTAACAAGCTAATATTCCATAGAGTCCAATGGTGACTACCAATGACTCAGTTAATTTTCAAACCAAAATAAGTTAGATTCCAATTTGTTGACTCCCTTGACTCCTCGAGCCAGGGAAAACATTTCCTGGGGCCTGACTCTAGGTGGCTCACTTTCCTCACCTAAAAACACGAAGGGTGAGACAACCCCCTCCAACCCTCGTCCTCGGTCCCCCAAGGGTTTCTCTCCAGAATTCTGCCTCTTCTGCAGCAGTCTGGAGTCTTCAGCATGAAAAGGGTAACAAACGTGGCGCAATTTTCTGAAACCGTGATGTCAACAGTGCTTTTGAGGTGTCCTTTCCCACCCTAAAGAAAATTCGAGATGCACAGCAAGAAAAAAATGCAAGACAGCTCCCCGACACATCCTGAGCCACGCCTCGTCCTCAGGGTGCACCCGACAGTCTCTGCCAGCGCAGTGTGGACGCTGGACAAAGACGCAGCCAGTAGGTCGCTGGGGGTCGCGGGTTCGATCCGCTGACTTGGCCACCAAATCTTTTCCTCGGGGAGTGAAGCGGCACGGAAGGAGCGGAGTCAAGGGCGGGGCTGGGGATTGGACCCGCCCCCGGGCCCGGGGATTGGACCCGCCCCCGGGCCCCGGAGGAGTCCCTGCGCCTGCGTGCCGGGCGTGGACCTGTGGTTGGACTCCCCCGTTCTGGGCTGCCCTCCCCGTCCTCCCCCGCCCCTCCCACCTCCGCCCACTTGACGCGATGACGCATCTCAGGTTTGCGGACGTGGCGGCGGCGTACGGCCCGGAAGGCGGAGACGTTGGCGGCAGAGGCGGAGGCGGACTGGGTCAGCGCAAAGCAGAGGCTCGGCCATGAACTTACCCGGGACAGCGGCGGCGGCGGACCTTTTGGCCATCTTCTCGCAGAGTGCTCCCTGCTAACGGGGACAGGTAAAGATGGTGGCAGGAGGTGAGGGTAGCCCGGTCCAGGAGGGCGGGTTGAGCCCCAGCTGCGTCCTCACGGGAGGCGCTGAGCCTCGGCCACAGGTGTGGTGGGGGTTGCAGGGCCGGGCTCGGCCCGTGTGGCGGACACCCCCGAGACAGGGAAGAACTTCCAGACCAGCCCTGCCAGGCCCTCTTGTCACACTGTCGGGGAAACTGAGGCTCAGAGGAAGGACGCCTACCTGCTGGATTACCTGGGCAGCTAATTTCCCACCCAAACACGGCATTTCTCCCACAACTTTATGTTGGCGTGAAGTATTCGCTGACGGCATCTTGTCACATCGTTCAAGTGTCGTGCTGTGACAGAAGACTCTGAGACGTAATCTTCGCTGACGATAGCAGGGAAAGAAAAACTTGACGTGTGGAATACAGAGGGGGGAGGTAGTTAAGTTTTAAAAAACAAAATTGTCCGTGGCAGCGGATAGGGTGCCTTTGATTCTGTCCCTTTGCAGCTTTAACTTGTGCCCTGTGACCCTCTTATTGCACCTTGCTTAGTTAAAGAAGGTCAAGGCGAAACACCCAGCAGCCATTCTACAGTACGAAGGTGTTTGGGAAACCGTTTTCAGTTACAGACTGAGCTGAAGAATGCTTTAACACTGTTTTGTGGCCCCTCGTTCTAGGTAGCACGCAGGCTTGTTCCAAGTTTCTGAAAGGGAATTCGTGCCTTTTTCCTGCACTAAGAGAATTAAGAGAGGTGAATAGAATTGCGCCAGATGACTTAAATATTATGTATTTTCTAATCTCTGAGTAGTAGACTGGAGTGATCGCCTGGGTCAGTCTGTTCACTTCGGTTGGAGACACAGCCAGTTCTTGATCATTCAGAATACCCAGTTTTGTAACACGATAGTGAGCTGCCTGCATTTCATTATAAAGGGGAGTGGAGAGATAGTGAGACAGGTGAAGTTCTGACCTTTAAATTATATTTAGAAATATATCGTGGAGAGAGGTTGATAGAAACAAGTATCTAAAATGGCTTTGGGGCATTGCTTAGTGATTTTCAGTTAGCTGCACTACTAAGCCAATTTTGAAGTTCTAAGAACAAATTATTAGGGTGAAACTGTCTAACGGGACACATAAGTAGGTCGGTATAGCCAGGTGTAAATTGCTGTATATTAAGTCTTAACTTTTTTGATCATGGATGCCTTTTGAGAATATGAAGCAATAAAAATTCTCCCCAGAAAAATATACATATGTATAAAATTTGCCTGGAATCTACAGGATTCAAAGACATTCCCTAGGTTAAAGACACAAGATTAAAAAAAGACCTGGTTAAATGAGTGGAAATAAAACTATTATCCTTGGAGGAAAAGATGTGGTCATGACTTCAAAACTGCTTTTGAGATATAAAATGTGATAGTTTTCTTTAGTTTCATAGCTGTCAAGTTAGGAATCCTAGTTCTTGGTAATAATGTAGCACTTCAGGGAACAGTTGAAGTAATCTACTTAACATATAGCTATTAGTTATCTGTGTTATCTGAATAGGAACTCTTGAGCTTTTAAAGCATTATAATATTGCCATTAGAGCAAGGTCAGAAAGTGGTTTTCAAGGGTTGGATTCAACTATATTAAATAGTTTTAAAGCATTTTATGATAAGTATACACCTAGAAAGTACAGGTTGGGTAGTCCTTACCTGAAATGCTTGAGACCGGAAGTGTTTCAGATTTCTTTGGATTTTGGAATGTTTGCATATACATAATAAGATACATTGGGGATGGGACCCGTCTGAACATGAAATTTGTGTTTCATATTCAACTTATACACATAGCCGAAAGGTAATTTTATATAATTTGTGCACAAAAGTTCTTGTACCTGGAACCATCAGCAGGTAAAAGTGTCACTATCTCAGCCACCCTTGTGGAAAATTTGTGGTTGTTTGGCATCACCGTCATTCCTAACTCTGAATTTGTATGCTACTAATAAGCAGTCATTTTCTTACACTTTTTCACACATAAGTGCTTAACAGTAAAAAAAAAAAAAAAAAATACCATTAATACAGTGAAAAAATAATGTGTTCAGGGTACGTAAGCACATCACCAGAATACCTGTACAGGTTTAGCATTCCTAATCTGAAATCTGAAACGTCAGTTGTGGAATTTTCCATTTGTGGCTTCATGTCAGCACTCAAAGTATTTCAAATTTCAGAGTATTTAAGATTGGATTTTTGGGTTAGGGATTCTCAACGTTTGTAATTTATTGTCATCCATTTTATATACTCAGATTTTTGGAGTTGGTCTTTTCTGTTTTTTTTTCTTTGTTTGTTTTTGTTTCGCTTGGTACTCATCCATAGTATTCAAAAAATAGTGAGTCTTTGAGATGTTATTTTGCTTTGGCTTCCATGACATAACACTTCCATGGTTTCTCCCTCTTCTGGACACTCCTTATCCATATTTTCAGGCTGATTTCCTTTCACCAAGATACTGAATTTTGGACTTCTTCAAGGCTCAGTCTTGGACCCTCTTTTCTTTTTCTATACTCTCTAGGTAATACATGTACTCACAGATTCATTTTCATCTATGTGCAGATTAGTCATGAAATTTTATTTCTAACCTAGACCTTTTCTCTGAGTTTGACTATATAGCCCATTTGTCTATTTGCCATTCCTTTTTACTATCTTAGAGGAATTCATAATCATAGCCATGCACCTCCTCCCCCAGCTCCTCTTCCATATCTCAGAGAATAGCACCACAATGTGTTATGCAAATCAGAAATCTTGGTATGATGCTTAATTTACTCCCTCTCTTCATGTCTGAACCACCTTGAGTGCAAAGAATTTTATCTCCAGAGTGAGTGCTTCTTACTACTTCCCTCCATCTTTCCCAACAAGAACTGAAAGCAGTCTGCCCCTTCTTATGTGAATAATTAACACGAAGCCAAAACTGTGAATGTGGAATTAGTTTTTTAGGTTCTTGTGTTCCTAATTAATGAGAGTAGATAGATCAACTTGATGATGGTGAGTTGAGAGTTAGTATGCAAGTAAACAAAAAGTATTCATTGATGCATGTTTTTAACTTAGGTCAGCTCCCAGTCAGTCTTACAATGGTTTTTCTAAAGTATAAATGAACACAGTGACCTAAAATCTGTTCACAGTCTTTATGGACCATAAATTGAATTTGATGAGGACTCTAAGTTGGCTAAAAAGCTTCCAGGGAAGAAAAATTCCTGCTTCCAGGGAAGCAAAATCATAACCTATATTGCAGGCATATCTGCACTAAATGTAAATACCAAAGTCCAGGAGGAAGTAATACGAAAGATACTCCAATCCTGAATGAAGTTGAAATGCAGAACAAGCTGGAAAATTTTGAATTCATGAAAGTATTATGTGTATATAAAACATGCTTTGATTCCATCAGAGCTATAAGTTATATAGTCACAAGTTTTTAAGACGTAACACAATTATTTCTCTGATTTTTTTCACATACTCAGAATAAGGGGAATTTACGATTTTATATTTAATGTAATATTTTATAGTATTTAATTTTATAAGTTATATTTTTACCAAAAGAATTATAGCAATTTGCCTTTGTTAATATGTAATTACTCCACGTGTTTAGTGATATATGATCTAATAGAGGAGATTACCTCTTCTTCCCTTACCTTTGTCTCCACTGCCAAATACGTTTGTTCTACTTTAACAGCTGTAAAACCTGAACCTAGGCCAGGCGCAGTGGCTCACACCTGTAATCCTAGCACTTTGGGAGGCTGAAGTGGGCGGATCACCTGAGGTCAAGAGTTCGAGACCAGCGTGGCCAACATGGTGAAACCCTGTCTCTACTAAAAATACAAAAATTAGCTGGGCGTAGTGGTGGGCGCCTGTAATCCCAGCTACTCGGGAGACTGAAACAGGACAATCACTTAAACCTGGGAGGCAAAGGTTGCAGTGAGCTGAGATCGCACTACTGCACTCCAGCCTGGGTGACAGAGTGAGACTCCATCTCAAAAAAAAAAAAACAAAACAAAAAAACGAACTTAAACCTAAATGTTTAAATAACTAAAAGCATTAAAACAAAAACAAAAGATTGTGTCCTGAATGTACGATGCATGCAAATCAGTCAGTTGGATCAGCTACATTCCAAAATTTTCTCTGCTTTTTTTTTCCTCCAGATTTTAACATTATGGCAGGGAGGCATCAGAATCGTAGTTTTCCTCTTCCGGGAGTTCAGTCAAGTGGTCAAGTACATGCATTTGCAAATTGTTCAGACAGTGATATTTTGGAGGAGGATGCTGAAGTGTATGAGCTTCGATCCAGAGGAAAAGAGAAAGTCCGAAGAAGTACATCAAGAGATAGACTTGACGACATTATAGTATTAACAAAAGATATACAAGAAGGAGATACATTAAATGCAATAGCCCTTCAGTACTGTTGTACGGTAAGTTTTAATATTACATAATGCAATTCAGAAGAAACTATTTGTTTACGCACACCGAAATAAATTCTGTGTCCTTTTTTACCTTGTTTATTCCTTTCTCCATTTTTTGCTCTTATTTTTTGCATAGAAATCTGTGTCACATGGGCTGGGCGCGGTGGCTCACGCCTGTAATCCCAGCACTTTGGGAGGCCGAGGCGGGTGGATCACGAGGTCAGGAGCTTGAGACCATCCTGGCTAACACAGTGAAACCCCGTCTCTACTAAAAATACAAAAAAATTAGCCGGGCGTGTTGGCGGGCGCCTGTAGTCCCAGCTACTCTGGAGGCTGAGGCAGGAGAATGGCATGAACCCGGGAGGCGGAGCTTGCAGGAGCCGAGATCGCGCCACTGCACTCCAGCCTGGGCGACGGAGCGAGACTCCGTCTCCAAAAAAGGAAAGAAAAAAGAAATCTGTGTCACATTTGTAGATGTTTACTTTTTAAATATTTAACAAATACTTGAATTTCTGTGTATTTCCAAATCCACGAATTTCAGTATTGAAAAACACTCAACTATGTTATCTTCTTATTCAAATGGTAAGAAAATGTGGAAATGTGGAAGGAAAAGCTTTTCCCTGCCCCAATTTCTTGAGATAACCAGCGTTAACACTTTGGCATGTAGGAATGCTCTACCTTTTTCTGTGCTCATAAGTATTTATTTATATATACATATTTGGGGAGTTAGTAATCTTTGTATTTTTAAAAGTGGATTATATTATGCATTTTACTCTGCAACTTGCATTTTTCATTCTTTAGTGTATCATGGACACCCTCATGACCATCCCTCAAAGCCTTATTAACTCATTATTTTAAATGGTTGTATAATGTCTGTAGTATTAACGTTCCAGTATTTTTAAGACATTGCCCTATTAATTGATACTCAGGATTTTCTTGGTGTTTTACCTTGTGTGGCGAATATCATCACAACTATATCTTTAAATGGCGCTGCCTTTACTTCTGTGGGATAGATCCCAAAAGTGGGATTGCCAGATAAGAGGAAAGGTGTATTTTTAATTTTAATAGATACTATACTCTATTTGGACCCATTTTCTCTCTGTGTCATTATGTCCATCTTGAGGCCTTAGCAGGATATTTTTATATCCACATTGATATGGAAACTGGTTAGCACATTTGTTTTCAAACTTTTTGTTCTCATACTCCCAATAGAATTTTGAAATATACGTACTATGTACCTCATCGCACATTTTTAAGTGAACTTCCTAAATTCTTCCTCATGACTTAACATAGTTACAAAGGGTATAATTTTCAGAATGTTGTATTAACATTTAAAAATAAGACTATTAGAGTGCTCTTTAAATGCATCCACAGAATTGTAAGTACCACCAGGATTTGCTACCTGAAATTTGTATTTTTTAAAAAAGTGGAAAGTGTGTGTATGAGAGCTCTTTTTTCAATAGCATGAGATTTTATATCATTCCTTTTTCTCATTAATATTTTCATCTTCCCCCCAAATTTTTCATGATGTATTTTTATACTTGAAAAACCTTTTATTGACTACCTGTAATACTTCTCTGCAATAGGAACACACGTCTATAAGTTTATATTATATAAATGTATTTATATTCTGAAAAAATTATGGTCATGAGGTTGTTTTCTTCTACATTTGCAACTATTGCAATAATTCACATTTCTTATTACAATTCACAATTCATCAAAACATTTCAAATTTTGATATTAAAATTTAAAATATTTTATTAAAATGAATTTTTTGATGTGGTATAAGAGCTGGGTAGTTTTTTCCTCCTACCTTGCTCATGTATGACAACATCAGTTCTTGCCATTATTAAATCAGAAAATATCTAAGTTTATTTCTAAATGCAAATAAACGTGAGTAAATGTTTTGTAGAGAAATAAGAACAATGATAAATAAATTACAGAATATGTCATAGAAGGTAGATGGTGGAATACACTTCAAAATGAGAGACAAGGCTAAAAACATCAAGGTACAGATCCGAGAGGAGAGTTTGTGATTCAGTAGTTTTATAAGACATTAGCTTTCTTTTAATGAACCTAGAAAATTCTCTTAGGGAAATTTAACATACCATCTGAATAATTAAAAATAGGTCATATTTCCAATGAGGTGCAAAGATGTTTCAGGCATTCAACAGTGATGTGAAGAAGATTTCAAGGAGGAAATATGGTAAACAACAAAGGGAATTTTCATAGTTATTTCCGAAATGAGTGGCACAGACTATTTGGGATGAAATGCTTTGAGACACTGTGGAAAAATTTGATCCATACAGTAAGAGAACAAATATTGTAAGGTTTTAACAGGAGTGATACAGAATGGAAAAGTTTGATCCATATAGTAAGAGAATACAATTATTGTAGGGTTTTAACAGGAGTGATACAGAATAGCAGAGGGGCCTGCTGATGAATTGAAGGGGATCCAATAAAGAGATTACTGGAATAATAAAGATGATCAGGACTTAGACTAAAATATTTGTGATAAGGATAGAGAAGAAGTGTTAATGTATTGGGGGAAATCACAGGATATATCAGTTGAATGCTTATGTGAAATGAGAATGATGAAAAGTACTTAAATGGAGAGATGGCATTGTCCACTGTATTAGTCTGTGTTCACATTGCTATAAAGAAATACCTGAGACTGGGTAGTTTATAAGAAAAGAGGTTTAATTGGCTCATGGTTCTGCAGGTTGTACGTAAGCAGGCAGCATCTACTTCTGGGGAGGCCTCAGAGAGCTTTTACTCACGGCAGAAGGCAAAGCCAGAGCAGGCATTTTCACATGGCTGGAGCAGGAAGAAGAGTGAGTGAGGGAGGAGGTTCCACACACTTTTAAACAATCAGATCTCACAAGAACTCAGGACAGTATCAAGGGGGAAATCTACCTCCATGATCCAATCACCTCCCCCAGGCCCCACCCCTAACATTGGAGATTACAAGATGACATGAGATTTGGGTGGGGACATATCAGCCACTATAGTGGGAAAGGTGATGAACAGAATTAGTTAAGATAAGCAGTGCTCCTTTTTGATGGGAGCATAAGCAACAAAAAAATTATAAAAATATTTATCATTATAAAAGGATCTATCATTTAAAAAATACAGGATGTAGCTAGTGGTATATTCCACTTAGAAATAATCTTAAGAATTATTAAAAATCTGTCAGTTATACAACTGTGATGAGAAGAATAAAAAGTCCAAGGTTGGAATCTTGAATGCAACCAAGGAAGTTGGCATAGCATAGAAATCATTATAGGGATATTCAGGGAGATAACTTAGGTAGATACTAAACCTTGGAACCCTAATTCAAAAAGAGTATTAAGTAGTTATTAGTAAGTATTAAGCTCAATACCAAGCAAAAGAGCATTTAAAGAGAATGGGGTCAGACTTTGGGATTTTTCAGTGAATCTTCATTTGCTATAAGACAAAACAGTGCGAAGGTAGTAAGATGATAAAACACACTTTATCTTTACTGTTTCATCTTTTAGTTATTGTTCAACCCTTTCCTTCTAATCCCCCCACACATACACTGCAAGATAGTTTTTCCAGCTTGACCTCTTTTAGTCTTCATTGTACTTGATCACGAATCTACAGTGGATTCTGTTCACTACTCCCTCCTAAAGACCCTCTCTACTTGACCACCTTGACTTTTCAGATTTCTGGTTTTCCTACTATTAACATTTAATAATAGCTAACTTTTATATGACATACCATAAATCACTGTTCTGAGTGTCCTACAACATTTAAATCATTAATGTTCACCTCAACCCTATAATGTAGGTAGTATTATTACTGCCATATTGCAGGTGTGGAACCTTAATGGCAAAGAGGTTAAACAACTTGCCCCAGGTCATACAGCTAGAAAGTGTCAAAGCCATGCTTCAAACCCAGTTATCCATGCTTTTAACCACTATTGTATATTCCCTTCCTGGCCATTCGTAATCTCCTTTGTGGATTTTTGTTACTCAGCATACCCATCAAATGTTGGAGTTCTTCAGGGATCTTCTTGTTGCTTTTTCCTCTCAGGCTTTTTCTAGTGAATCTCTCTACTCTTTGACCTCTTTGACTTCAATTACTTTTTTTTTTTGAGATGGAGTCTCGCTCTGTTGCCCAGGCTGGAGTGCAGTGGCACAATCTCTGCTCACTGCAACCATCACCTCCTGGCTTCCAGTAATTCTCCTGCCTCAGCCTCTGGAGTAGCTGGGACTACAGGCATGCACCACCATGCCTGGCTAATTTTTGTATTTTTAGTAGAGATGGGGTTTCACCTGTTGGCCACACTGGTCTTGAACTCCTGACCTCAGGTGATCTACCTGCCTCGGCCTCCCAAAGTGCTGGGATTACAGGCATGAGCCACCACGCCTGGCTGACTTCAATTACATTTTTGCTGATAGTCCACAAATCTGTGTCTCTAGCCGAGATCATTCTTGAGTTTCAGACATATATCTACAACTCTGTCCTGAACATCTTCCACTTCTGTATCTCAAGCAGCTTCACGTCAGCATATCTAAAATCTGCATTCATCCTCTTTTTACCCTCCACAGTGTTCCATTTCTCAATGAATGACATCGTCCATCAAGTTGACCAAACCAGAAATCTAAGCTTCATACTAGACCCACTTTATCTCTCTGACATCAACCAGGTGATACATGATTAGGTTTTAAAGTATTGATGGAAATGAATGGGACTAATAGATGGTGGGAGAGCCTGGCATACCAATTGGTAATCTGCCAGACACTCCCCTCTTCCCCCAACACAGTGGAATAGGATATACAGACAGGTTATCTCACAGTGGATGGGATAATACAAACAGGTTGAGGAATGTATAATATATAGAGAAAAAGCTTATAAAAGTGATTAATCTTGAAAGTAGTTGAATAATGCATTTACACTGAGAAGTTTGGGAGGGAAATGGCTTCAGAAGTAAGGGGGATAAATTACCAATTTTTTAAATTCTAAGGTATATATGCTTTTCCACACATTTTAGCATCTTTTTTTGGAATGGTGGCATCTTCAATTTTTGGTGAAGTTTTTTTTTTCCCTAGATATACATAAAATAATGCTGCATCTTAGTGTTATGGCATCTTAGTTTTGATAAAATATGGTAGTTTTAGTTGGATAGCATTTGTCTATATTCCAGTTTCCAAATTGGAATAAAGAACATAACTACCCATAATCCTTCCTTCACAAATTGTTTACAAGCAGAAGGACTGTGGTATTTATGCATGATGCACAAAGGGAAGCAGCAAAGGATTCTAGAATCTACTTAAATAGCATTAATTAGTGTTACTAACATATATGGGTGATAGTAAAAAGTAGTTGGTGATTTCCTAAGATTGGTACATCTAAAGTGGTATAGAATTCTCATCTACAAATAAAATTAAAATTTCTCTGGGTGCAACTTAATACTACTAATAATTCAACTTTTTTTTTCCTCCAAAAGTAACTAGAATGAATGACTATTGCTACCTTTATTTTGATTGGAATTCAGTTGTATGTTGCTTTTTTTCCCCCCCCCCCCACAGGTAGCAGATATCAAGAGAGTTAACAATCTCATCAGTGATCAAGACTTTTTTGCCCTTAGGTCTATCAAAATTCCAGTAAAAAAGTTCAGTTCCTTGGCCGAAACACTTTGTCCTCCAAAAGGAAGACAGACTTCACGTCATTCATCTGTTCAATACTCTTCCGAACAACAGGAAATTTTGCCAGCTAATGATTCTCTTGCTTACAGTGACTCAGCTGGTAGCTTTTTAAAAGAAGTAGACCGAGACATAGAACAAATAGTAAAGTGTACAGACAATAAGAGAGAGAACCTCAATGAGGTAGTATCGGCCTTAACAGCACAACAAATACGTTTTGAACCTGATAACAAAAACACTCAACGTAAAGACCCCTATTATGGAGCAGACTGGGGAATAGGGTGGTGGACAGCTGTAGTGATAATGTTGATAGTAGGTATAATAACACCAGTGTTTTATTTGTTGTATTATGAAATTTTAGCTAAGGTGGATGTTAGTCATCATTCAACAGTGGACTCTTCACATTTACATTCAAAAATCACACCCCCATCACAGCAGAGAGAAATGGAAAATGGAATTGTGCCAACTAAAGGAATACATTTCAGCCAACAAGATGATCATAAACTGTATAGTCAAGATTCTCAGGCACCTGCTGCTCAACAGGAAACATAGCAATTAGCTCATAATCAAATGTTAGTGGTCACATGTGCATCTGGAATGTGGTGAATCAGTTATATCCAATAATAGCTTCAAAGGCAGAATTTAGAGAGATTGAGGATGCTTTTGTTTTTAACAAAAGGGTTTCACACTTTGAAAATTTTTTGAGCAACTAGTTGTTGATGTTGAGAGCAGATCCATAAATCTGGTGTGTGAATGTTTCAAGCAGAAATTAATTTAAATGTGTGTTTAGGAAGTACTTAACTTGGAAGATGTATCATTTTTCTTAAGATGTATGTTTAAATTTTATTTTTTTAAGTAATTTTTAAAAAGTTTATTAATGTTAAATTTATGATGCAGAATGATAGCATCAGATGTCTGCAGCTGAAAAAAATTTACTACTATGAACCCCCAAAATATTCAGTTGCAAGAAAATTTGATTCTAAAATTATTCATGGTAGGATATGTAACACACCCCTTCGAAACTTTTAAAAAATACATTTAGCACATGTGCTATGAAAGCATACGTACAAAGAGAAAGGGGAAAGTGATTTATAATTCCTACAGCAGAGGCCAAGAAATAGATTAAAATATTTTCAAGACCCCAAAATAATGTATTATGCTTGGGAAGTCAGTAGAACACTGGAATAGGTGAAGACCTGACAGTAATTTTTGTCTTAAGAATGCTTTCTTTAGGACAGACCCTTTAACCTCACCTCTGTGCATCTGTTTTTAAAATGATTATATTTGCCTGATATTTGAAAGCACTTTTGTAGTTTTGATGATGAAAAATATATTAAATATGTGCATATTACCATTATTTAGGAAATAATTCCTTATATACTGTGATAAATCATTGCTGTTACATACAGTAACATGCCTTAATTATATTTAATGCCTTACTGCTTTATGTAAGTAAATCCAAGTTTCAGAATTAAAAATAAGCATTATTTCAGATGGTCCAATCAGATTCGTTACATAGGCTATATAAATTTGTCTCCATTTTCACCATCAAGCACAAATAATTGGGTCAAAACTGCCTTTGAGGTCTGTTGAAGAAAATGGTTCATTAAGCAAAAAGGAGTAGAGGTATTTTATATTAGCAGTAACAGACAAATTATTTAGTAATCCCTTAACCTCTGTTTTTCAAAGAGAAAATACCCAATTTAGACTTTTTTCCTGATCTCTATATATAGCATCAGATTGGGAAACAAAGGCCAAAGGTGTATAGATTGCTTGAAAGGGGGTGGTAGTGCCTCTTTTTAAGATCTGTTGAGTCAGCTACAGTCTGGCTAAGTAAGAAGCATTTGCATACTGATTCCATCATTTAATCTTTAAAAGTATGTGTTTTAAAAATGTAACCAGAATGATTCTTCAATAGAAATGAGATTTGGTGGAGTCTGGATTGCCTGTTTTGTATATAATATATACTTAAGATATATAATACCACCTCATTTTCTGGGCATTATTTCCTAATTGTTGATGTTTCAGGCTTTTGATAAGTCATTTTATATATTTCAAATTTAACTCAGAATAAGTAAATATTTATGGCAAATGCAGTTTTATGTACTTTCAGGAGAAGACCATCAGGAAAAGACAGGACAAAGAAGTCAAACATTAAAGCCCTTGCAAATATTAGAGGACCTTAGACAATTACCAAAAAGTGTTTAATAGGGAAGTTGCAAATGATTCTCTTAGTAAATCAAACATTTAAAAAGTAGTTTTAATGTGCCTTGGGCATCTTGAAAAGAAGAGTGTGATATAATTTATGCTTAGTGTTAACTGGTCATTTTACATTGTATTTATTAAGTCTGCTGAAAAATGAGGTTTTAAGGAAGAATATGCAGATTATTTTAGGGTAAACAGGCCAGGTGTCCTTTGAAGAACTTTGTTTACATCAAATTGATGAAATTACAGTCAGTGATTCCTTACTTTTTTTGCTAGTTGTACTTTGAAATTGTTATGGGTTTGATTTCCAAAATATGTAACTTATTTTTTAAAGGAATAAGATGTGCTGTGTATTTGTTGATTAAAAATCATTTGTCTTGCAGAGTATCCTTTTTTGAAGGAAATATACATCCTTATAACACATCAGGTAGTTTTCTTTTTTCTGTATTTAAATTATATATTTGAATTAATTGAATATAATTTGAGTTACATATAATTCTATATAAAGGTTACATATTGAATTATGGTTCTAATCTGTTTAGGAAAGAAATGAATTTTCTAAGCATTTAATACGTTTGGAATAATTTTAGTTTCTAAAAAGTACTAATGTAAGTTAAGTTTATATCAAATGCAAATTACCTTGTATAACTAACAAGCACAGTTATTGTTTAACATTATGGATTTTAATTGTGTTGACACCCTTCTTTGAATTTGCTGCTTTACATGTGTGTCTGTGTGTGTGTCTGCATGTGTGCACGCATGCACTTGTATGCAATGTAAAAGTAACAGCAGAATCATTGCATTTGGTTCACTTAAAATTTTGGAGTTAGCAAGTAAAGAAAAAGCTGATAGTTTTATGAAGTCTCGGTTAAAATAAAATTTCTTTGCTATCTCACTCCTAGGAAGTTATGGGGTTCCTATTTTCAAAAGATATGTTAAAAATGGTTACACACTCTGCTGGCCACATTAAAAATTAGAAGACTCATGTTAAATTATCTCCTCCAAAGGACTTTTTATTTACAGCTTTTCTTTTTCTGGACTCTACCTGCTTGGTTCAGTGTCCTGAAGAGTTATTTAAATGAACCACTACTTAGTAATTAGTTCTTTTTTAAAGTATCTACTTCTAAAATTACCTAGTTGGAGATATGAAGGATATGCTTAGTTTTAGAAATATCATGAAGCAAGGATCTAGTCAGTGTTACAGGGTAAAGGTGGAGTTTTTTAAAGTCTGTATTTAAATGGTGCACTGGCGGGATTCATTTTTAATTTGCATTACAAAAATGTTGCTCAGGTAATCAGTATTTTCTTCCACGTATGTGCATATTGCACTGTTAGATCATAGAAATATCTGAATGCTTTAATTTTTATGTATGCAAAATCTATAAATCTTTTGTATAATGTATTTTATACAAATGTAACTGTAGAACATTGTTAGCATGTGTATCTGTAAAACCAGTTTTTAAAATTTTTTGCCCCTTATTTTTCATATTTTGAAAGATCTCCAACATGTAATAAAGTTTCTCTTATTCAATCTAAAATGGAAGCCAGTGAATTTAATTGAATAAAGCAAAGCTTTTCTCCTCTACTTTCAAACTATCTAATATAGAGATATTATGTAAGATAGAGCAGATTGCCAAAGGTTTACCAATTCAGATTTCTTATTTGCTACAGTGAAGCAGAATACCTTGGATTATTTGTAAGACATAGATAAAATATTTTAGGTGAATGTTCTTTGGGAGATTTTCCTCAGGGTAAGATCTGGTAAGGCATGGTCCAGGAATTGCTATGAAGTTGTAGATGAGTCATTATCTATAGATTATAACCTGCTCTCTTTATATGTGATTTTAATTTATTATAAAACAACCTCAAGAATACTGTTTAAAAGATTATTAGCAGAAAAATTGAGAAAGTTCTTTGGAGCTTTTATTTATTTAATGGAGGAATGTGTATAAACCCTGTTTTTTTCTTCCATTTTCAAATGCATCTTGATCTTAATATTGTGTTAATTTTTTTAATAAATAGAAATTTTTACTACAGAGGTTTTTTAAAATTTTTTTTTTGGAGACAGGCTCTTGCTCTGTTGCCCAGGCTGGAGTGCAATAGCATGATGGTTCACTGCAGCCTCGAACTCCTGGTGCCAACTGATCCTCCCATGTGAGCCTCCCAAGTAGCCGGAACTACAGGCACATGCCACCACACGGGCTTGAGATTTTAACCATGTAAAGGCAAAGCCATCGACACTGTACATTTGAAGGTAGTGAAGTGAAAAGTTTAACAAGAATCTTCTGAATGTCTTAACATTCTCTGGTATCCACTATAAGTCAGCCTAAGCACGAATGATCACACTAAATTATATTGTCTGCCAAATCTCTTAAGTTTGTTATCATAACTGTGTGTGTGTGTGTGTGTGTGTGTGTGTGTGTGTGTGTGTGTGTGTGTGTGTGTGTGTGTGTGTGTGTGTGTGTGTGTGTGTGTGTGTGTGTGTGTGTGTGTTGCCATCTTGGCTCACTGAAGCCTCGACCTCCTGGGCTCAAGCAGTCCTCCCACCTCAGCCTCCTCTTGGCCCACTGAAGCCTTGACCTCCTGAGCTCAAACAATTCTCCAACCTCAGCCTCCCGAGTAGCTGGGACTATAGGCACAGAGCAGCATGCCCATCTCACAACAACTTTTTTGAATAATCATTAACCAGAGTTTTGTTGTTTGTGGTGATTGTTTGTTTATTCAAGAATATTTGGAACAAACATCCCTGCTTAATAGTTACTAGTTAAGATCTATATTAACAAATTAGTTTTCTCTAACAAACAAATATTTAAATGTTCAAAATAAAACATCTTACTATAAAACGAACACATTTTGTTTTATAAGAATTTAATGTGTAAATAAATACAGAAAAATAAGCATTACAGCAACCAGTTTTGCTCATGATAGCAACTTTAAAGACACTTCAACAAATACTTTTATGTAAGAGGCTAATTCTGCAAAATAACATTCACTTTCCTATGGAATAATTTCACAGTCCCAGATTTTAAGCCAGAAAAATGAGACTCATGCTGGTAAAGCAACCTGCAAATCCTGCTTGTTCTTGTAACTAGTATACTTTAACATTGTAAAAGGATCTTTCAAAGGGGGAAAGAAGGCTCTTAACGGTACCTCCCAGAGTAAATCCTTGCCCCAAGGGGCTGCCCTGCTATCTATAGCAAGACTAAAATGGTCATGACAAATTCAAAGCTAAAAAAAGAAATAACCTTTATCTTCAGTGTATTTGCCTGGTTCAAGTGGTTATCTGCAGATTTATAAGTAGGTAAACAGAACAATATTGATAAGATTTCTGAAAACTAAATTGTATTTGGCTCTGGTACCTAAGGAGTTGAGAGAATAAAACACCTACGTTAATTATCAACCGCAAATGACAACTTTTTGTGAGGTTTCTATTCTAAGGCTTACTTTATTCATGTATTCCATTTAGAATCTTAAAATTTTTTGACAACTTCCTTTAAACAAGAAGTAATTCACAAATGGTTAACACAGCACTAAACTAATAAGATAGGTCCTCACACCCATCTTGAATTATTTAAGAAAAGTATTGCCATTGAAAGATCTTTTTCCTGAGAAATTCATATTGCAAAATGGCACAAGACAATACACATTTTCTCCAATTTTCTGCATGAATACAAGATAGGAAAATCAGATTACAATATATTTTGTGAGGAAAACAAACATGTTTCTTAAAATTGTGCTTTCAGTTACTCTCCAAACTACAAATTTTTAGAGGGTGAGAGCCAAATGTAAGTTAAGAAGTGATCTTTAAGGCAAGAGAATGAATACATATGGTAAATTTTGGTTGGTGTTTAAACAATTTTTATAGGAAATTGTTTATGAGTGGAGAAACTAAGGCACAGAAACAACCAAGCCCAGGTTCAAGGTTGAGTTTAATAGTACGGGTAGAAATAGAATCTAGGGATCTGATTCTCATATTAGAGGATAATAATATCTCCCCAAAGGGGAAAAATAAAATTATTTCTTTTGGTAGATAACATTGATAAATCATTTTTGAAATATATAATATGAATTTCCTTGAAAATCTTTGGCATTTCTGAGAGTCTTTGTAGGCTGAGGTTTTTAGGTATTTTTTCCCAAAAAATATATAAAGTTAGGGGAGCTAGCTTTAAAGTTAAACAACAAAAATATTAATCTTAATTTCAAAATGACCTGAGTTCATTTTGCATTTTTATATAAATCAATTGTACAGCTTGAGTACTCTGAAACATAAAAGGCCACCACACTTCACTTCATAGAGTTCACACACATGCATTCTACATATTTATATGACCAGAACTTATTTCACATTTACATAAAGTATAAAATAAAATGTCAGTCAAATTTTTCATAAGCCCAACTATTTGAAGATGTCAGTTATTACAGTGGGATGATTAATTCATATATCATACAGTATTAAGTCTCAAATTCAAGTATTATAATATTCACCCCATGTGAAAGTTTCTTTGTACTGGCTAAGATGTGAGCTGTGAAATTTATATTGCTCAGTTTGGTATTTTTTCCTATGTGTATGTTTTGCATCACAAAACCTCTGTCTCACAATTCTGTACTTATAAGAGCTCAGGTAGGTTTATGTAGTCATAATCCAGTAGTCTAGAACACACCATGTAAAGGTAAAAAATAAAATTATTTTCAAGTTTCTTTGTTTTTAAAGTGCTCCACGTGCTGTATTATATCAACTTTCAGGTTATAGAAATCCATTATGACTAGCAATAGTTTTACAAAATATCAGCAGTTAAGCAAGAATGATTTGTTCACGTATGTATACATAGATTAAGAGAGCAAAAATTCTTTAGGCACATTCATATTCAAATCATACAAAAAAACCCATGAGAGTACGTAAGAGAGATGGCAGAGGTGTTTAGAAGGAACGTCAGAGTGTCAGGGAATAATTTTTAAGGTAACTAGTATGTAAACTCAAAGTGGTTTTGAATATTTTGGTAACAAATATTTGTCCAAAACAAAAAACAGAAACAAGTACTTATTCCTTATCAGAAATAAAATACAAATCAAGTCTGTCCAAATGTTCAGAAGCTGCATCATAAAAATATTTTTTGAAAAATTTCATGCCTAATAGGTTGCTTCATCCATGTTGTCATCACTGTCTGCGCCAAAATCATCTCCATCTTCAAAGTATGAATTAATGTAGTCATTTTCCTAAGTGAAATGATATATTCCTTTGTAAACGTTAAAATGAATGAGTAGTAAGAAAATATTCCAGGCCTAAAAGTCCCTGCTTTTTTATCTGCTTCAAAAACACAACAGTTTTCACTTGTGTTTACCCGTGCCGCTTTCTTCCTTAAGACCACCACCTTCCACTCTTGTCAGGAACCAACTAGCTAAGAGAACATGAAGGGTTGCCCATACCATCTCAATAGGATAATATAGCTACTAACACATTACAGCTTACTGGGATGATACATAGTTTAGTTAGCTAAACCACTAAACACTTACCCAAAAAATGCACAGACACTCAAGAAAAAAAGCCAGTTTACATTAACATCCATTAGACTACACCAGTACTCAGATTTTTAGTCATAAAACATAACTGAGCATAAGCCAGAGAGACTTTTACTTCCTATTAAAAAAAAAAAAAGGCCTCATGATACCAAACCAAATCCAAAAGATGCCTATATTATATTCTATCTAGGACCTCTTAGTTTCTTTTTCTTGTGGCTGAATAAGACTATCATCCATGCAAATAACTCAGAAAATATCTGTGCTTTCTATCAAAAATTCAAAATCTTACTTTCTTATTTATTTTTCCAGGCCTCCAGTATCTTACAATCAAAAATCCACTTTGGATATAAATTAAACCTAAGAGTTATTAATCAGTTGCAATGTATGGATTGTATTTGGATTCTGTTTGGAACAAACAAAAAAACTTTTTGAGACAACCAAGAAAATTCAATACTGGCCAGATATTTGATGAAATTAAGGAATTATATTTCATTGTATGGGGTGTTATAATGATACAGTGATGTTGTTAAAGAGCCCTTATTTTTGAATCCATACTGAAATATTTGTGGATGAAATGATACGATGCCTAGGATTTTCTTTGGAATCCAAGGCACATGGGGCACGGGGAATGGGATGGGTGGACAGGGAGGGATTGGGTAGATGAATGAGTGATTGAAAGATTAGCTATGAATTGATCATTGTTAAAGCTGAGTGATAAGACCATGGGTGTTTCTTTTACTAGTCACTACATTTTTGCACATGATTGAGCTCTGCTATAATAAGAAATTAACGTCCACATCTCTACTATCTATAGTAAGAAATACAGACTATTCTCAAAAGAAAGTCTCCGATCAATTTTACTAAATTTTTTCCAAAGTTTTTTTTTTTTTAATCTGGATAGTGGGATTTTTAATATATTTACATAATGCAAGAAAGGTAACATGTATTATTCACTGTATATGCATTCTTTAGATAGTTATCTCATTACTTTTTCTTCCCTAGATACTTTAAGTTTCTGCATTCAGCTAAGACCATTCCCATCTCTGGAAAGTTGGCCTGGCTTTTCTGGTGCCAAAAAATTTTGGCAATATTTAGACACCTGGGTGAAGCTTGGGGCCTGTGTACCAGGGGAGGGTGGCATGGTTGAGAGTTCAAATGAGGTCTCATTGTAAAGGAGACCTTTGGCAAGAACACTTGTGTAGAAATAAAAGTAAGCCGATTTGTACATAAAGTGGAGATGAATAAGGAAGGGATACTCTAGTATTCCAAATCAAGCATACGTCACTTGTGTTTTAGACATGAGTACCTCCTCCAAGTTCTGTTTAAGTGATTCAAATTTGGTAATTGTGTGACGTTAGTAATCTTTTTTTTTTCTTTGAGACGCAGTCTCACTCTGTCACCCAGGCTGGAGTGCAGCGGCGCGATTTCGGCTCACTGAAAGCTCTGCCTCCCCAGTTCACGCCATTCTCCTGCCTCAGCCTCCCGAGTAGCCGGGACTACAGGCGCCCGCCACCACGCCCAGCTAATTTTTTGTATTTTTAGTAGAGATGGGGTTTCACCATGTTAGCCAGGATGGTCTTGATCTCCTGACCTCGTGATCCGCCCGCCTCAGCCTCCCAAAGTGCTGGGATTACAGGCGTGAGCCACCACGCCCAGCCCCGATGTTAGTGATCTTGATACAGGTATGAAGTAGTGAAACCCATAAAGTAGTTTCAGTAGTGAAACTACTGATGGCTTAAATGGTTCTAGGCTCTCATTTGAGCCCTTGTGTTTTTCTTCAATTACAACATTCAAAAGATAGAAGAAGAAAAGTCTTTACTAATAGGTGTTACATAGATAATTTGCCCCATTTTATTCTTCAAAAGAAAATGCGCATCAAATCCTCAATACATTGGATAAATTAACTACCACAAATTTTAATTAATAATTGCTAAAAAGAGCAGAGAATAATAATTTTAAATGTAGAAAGGTGTTAACGAAGATCTCCTTTCCATCCCTCACTCAGCCATACATGCAGAACACACATTTATCTATTAAAGTGGGGAGTTTTTTGTGTTGTTTTTTTGTTTTTGTTTTAAATGAAATGTTATAATAAACCCACTGGCATTGTTTAATATTCTGCTAAGGCTCAATGAAGAATTCTAAAACTACTAGAATCCCAATATTTGTTGTTTTTGTTAGAGGAGATCTTAATTTCAACACAGATATAGTTCCGAATGAACTCAGTGCAAGCAGACATTGTCAACAGAGCATTGCAAATGCGAGTCTTGTCTACAGTATTGACCACACAAACTAGAACCTATAGCACCACCACCCTACTACCCCCATGGCAGTGTGACAACAAAATATATCTCCAGACACTACCAAATATCCTTTCAAGAGTATTGAAAACCACTGGTTTACAGCAATAAGCTTTCAAATATGACCCAAACTTGGCTCTTCCATTCAAAGCAACTGAGCTTTCTAAAATATAAACATGATTATACCATTCCACTGTTTAAAACCCCTCAATGCTCCCCACAGTACTCAGGATAAAGTCAAATTTCTCAGCTTGACATTCAAAGTCCTTAATGACCTGCTCATCTCTCCAGCTTCATCTCTCAACACAAGCCCACTTAACACCCTCTAGTCCAGCCATACCGATTTATCTGGTCAGTTAAATTAAGAAGCTACACTCTCATCACCTGCAAGCCTCTCTCCATGTTCTTTTTTCTCCCTGCAAGTGTCCACTCCATTCTATGTTCCTATCTTGATCTGATTAGCTCTTCAGATCACCTAAATTGTCTTCTTTGAAATATCATCTTTGATATGCCTAAAATAGACTTTGGTGTGCCCATAGCATCTCTTATGTGCCGCTATAGCATCCGGTACTACCATATCACAGCATTATTCACTGTACATTAACTGTTACCTTTTTTGTCTCTCTAGTAATTTCCCTGAGAGAAGAACTGTATCTTATCTTCATATTCCCATTGCCTAGTACAATTCCAAGCATATACTTAGTGTACACTTACTATAGGTTGAATGAAAAAGAACTGAGGAGTTACATGTTTATACAGGGTAACTATGGGGAGGGATGCAATCGGAGAGATTATGGCAAGAAAAAGAAGCCCGAGGGAAGAGCCCTGAAGAATACTGACATTTAAAGACTAGAAAGAACTCAAGAGACCATAAAAATGTACCAGAAATAGGAGAAAAACGAAAAGCATTATGTAACAAAAATTAAGGGAAGCAACCATGTTTGTCTAAGACTTGGCAATTAGCACAATGCCTGGCATATAGAAGATGCATATAATTGCTGTAAATTGTTGAATTTAAATAAAGGAAATTATAAATATATATATTTATATATAAAAATATATATATGTTGCCCAGGCTGGAGTGCAGTGGCACGATCTCAGCTCACTGCGACCTCTGCCTTCCGGGTTCAAGTGATTCTCCTGCCTCAGCCTCCCAAGTAGTTGGGATTACAGGCACCCGCCACCATGCCTGGCTAATTTTTGTATTTCTAGTAGAGACAGGGTTTCACCATGTTGTCAAGGCTTGTCTTGAACTCCTGACCTCGTGATCCACCCGCCTTGGCCTCCCAAAGTGCTGGGATTACAGAGTGAGCCACTGCGCTTGGCCAGGAAATAATATTTTAATAATAGAGCTGTCAGAAGTGTTAAATGCTACAAAAAAGTTAAGTGACATGAAGGCTAAAATTTGTCTATGGTGAGCGTGGTAGCAATAATTTCTTTCTTTAAGCTACTTCTATTTGTCAAAAGCAATTATTTGAATAGGATGGAGGTGAAACTAAGATTGAAAAGAGCTAATGGTGGGGGAGGGGTGATGACAGCTAAAGAAGCTTTTCAAGAGATGGCATAAGGGAGAATGTGGACAACATATTTTACAATGGGAAATGAACATGTTTTACAATGGGAAATGAACATTCATGAATGGAAGAGACAGGCAGAGAAAGAGGTTAAAAATATGGAAAGGGAAATGACTGGAGAACTATGGTTCCAAAAAAGGATAGGGCTGTTAGCCCCAAATAGGATAAAGGGGATTTCCTCCCTTGATTAAAAAAAAAAGAGGAGGAGGAAGGAAGACACTGAGTTTGAAGGCAGAGGACATGAAATTTAATAGAGTTTCCTCTTGATGACTTCATTTCCTGTATGAAGGTACTATAACCTGCTAAGAGTGAAAGAAAAGGTAGTAAACAAAGGGAAATAAGAAGAAAGATGTTGATCAAAAATAATTGCTATAGAGAGCTGACTTAAAAAGAAAAACAGAAAACATGTTATCCAGCAAAATGGGGCTAGTGTTTTTTGAGGGGCATCAATTTCTGTGATTCCCAAGAAATGCTCAATAGGTCAGATTTGAAAGGGAAAATAGGCAGAGAATGGAAATGATCAAAGTTGGCTTTGGTCTAGTGTGTGCGCTGGGAGGACAAGAGACAATAATGCCAAAAAAGAAGATGAAGGGCGAGCAAGGGTCTAAGTTTCTTAGAAAAGAAAATTAAAACAGAGAACCAATAAAGGGGAAAGAGATGATCAGAAGTACTGACAGTTTCAATCATGTCAGAGAGCAATGGAAATAAAAACATGAATGATCTGAAGAGAAGGCTGGAGACAAATGTGATCTACCACAAATGTGACATATTTAATTTTTAAATGTTTAGACTTAAAATGTATCTGAAAGAATAGACAGAATATTCAGGAAAATTGTGAAAAAAGAATAGGAAGGAAGACATACCCTACGAACATTAACAAATAATCAGAAGCTTCTACTACTTGGAACAGCTTAGTGTTGGTTCAAAATAGATCAATGGAACAGAGAACAGAAGTAGAAATGAGAATCTAATAGCTGATACCGGAAGAATTTCAAAATCAATGAGGAAAGCAAATTAAGAAATGAGGTTAGCAGCTGGCTAGCCACTTGGAAACAGATTAAAAAATGTATCCACACTTCTCTGTTTATATTAATACAAATTTCAAAAGAATACCAAATTTAATGCAAAATAATTAAAGATTTCACAGTTGGAAGTTTCCGGAGAAGCAAAATTTGAGAATGTGGTATAAGAGGCTGAAATGGAACGAAGACAAAGGTCACCAGAATGGAGAAGAAACTCTCCACCTAGGGTTACGGTCTGAGGTGTCTACAAAGTCCCGAAGAGGCTGTGGTCTGCAAAGTTACCCTACTAAAAATACCTGATTGACTCCAGCTAATTCTGAAATGTACTATGTGCATTTCATTCTAAAAGTTAGACATCCCAAATGGAAAACACAGAGTCCTGACTCAGCCAGATACCTGAGGTTAAATTATCAATCTTCTCTGATAGTATCCACATGCACTTTGGAATTTGAAACACACTGCAGGGATTCTCCTCTAGACCTAGGTGGTTAAGCCCTCCGTTACCTGAATTGCTGACTTAAATTTTTATGTTGTTAAATCTTAACTGCACTAATCTGATCAATCTCCTTAACTTGCAGATTTATACTTACAAAGTTGCCAATCAAGTTATTTTTATTTCCTATATTCAATTTGACATCATTATAATTTCAATGCTATAATAGTTCTCTCGATAGCAAGGAAGTTCTCTCGATAGCAAGGAATCGATGCCATTGATAATAATATACTTCTGGTTCCCATCATTTTGGTTTCTGTTTATTGATTTCAATACATACTCTTTATCTGATTCCTTATTAGATAAACCTTATTAATTTTGCTACCATCCCCAAATGAACCATTACCTCTTCTTGCTCTTCTTCATCATATTCCTCCTGTTCTGCAGCATCATCGTCATCGTCATCATCACCTTCTTTACTTTTCTCTTTGCTTCCTTCTTTCTCTTCATTTTCCTCATCTGATTTTTCACCATCACCTCTTTTTTCCAATTCCTGGTATAAGTGAGTTTCATTAATTTGTATGGAAACCACTAAACTGCTGACTTCCCTGCTTAGCCTTAAGGGAACAGTTATCTATCACCTTATTCTACTCCCATCTTACCACCACCTCCTGGCTACCACCTAGGAAACTACGAGTCAACTCAAGAAAGAAGGAATTTACTGTGTCACCATTAAACCAGCATTTTCTTTGATTTTGTTATGTAATAATTGGGTTTCAGATTAATATTGGGCTTATCAGCTCTAATGCACAATGCTTTATTTTTTATAATTTATCTCCTACCTTCTCTTTTTTTTGAGAGAAAGTCTCGCTCTGTCACTCAGGCTGAAGTGCAGTGGCACGATCTCGGCTCACAGCAACCTCCTTCTCCTGGGTTCAAGTGATTCTCCTGCTTGAGCTTCCTGAGTAGCTGGGACTACAGGTGCATACCACCACGCCTGGCTAATTTTTTTAGTAGAGACAGGGTTTCTCCATGTTGGCTATGCTGGTCTCGAACTCCTGGTCTCAAGAGATCTGCCCACCTTAGCCTCCCAAAGTGCTGGGATTACAGGCATGAGCCACAGTACCTTGCGGTCTATCTTACCTCCTTCTAAAATATTTGAGGTGACTTAGTTTATGGAGAACTTTTAGAATGTTATTTTGTTTTCCTTCTAACATAAAAGGGGAAAAAATAAGGTAATAGTATTATCTCAAAATGTCTATGTTTCACTTTATACATGAGGCCATTTAATACTATTATGATAATAGCAAGTCATCCTGGGTTAGATTATCCTAGTTGCATTTTATCTGTGTCTTTATCTTTTTTCTCTCTCATTATTTACTTCCTGTTGCCAGGAATTCTTGTTTCTTAATATATCTGGCAGATTGAGAAGAAAGAGAGAAATTAAAACTCAAATCACAGTCAATACTAGCAATTATTAGAAATTCTAAAAGAGAAGACAAAAGAGAGATGCAGAGTTAGGAAAGCTTTGATTCCATGAGAGTCCCACTTATCCACAAGTGGAACCATCAGGGAATAGTACACAAAATTAACTTTAAAATTACATCTTTGTATTTCTATTATGACTACCAACAATTTTTTTCATTTAATAAAAAGTGACTTATTTTCATTACTGTCACTATCTGTTCACTAAATTGTACTATGCTTCATTTGCACATATGATAGAATTTCACAAGTTTTCCAGGAGTCAATAATTTCACATATTAATACACATAATTAAGGCATAAGTCACCTCAGCTAAAATGTGATTATTCCTAAACAGAAATTGGAATACTAATGCGTGAATCTGCAAACACTCCATCTCTATTATAAGGTATTTGCTTTGTAGATTACATATAGAGAGAAAGCAGATTTTATATCTGGAGTAACTACAACTTAGCTATTCCTTTACTGGTTCTTAAACGCTTATCTTTAAAAATCCTTGTAATTAAATTCAAATTTGAATTTAAGGAAATCAAAGACAACAGAGAGACTACATTAGGTAGGCTCAATTTCTAATCAAAATTCAAACTCCACCTTTCCTGTCTGCTTAACCCACTCAGGCAGAACAAATAAGACCAAGGTAACAGACATAAGATGATTTATCTTGATACTGACTCATATGTTGTCTTATATGAGTTATTACTACAATATGATGTGTGCAATTTTTCCAACTGGCAATCCCTTTGGAAAAGTGCAAGTAAAGAAAATTGTGCTTATGGATCTTTTGCAGCATCTATAATAAGAGATACACACACATATATGATGGTATGTTAATATTATATTTTTTTACTATTTTAATCAGATCACAGTAAAAAGACCTGCAACCAATAAGTTGTATAGTTAATAGGAAATTGTAGTGCCATATTTATTTAGCTCTGTGCAGGGTACACACTATATCTAAAAAACATGCTATTATTTTATTTTTATAATTAAGAACACAGTTATTTAAACCAGTTATGTAAAAGTACTTTTTTTTTTTTTAAGATGGAGTCTTGCTCTGTCACCCAGGCTGGAGGGCAGTGGTACAATCTCGGCTCACTGCAAGCTCCACCTCCCAGGTTCACATCATTCTCCTGCCTCAGCCTCCCGAGTAACTGGGACTACAGGCGCCTGCTACCACGCCCGGCTAATTTTTTTTGAATTTTTAATAGAGATGGGGTTTCACTGTGTTAGCCAGGATGGTCTCGATCTCCTGACCTCATGATCCACCCGCCTCGGTCTCCCAAAGTGCTGAGATTACAGGCGTGAACCACGGCGCCTGGCCAAAAGTACTTTTTAAATACAGTATTCATTCAGTGCCACATAGGAACCAGGAAGTCTCTATTTCTATTATTGCTACCTCAAATATCTTTAAAAAAAATCCTCATCTTTATTTCCACCACACAGATCTAAATCAGACTCATAAAATAGGTTAAAAGTAGATTTCTGCAACTTTTTAATAAAAATTGATCTCAAAGCCACATATATTGTCTCATTGCTTCATTCCTTTTGCATTAAGCTACTAGTTTCAGCTCTTCTACTTACTAGTCTCCATTTTCTCTCCTGTTGAGATTTAACCATCTAACTTTACTACTTTACAGATTTAAGAATAAAATGAATAATATAAAGATACTGAAAACAGTGTTCAATTATGGACAGAGAGCAGTTCTTCTGGTTTAAATATTACACAGCCTTACAGCCACCATACAGAGCCTCCTGTTATGCAGAAATAAGAAACCTCAGATATTAGTTTACCACTAATTACTCACACATTAATCATGAGATTTGAATGTATGTCACTCCCTCTCCATCCACGAATGCTCTATTATAAAAAAACTTGGAACTGCTTTTGCTGAAAAAATCAGCAATAAGAAAGTCATCTGGGAACAACTTTTGCTCTTCTAAACTCATTGGTATTTCTAGATTTAAATTTCCAGTTTTTCCAGTGTGTGTCCTGAAAATTGTGTTTAAATGTAGACAATATGGAAACACAGTTTGTTACATGGAGAAACCCAGAGGTCCAGATCAATCTTCCTTACGGCACATGTCATCTTAGCAAGTTTTCTCCAGGAAGCTTTTAGAATAGCCAGAACCTGAGTTCAGTCAATACAAACTGGCTAGAACTGCATTCCCATCATTTCGCCATAGTTAAACCTGACAGTTATCACTGCTCCTTCATCAGTACTCTGGCTTTATTTTTCAGACATGTTGTCTCTAACTCCAGTACTGGTCAAATAATAAAATAAAAATATGAGTTTCCACTACCAAATAGCTGTGCCAACTTGGCCAGGCAAGTAAAAATTTTAAAGCCTTGACTTCCTCATCTGTAAAGAAGGAATAATACCCACCTCTCCTTGTTGTTATGAACTCTTATGGACATAACATATGTAAAGAGCTCATCAAGGAGGCTGGCACAGAATAAGTTTCAATAAAGTGTTAGCTGTTACTGTCATCATCATCATCACCAAGGCAAGACAATGCATGCATTGATAACGGTAGTAAATTGGTATAACCTCCATAAAGAGCAATGTAACAATAGCTATCCATTTCATACAGTGCACATTTAAGTACTGACCAAATACTTCTAGAAATCTACCCTACACATGTGAAATGACATACTTAACATGAATTCATTGCAGCATTGTTAATAACAGCAAAACACTAGATGAAACATAATGTCCATATATCCAATTATGTAGGATATTAATTAAATAAATTACAGTTCATTTTTATAGTGCAGCCAAAAAAAAAAAAAAGGATGAGGTAACTCTACACAGACTTATATGGAACCACATCCAAGGTATTCAGTTAAGTGATAAAATGAAAATGCAGAATGTAATATGCTATCTCTGTCTTTAAAAAGAAAAAAAAAACCTTGCATTTGCTCTGTATGAAATACTTCTGAAAAAAGACATAAGAAACTAGTAACATTGGTTGTCTATAGGAAGGGAACTGGATGACTAGGGACAGGAATAGGAGGGAAAATTTTCAGTGTTTTAAACTTCTGAATCTTACATTTTTTATTTTTGAAAAATTAAATTTTTAAAATTTTCAGTGCTTTAACCTTCTGAATCTACATTTTATTTTTGAAATATTTAGATAAAGAAAGCTATAAAAATAAGTTCTATAAAATACATTTTTCCCTCAAGAGTCTTCAATACTTAAGACCAAAAAAAAGCATTAAAACTGTACATATTAACCAACAGGAGGAAAAATGAGAGGTTTTTAAAAGAATTACATATGTAACTCTTTTTAAAACTTGTTCATGTTTCTCTCTGCATGCATGATTCAAATATAAGCGGAAAGGGGGATACAGTGAAAAAGAAAGAGGTGACAGAAGGTGAGGTAAGTGGCCAGGTGAGTGGTAACGAAGGACAGGACAGACCCTCCATACCTCCCAGCGTGCAAAGTTCAAACCTTCCCAGCTACCTTATATGTTGGGCTCGCTTCTGCCAAATTTACATTATTAAAAAGTAAGAGAATGCTGAAAGGTTGAAACAGAGCAAAACGAGGTAGGATCTTTTACATTTTTTCAGTTCACTTGTATAGTAAGAAGAAAACCTTACCTCCATTTTTTTCAACACATCTGCAGTATTAGTGAGTGATGTGCCTTTGCCTGCGTCTTTTGCCTTTTTGGGTTTTGGGCCTGCTGAAGTAAAACTACCAGTTAACACATTTTTCTGCAACTGCAACTGTGTATTATATTTCCTTGTCTTTGCGTATGCTGTCCAGCATCATGCTACTGCATCCTAGGCAGTCACATAGTTTTCAGAGTAAATTAATTTTCTCAAAGAATAAACAAATCATACCTCACCAATTTTCCAATGATGATGAATAAATGATAATCACGTAGTAGGATTTTTTTTTTTTTTAAGACTGAAGTTAACTATATTTTTTACTAGTTCTGAACATTGGTACTGGCAATTAATATCATTAGGGCCAAAACTGCTAAAATGTTGCCTCAGACAGAGAAGTACCAAGAGTATAGTGAAAGGCTCCCACAAATCCACCTGCACTGGCTTCTCCTTCACTGGTAAGTGTACTTCATTTTAACCAGAAGAATCTTAGCAGGTGTGTAAAATAAAAAGGAAGTGCAGGATAAATATTCCTTTCAGCTTTAAAGTCAACTACAGATTTGTGATCCTCTAGGACATGACCAGTATCATTCATGCACATGTATTTTATTATGAAAATATTTGCCCAATAAAAACCAACGGTATAAAAGACAGAAGATAAACTGCCATATCTCAAAATTCTGCATTCAAGCTAAATATGATTATATACTGTATCTTTAAAATAAAATAAAAATATTCTGCCTTAAATATATATGTGCAAAAAATGTAAAGTGTCTGTACTTCAAATATGTTCATTTACCAATGGTGAAAGAGATGACAGTGCAACACAAAAGTATCTTTGGAATAAAGATTAAAATAATGAAACAATATACTTATCATATGAATCTGAAAACTCAAAAGCATGTAAGTGAAATAAAATGTTGTAATGGCTTTGGGCTACATAATTTTTTTTTTACTCCTATCAAAAATATTGCATTTTGAGGCTATTCTGAAAGTGCAGGGTCTAGAGAAGTATTTCACATATAAATTCTGCCAGTCAGTTACCAAAGCAATATGAGAGGCTACAAAATTGTCCCACTGTGGTCAAAGAGTATTACAGCTCTTTTCCAAAATAAAGCTAAACACTTAGAAATTACTTTGTAAGAGGAAAATGTGGCTCAGAAAGATGTAATTTTGTTAAAGATTAACATTTAACCTACAAAAGAAAATTTTTAGATTGTGGTAGATGACCCATAACTGATGGAATTACAATTTACTGTGTTATACTGAATTGCCCCTCGCGGAATTACTGAGCTCAGAGCTCCCAAACATATGTATTAGTGAGGTTTCTCAAACAAAAGTAATAGTTAGATTTAATGATGGGTAACTTTCTCTGACCCCCTCGAGGGCAAAGACTGTTTAATATGAACTGTAACACATAAAATATAGCATCACATATGAACAAGATATCAATAAATTATTATAATATTAATGCCAAAAAACATTAGCTAAGAATGTATTCTACTTACATCATGAAGTCTTTTTCTAAGAACTTTTTATCAAATTATTTAATTTCATAACATAAACCTTTGTTAAAGGGACACTAGAGAATATGGCCAGGTAAGTAAACTTATTTTTTTTTTCCATCTTTGGCCAAGTATCTGCATATATTTGAATAGTTTCTTTTAACACATGGCAGTAGCTGGTTCTTCAAGAAACAACTGTTTTCAGCCTTTGACTCTATTGTTACTGTTTACTTCCATGTAAATCAATGGAGGACATCTTAACAAAAAGGACAGTACAAGCTTATCAGAAACAAGACATAAAAATTACACAATATGTAATAAAAAATACTAGAGCAAAATGAGAAAGTTTCATTGTTGCTTTGTTTATTAACAAATGGAAATCCTGACACATTGGGAGCTTTTACTGATTAATGTGGGTATAAAATCCCAGGGATGACATATTTGAAAACATTAACTCTTCCAAAATGAACACATTTTTCTCAGCTTTAAAGTCAACTACAGATATGTGATCCTCTAGGACATGACCAGTATCATTCATGCACATGTATTTTATTATGAAAATAATATATTTGCCCAATAAAAACCAACGGTATAAAAGACAGAAGATAAATTGTCATATTTCAAAATATTCTTTATGCAAGCTAAATATGATTATATACTGTATCTTTAAAACAAAATAAAAATACTCTGCCTTAAATACACGTGCAAAAAATGTAAATTGTGTTTGTACTTCAAATATGTGCATTGTATTGTATGTCAATTATATCTCAATAAAGGTGTTAAAAAGGGGAATGGGAATTCCTTCTCTTCTCTTCTCTTAGTTGATAACCCCACTGTTCTTAACCTCTCTGGCTACCTTCCTTTTTCACTCTTCATTCTTCATAGCAAAATTCTAAGAAGACTCATCTATGCTAGCTGTCTCCATTTCCTAAGCTCCATTTACCGGTTAAGCCATTCCAATCTGGATTCTACCTCTGTGAATCTTTCAAAAAGCTCTCACTGAGGTCACAATAACCAACATGTCAAAAACGAGTGAACATTTTCCCGTCTTCGTCCTATTTGACCTCTTAGCAGCAATGTCTAACATCTTTTAACATTGTTGACCACCTTCCGAAATACCAGACTACCTTGTGTAACTCTGCTCTCCTGGTTCTCCTCCTCCCTCTCTCTTTCCAGTTCCCTTCTTTGCCATTCAATCTCCTCTACCAGCCCATTAAATGTTGGCATTCCTGTAAGCTCAGGGTTAGGCTCTCCTTTCTTCTAATTATCTAATTCTGCCCTAGACCATCTCATCCTTTCTCTTGGTCTCAATGATCATATCTCTGATAATGACTGCTATCTCCATTTTGAGGTCCATTCCCCTGTATCCAAGAATATATTTAACATTTATATTTGTATATTTCAAAGGAACCATAAGTAACACCTTTGAACTGAACTTCTGATTTTCTCTCACAAACCTGGTATTTCCCTACTTCCTCTCCCACAACTATGTCTCAGTAAACTCCTATTCATCTTTCAATCTCAACTCCAATTCCATGTCCTCAAAGAACCCTTCCCAATGAGGACAGTGTGTTTTTCTTTAGTGATTTTACCCCATTTGACTACAAGCTCCATGAGGACAAGGATTATTCCCACTTTGCTCAGTTTTATTCCTGTCAGCACAATGTCTGGCAATAATAGATAACTATTTACTGAATGAAATTACTAAAGAAAAACAAACTGTAAACATTCACTTTGGCATTCTTCCATACAACATAAAGCTCTATTTTATTGGTTTCCCAATTTTAAAATGTTTTAGTTAATAATTTATAATGTAGCCAGTATAGTAAAAAATCTGCAGTTATGCAAATGAAAAGGTCTACAATAATTGAAAAGTCTTTCTTAGCAGCTCCACAATTCCATAACTAAAGGAAAATCCTAAGTGAATAAATGCAGGAACAGAAAACCAAATATTGCATGTTCTCACTTATAAGTGGGCGCTAAACACTGAGCACACATGGACATAAACATGGGAACAACAGACACAGTGAACTACTAAAGTTGGGAGGGGAGGACGGGGTGGAGTGGGTTAACAAACTACCTATTACGTAGTACACTCACTACCTGAGTGCAATATACCAACGTAACAAACCTGCACATGTACCCCTGTATCTAAAATAAACACAGAAATTTAAAAAAAGATAAAACATTTAAAAATTAAAAAATAAGACATACACAAAGAAAAGGCAACAACTAAGAAAAAAAACACCCAAAAGACAAACAACAAAAAACAAGCTTTAGCAAAATAGTTATAATGCATATATATATATACACACACACACATACATAGGGGGACAGAGAGAGGGAGAGAGTCAGGGTCCTAGACAGAGTGTCAGGGTCTTGCTCTGTCTTCCAGGCTTAAGTGCAGTGGTGCAGTTTAGGCTAATTGCAGCCTCTGCCTCTTCGGCTCAAGTGATCCTCCCACCTTAGACTCCCAAGTAGCTGGGACTACAGGTGCATGCCACCACACCTGGCTAATACTTGTTTTAACTTTTTGTCGAGACAAGTTCTCACTATGTTGCCCAGGCTGGTCTCAAACTCCTGGGCTCAAGTGATCCTCCCACCTCAGCCTCCCAAAATGCTGAGATTACAGGCATGAGATCCCTTGTCTGCCTCAAAATAAGAAAAGCATTAAGAACAGTGAGTATAACTTTGGGTTGACAAATCCATGTTAACAGAATGTAAGAAATAACCTTTTCCTACCTGAATTACTATTATATTAGTCAATGTACCTTTTTTACATTTATTTCTTGGCATCATCTCTCTTGGAAGTCTTCTCCAATCTGTACATAAAATAAAAAATAAAAAATTGCAGTTTCCTCTAGGAATTAGTGGCATTGAACATAACCATTTGAAGGACACAACAGTTGTCCAGAAAATGACAATAAAGTGCCTTAGTATCTGACTTTATAAATTTAGCTTGAAACATGTAAAAACCGAATCCAAATATTACAGACAATGATATATTTTCTCCTATAAAGAAAATTTATTGCAATAGCTCTGAAATAGTGCTATAAAATTTTTGGTGAAGGAAATCTTATGGTAATTATTTGTGGGTGTTGGAATTATGACAGTTTTTCTTAAGTATTATTTATATTTATTTGACCACTTTATATTTCATAAGTTTTCTGTAGTTGATATATTCTGTAGTTGATATATTTCTTATGCAACAAAATTTTTTTTTCAAAAGGATGTTACCACAATCCCAAAACATGCAAAATGAAATAAACAATTGTAATATCTGAAAACTTTAAAATTAAAAATATAAATAGCTGTCAAAAACAAATTTCCTCCAATAAATAATTTTGCTTGTATTAGCTAAATAATTCCTCTAATGTGTCACTTTCTTTTAATTTTTAAGCATAGAGTTAAACAGGAAATGGAAGCAACATAAAAGTTGATTTAAAAATATTGCCTGCTTTTAAAGAAAATTTGGAGCATTTTTACAAAGCATTTAAATCTCAAGTCATTTTACCTGAAAAATAAATTTTGCTTTGAATATATTTTAGTTTTTATAAGCTATTCATTTTAGATCATGACGGAATATGTAGAGAATCATTTGAGAGATGAATACTAATGAAACAGAAGAAATGAGAGACCTAAGTTGTTTCCAGGGTGCCCCAACCTTACCAACACTGAAAAGATAGTACTACAATCTGTGAAAATGATAAGGCTGTTAATGCCATCTATGTTTTTACATAAGGGGAGTTTCCATAAAAGACCAAGGACAGAGACATAAAAAGAATGTGAATTAAAATGAGAAGACCTGGGTTCTAACAGTATTGGCCACATGGCCTGACAGGTCACTTTATTTCTATGACAACTGTTTTTATTTGCAAAATGAATGAGTGGGATGAGATCTCCTTTACAGCCCCTTCTAACTTGTCCATACCCAAGGTAAAGCTTCTTTTTAGATATGGTTCTTTTGAAGAAAC
Source organism: Gorilla gorilla gorilla (assembly GCF_029281585.2). Classification (NCBI taxonomy): domain Eukaryota; kingdom Metazoa; phylum Chordata; class Mammalia; order Primates; family Hominidae; genus Gorilla; species Gorilla gorilla. The sequence goes on along the minus strand of NC_073228.2, from coordinate 94,624,111 downwards.
CTAACAACTAAAACTAGTCTATGTCTGCTTAAAAGAAAGGAAGATCCATGAGCTTGGCTTAAAATATCTTTAAAACGAGATTTTTGCTTTCTCTTCAAATGCTCTAAAATTGCTCAGGAGCATAGTATTTGTGCTTTCTGGTATTACAAATTAAAATTGTGATTGTGGCTAATTAAATTGGAAAATTCAAAGGGTTTGTTTGGCCTGTCCTATTTTTGTAAAAAATGTATTTTAAGGGCGGGGGGTGTTGGCTCATGCCTGTAATCCCAGCACTTTGGGAAGCTGAGGCGGGCGGATCATGAGGTCAGATCAAGACCATCCTGGCGAACACGGTGAAACTCCGTCTCTACTAAAAATACAAAAAATTAGCTGGGCATGGTGGCGGGGGCCTGTAGTCCCAGCTACTCGGGAGGCTGAGGCAGGAGAATGGCATGATCCCTGGAGGTGGAGCTTGCAATGAGCCGATATCGCGCCACTGCACTCCAGCCTGGGCGACAGAGCAAGACTCCATCTCAAAAAAATAAATAAAATAAAATATACATATATATATATATTTTAAGAACTTCCACAAAAGCACTTCAACTCTTCCTTGTTTTAGCATAAAAATCTTTTCACCTTAGTTTCTAACAGATTTATATTACTAATTAATCACAATAAAAGAACCAGACTCAGTTTTCCTATGGTAAAAATAGAAAACTTATCCTAAAAAAAAAACATGAGGTGAGAGAGACAGCCTTTAAAAACTGTTTTCATATTGTGTGTTTTGTAGTTACCTGGTATCCATTCTTCCTTGTATACCTTCATGTATCTTTTACTATACCTTTCAATATCTAGGGGAAAAAAGAATAAAGAACTCATTAGGAAAATCAACAGTAACCCTGAATTTAAGCCATTCCTTTAAGATTATTGAAAACAACAGACAACATTTTTAATTTTACATACAGGGAGTTTCCCACCTTTGTACATAAGAGAATGGGAAAAAGGGTAGGGGTAGGCAAGGATGGACTTGGTGAGGGGTTACTGATCTGAGGCATAAATGAGCAAGCTGCAAGCCCTACATGCCAACTGCTGAAAACTCTGCAGGAACCCTCTGAGCTTGCCAAAACCAGTAAAGCTGCAACTGCGGCTCTTGATTCAGACTAGTCCACCTTATCACAAGAAACACCCTTAAGGAGGGCACAAACTCTTTTCCAGCAGCACAAGTTGGAAAGCAACACTATCACACAAAAGCTTGAAGCCATGTTCATCATAAAAAGTAGTTCAGGAGTTAGGCATGAAAAAGGGAAGGTAATACTAAAGATGAATGGATAAAAATCAAGGACGAAATATATACTGATTTTTCTTCTATGTCAAGGATATGCTTCCAAATAATACAACCACGTATTAGAGAAAGATAACCAAAATAAGTAGTAGATCAGAGATCAAGAGATCAGGTTTTTCTAGGTATTTTAACTGTTTGACTTCAGGTAAAATGTTTTAACTAATCTTGCCAAGTTTTTAATCTATAAAACGAAGTCAGCACAAATGAGATTCCTAGAATTTGTAACACAATGACTTCTTTTTAAGAATTTTCTCCAAAACAGTTTCCATATTTTAAATAATTTTAACCCTCAGTATACCGGAAAAAAACAGTTTTTACCCTTTTTCTCTGGGTACAGTAGACCACTTTTTATATTTTAAAATATTTTTAAGTTAATTTCAAATAATGAAATACAGAGAATAAATAAAAAAGATAACATAAAAGAACAGATACTGAAAACCAATTATTGGAACCCAAATAAAAAGAGGTAAAGGATTTGAATAGACATTTCTCTAAAGAAGATACAAAAATGGACAAAAAGCATGAAAAGATGTCCAACATCACCAATCATTACGGAAATTCAAATCAAAACCACAAGGAGATACTGTGTTACAACCAACTGGGATGGCTAGAATCAAAACAAATAAGAAATGTTGGCAAGGATATGGAAAAATTGGAACTCTCATACATTATTGATGGGAATGTAAAATGGTGTGGCCACTTTAGAAAACTGTTTGGCAGTTCCTCAAAATGTGAAATATAGAGTTACCATATGATCCTATGTATATACCCAATATAAATGAAAACATATCTTCACACAAAACATGTACATGAATGTTTATGACAAGATAACTCATGTAATCCCAAAAGTGAACTGACCCAAATGCCCATCAAGTGATGAGTGGATAAACAAAATGTGGCATATATCCATACAGTGGAATATTATTCAGCCATAAAAAGGAATGAAGCACTCATATGTACTAAGCCATGAATGAACCTTGAAAACATTATGGCAAGTGAAAGAAGCCAAAGACACATGTTACATCATTCCATTTATATGACATGGAATCTCTAGAAACAGAAAGCAGATTTCTGGTGCCATGGGTTGGAAGGAGGGAAAGTAGGGAATGACTACTAAAGGGTACAGAATTTCTTTTTTAGACGATGAAAAGCATCTAAAAAATTAGATAGTGGCTGGGCACAGTGGCTCACACCTGTAATCCCAGCACTTTGAGAGGCTGGGGCGGGCAGATTGTTAATAGGTCAGGAGTTCAAGACCAGCCGGGCCAACATGGTGAAACCCCATCTATACTAAAAACACAAAAAAATTAGCCATGTGTGGTGGCGCGTGCCCGTAATCCCAGCTACTTGGGAGACTGAGGCAAGAGAATCACTTGAATCCAGGAGGTGGAGGTTGCAGTGAACTGAGATAATGCCACTGCATTCCAGCCTGGGTAACAGAGCAAGACTCTGTCTCAAAAAAAAAAAAAAAAAAATTAAATAGTGGTGTTGGTTGCACAACTCTGTGGCTATATTAAAAGTCACTGAATTGTACACTTTAAAAAGTAAATTTTACATAGTGGATTATGTCTCAGTAAAGCTGTTACTTAAAAATCAATAAAACTAGGCCCAACACAGTGGCTCAGGATGTAATCCCAGCACTTTGGGAGGCCAAGGCAGCTGGATCCCTTGAGTCCAGGAGTTCGAGACCAGCCTGAGCAACATGGTGAAACCCCATCTCTACAAAAAATACAAAAATTAGCTGGGCATGGTAGCTCATGCCAGTGGTTCCAGCTACTTGGGAGGCTACAGTGGGAGGATCACTTGAGCCTGGGAGGTGGAGGCTGCAGTGAGCTAAGATTATGCCACTGCATTCCAGCCTGGGTGACAGAACGAGATCCTGTCTCAAATAAAAATAAATAAATAAAGTTATTGGAGATTTTACTAAGCAATTAAGTACAGCAAATCCAAATGTATATTACATGTTTTACTGATTTTGAAGGTAAATTTAACCAAAATGGGCAAAGTCATTTGAATGCAGTTTTCTGTGCATCGGCTGCCACACACAAACCTAGAATATATGCCTTCTGTACGCCCTGATCCCAGATTCCAAAGACATCTTTAATAGGTTCTAACTTATAATTTCCTCTGGTTCTTTCTCTCATATGTGTATCATCTAAATAATTTCAGATTATAAATGCATTTCTAGTAGAATCTAGCTTATCACTACTTCCAATTCTTCTTCTTGTACTTACATATCCAAAATGCAATACTTTAAAAACCTTTGATGTCTCATACCTTTTTTTTTTTTTTTTGAGGCGGAGTCTCGCTCTGTTGCCCAGGCTGGAGTGCAGTGGCACAATCTCAGCTCACTCCCAGGTTGACTCCACTCTCCTGCCTCAGTCTCCTGAGTAGCTGGGAGTACAGGCGCCCTCCACCACGCCCAGCTAATTTTTTGTATTTTTAGTAGAGACGGGGTTCACCATGTTAGCCAGGATGGTCTTGATCTCCTGACCTCGTGATCCACCCGCCTCAGACTCCCAAAGTGCTGGGATTACAGGGGTGAGCCACCGTGCCCGGCTGATGTCTCATATTTCTATTGAAGAGAGGATGGCCCAGCCATCTTCTTTGCTCTATACTTGCAAAATATTTTCATTATTAAATTTATAATCACCAGTTAACACAATCAATCCAGAAAACAATTTCATGTCTATATAATCAATTTCCTTTCAATCATTGTTGTCTTTGCCTTTATGTTCAGCATTTGTCAGTTACAAAACACATCAAATTAATTTTGGTGCACAAATATCATAGAACAAAAATGATCGTCTCATTTTAGCAAACAGGATGTTCCAGGTTTTTGTTACAAAGTATTACATGATGAGTTCTTTTTCAAAGATTGACTGTAGAAGGCCACCATAATTCCTTTTTAATTCTTGGAGATACAGTGTTTACTCATTGATTCTTGAATTTGAGAAAATTCATTGAAGACACTGTCATCTGAAGACTCACAGTCTGAGATTTTGCTTATACAATCAATTGCATCATCATCATGAGCATCCAGAGAGCTATCTGTCTCTTTGCATTTGTCTTCTGATTCGTCTAAGAATTGTGGAACATGTTTTTCTGTCAATTTTAGACATTATGAGCAAAAAATTAAAAATTTTTGAAATTTTCAATTGTATTAAATGAAAATTAAAACAGAGCAACTACAAACATAAGAGTCTCTGAAGACTTTATATCTTCTTAAAAAACAGATGTAATGCTTTGGACAACACCACAGGAAAACTATATGATGACATAATAGTGATAATTTATTTGAATTGCACAGTCAATTTCATCATTCTCCCATTTTTTATATTTATTCTTTTTTTCAGCATAGTGGGGAATGTCTGATGAATAGTGATGAGATAATATCTATGATGATAAAGTAGCAAGGTATTTCAAGATAGAGAAAAAATAAGATCACTCAGATTCCATAATTATTTTAGATATATAAAAGGGTCCAATGGGCTGATATGGTATTCTAAGATAAAACGAGTTTTCCTTTTTAAGTAAATGTCTGTTTCTTCTTTAGAAAACCTCTATGCAAGAATAAAAGTTATCAATATCAATCATACAAACAATAAGAACTGCTCCAAAAAAAAACGTCAAAAATTTATATTGGGTCTCATGGACACTGATGGTATATCAAGAATTAGTAAGCCAAATTCCATTTATTCAGTAACAGACCTGTGGAAGTATTTAAGTAAATGTATAATTTCCATTAAGCTTTGAGGTTCTGAAAATGACTTATGACACTATCACCACTGTCAGAATCATGTTTCTACTTCAGAGGACCCTGTGGTTCAGGAACCTGAGCTGGGAACCACTAGACTAGATGATCTCTTATAGCTAAAATTCACTAAAATAATATTCATTGGTGTTTTTCCTTTATTATATAAATAACAAATTTCAATGCAAAGAAAATACTAATCATTTCTATAATCCTACCTGAAAACATTAAAAACAAACTTTGAAGACATCGCAACATGAAATATGTTCATTCCATGCCATCAGTTCTTGAGGACTGATCTCAATGCCCTGAGCCACCAGCCACTTGACTATCAGGAAGTCTTGAGATCTCCCACCTTATTTGTCTGTCCTAGTGTCTAGTGATTTAGTTCTTTACAGTAGCCCTTAAGTCTCTGTTTCCTAAAGCACACAGGTGGTAAGTGATGCACCTGGCGAAGGTACAGTCATGCAACATCTCTATCTGGAATATGATTCTCTCTGACAGTAGGGTCGTTCTCTTCAGTCTGGCCAATTCTTTTTCACTCATAGCATGGATATTATATAAATTTATGTATGCACATATATATATACATATAAACCTATATAGGCACATATAAATGTATATATTTTATAGAAAAACCTTTATTTTTAACATGAGTGTGTTTTTTAAACACTATATCAGGAAACAGAGGTAAGCTGGGTGCGGTGGCTCATGCCTGTAATTTCAGCACTTTGGAAGGCCGAGATGGGAGGATCACTTGAAGCCAGGAATGTGAGACCAGTGTGAGCAAAAAAGCAAGACTCCCGTCTCTACAAAAAAAAATAAAAATAAAAAATTAGCCGGGCATGGTGTGTGCACCTGTAGTCCCAGCTACTCAAGAGGCTGAGGTGGGAGGATCACTTGAGCCCAGGAGTTTGGAAGCTGCAGTAAGCTATGATTGTGCCACTGCACTCCAGCCTGGATAACAGAGCGAGACCTCATCTCCAAAATAAAATATAAAACAATAAAAAAAAAAAGACAGAAGTAAACATGAAGATCTCAGGGAGAATGTACTTGTATCAATTTGGAAATTTCTATACAAGAGTTTTCCTCTGAAAGAAATAAAAGCAAAAAAAAAAAACCCTTATATTTTGAAATACTTTATAGCATAGTTATCAAAGATAAAGTGCCCCTTAATCCAAGTACTAGCCAACCACTCCCATAGACCAACAACAAAATTATGTTTTTAATATCCCTGTCTAAAACACTCACATAAATGCTTTAATTATATGATATACTTTTTTTTTTGAGACAGAGTCTCACTCTGTCACCCAGGCTGCAGTGCAGTGACATAATCTCAGCTCACTGCAACCTCCACCTCTCGGGTTCAAGCAATTCTCCTGCTTCAGCTTCCTGAGTAGCTGGGATTACAGGAATGCACCACCATGCCTGGCTAACTTTTGTATTTTTAATAGAGACAGGGTTTTCCCATGTTGGCCAGGCTGATCTCGAACTCCTGACCTCAGGTGATCTGCTTGCCTCAGCCTCCCAATGTGCTAGGATTACAAGAGTAAGCCACCGTGTCCGGTCTGATTTGACATATTTTAAATTAGACGTGCTTTAATAACACCCACATTCACCTAAGTGCATCTGTGCCATAGAGAAAAGATCAATTTTAAAAGCACTAAAGTATACCCTGCATTACTATTTTTTCTAATAAGAATGAATACTGATTAGTTCATTTGGTCTTACTTTTTAAAATCTTTAAAATGAAAAGTTTTATTTTAGAACTCAAACAGACGAAAGCATGCAACATAATCATGAAAGTTAAAAATTTCAGTATTAGGCCGGGCATGGTGGCTCACGTCTGTCTGTAATCCCAGCACTTTGGGTGGCTGAGATGGGCAGACCACTTGAGGTCAGGAGTTCAAGACCAGCCTGGCCAACATGGTGAAACATCTCTACTAAAAATACAAAAATTAGCCGGGCATGGTGCTGCGCGTCTGCAATTCCAGCTACTCAGGAGGCTGAGATGTGAGAATCACTTGAACCCAGGAAGCGGAGGTTGCAGTGAGCCGAGATTGCACCACTACACTCCAGCCTGGGTGACAAGAGTGAGACTCCATCCCATTTCCAAAAAAAAAAAAAAAAATTAAGTATTTTTGAGATAAAATATTTCTTATCAAACCACTATATAACTTAAAGCAGCTATGTTTTGAGAATTAAATGAATTTGTCTAAAATGCTTCCTATAATTATAAGCACATGCTAAGATCATTACGTAAGGCTTCCTTTTTTGACTCAGCCAATTCAAACTATTCTAGAGAGAGAGGAAAAATGGAATGCATTTTTAATACGAATGGAATGAGATGACACTATGAATTTCTCATGTTTTAATGATGTTGTTTTGAGAACTCAAAGATGATATCAGTCTCTCTAATCTCAACAATCAAGGGCAGAAAGTGAAAAATCAATATAGTACTGCTGTGCTAAACAGCTACTCAGGAATGGTTTCCTTTCCTATAAAACCACTTCCCACTTCTAGCCTGAGACTGTTGAGCCCTCTCCAACTATAATGTTTCCTTTCTTCCCTAAGCAGCACCAATGAATACATATTTTCATCATATCAAATACCTAAATGATAAACCAAACAAAATTAAGTCTCAAAAATTTTTTTAACCTAAATGTTAAATAATCAGAGACATGCATAAAGGTTTATGTATAATGATAATAATCACGGCATTATATATACAAGCAAAAAACTGGAAATAATATTTAAAAAGCAGGAAATTAGTTACAGTTAATAATAATATATCCACAGAGTAGACTACCAGTCATTAAAAGTCATGTTTTCCAAGAATAATAAGGATATGTGAAAATGTTAATATGCTACTGAGTGAAAAAAGGAAGATACAAAGTAATGTGAATCTAATTTTGTAAAGAGAATATACATGCATAAGAAAAAATCTTGAATATATACTAAAATATTAATAGTGGTTCTCTAGACATAAGAATGGGTAATTTTTACTTTTTAAAATTTTCCTGTTTTTCATAATTTTCACTGAACATATAAAATTATTATGAAAGATATTTCTAAAAATAAAATATCAAAAAGTTTAAAGTATTTTTTCTGTTAAAGCAACATAAATAGCTTTTTCAAAGTAGTTGATAATTTTTTATTGAATCGAATCAATCAACATTAAATGATTATATATCTTGTGCTTAAACACTGTTTCATCTGTATACATTAAGCCACATAATCAAAGACTCCAATACAGTACCTTGTCTTTCTTCAGGTGTTTCAATAAAATAAGGCATTCTTTTCATTGTTTCTCTCAACTCCTGTTTCAAAGCCAGCATATATTCTTCACCTTCTCCTGTTTTCAGTGGCACTGGTTTATAATCTGTATCCTGTTTAAATTAACAGACAAAGATTTTTTTCAAATCAATTATGTATTTTAATATCCCTTTTATCTGTATTATAGAAAACAGCAGTTTTATTGAAATACTATGTTTTACAGGCACTAAGTTTTACAACCAACTTAAAAGATGAACTTCGGTAGTCTATTTAACCTGTTAACCCATTTCCTACTTTGCTCTTATATTAGAGGTAAGAAAGATGCGTAATTTTCCTATTGGCCCTGAAAACTACACCAATAATCATTTTGCCATACAGTCTGTTGACCTATGTGATTATCTACTTTAAAAATTAAAGTACCAGGCCATGCATGGTGGCTCACGCCTGTAATCCCAGCACTTTGGAAGGCCGAGGCAGGTGGATCACGAGGTCAGGAGATCGAGACCATCCTGGCTAACACGGTGAAACCCTGTCTCCACTAAAAATACAAAAAATTACCCGGGCATGGTGGCGGGCACCTGTATTCCCAGCTACTCGGGAGGCTGAGGCAGGAGAATGGTGTGAACCCGGGAGGCGGAGCTTGCAGTGAGCCAAGATCGCGCCACTGTACTCCAGCCTGGGTGACAGAGCTAGAGTCCGTCTCACAAAAAAAAAAGAAAAAAAAAAAAAAAAAATTAATGTACCAAAAAAAAAAAAAAAAGAAAAACAAAAAGAAAAACTAAGGTACACAAATGAGAGCAGCTGCTTTAGGTTCTTATTAACCTCAGCTAGTGGTGGTGTTATTGGAAAAAAATAAATAAATAAAAAAGCAGCAGCTATCATTTAGTAAGTGGTTACTATGACTACGATATACTCAATATCCAACATCCATTATCTCATTGAAAGGGCTACCAATATTTATCCTTTTACAGTGAAGAAATTGAGAAGTGAATAAATGGCAAGATGGAGTTTGAAGCTGCATTTCAAGTTTTAAAAATTATACACACACACATACATATACACAAATACGCGTTTGTATGTGTGTATATATTTACACAAATATATTCATTAACAAGTGGATCTCTAGGGTACCTAGTAAAGACATTTCTGATTTCAGAGGATAAAGATAAGGTACATTTTCAAAATTTGATTAGGAATGTATACATTCATGCTGCAACTACTTATTGAGTACTCAACATGTTTAGACTATGGAGGATACCATGATAAACAAGTCAAAGTCCCTGCCCACAGGGAACTTACATTCTAGGAGAGCAACATACAACAAATTAGTAAACAAATGAGGTGACATACAATTTCACATAGTGACAAATGACATAAAAATAAATGAAGGTGGGTAAAGGAAAAATGACTGACAGTGCATGGACGATGGAGGTGGAATCTATGCAGGGTGAGCATGCGTGGCCTCTTGTGGAGGTCACATTTGAGTAGAGATTGGGATAAAATCAGGGAGCCATCCATGCAAAGAGAAGAGATGGTTCCAGCAGAGAACCAGCAGGGCCAAAGGCCTGAGGACCCAAGGAGGCCTGCGTAGCTGGGGAATGAGAAGGACAGTGGTAGAAAAAGGGTCAGAGAGACATCAGAACGGAGAGATTGGGCAGAGCCTTTTACCCAGTAGTAAGGAATTTTAATTCTATTCCAAGTATAAAGAAATACTATGTACTAACATCCCCAGTGTTTAGAAGTAATCTCCTCACACATGGAAAAGAGCTTGTTTTAAAAAGCACTGTAAAGTGACATTATGCCAATACCTGAGATATTTGTCTTTGTTTTTATGCTGCGCTGAATATCAAAAAGGTAAAATACCAAGAGCAAAACGCAGAGACTCCCTGTGTGAGACATCTAGATCCCTGGATACATTCTAAACTAAACATAAAGCAAAAACATCATATATTATGGAAATTAAGCTTGTAGCATACTCACTAAATTTTAAAACAACACTAAAATAAGCAAAAAAAGTTCAGTGGGGGAAAAAGTCAAGTGGTATACTAAGGAGCAAACTTAAATTCTATAGATACAAGATAAGAAAATCATTACGTGAAGGTGTGATAGGGTGCGAACTGAGAACCATTATAAAACCTAATGACTTTTAAAACTATTATTTTCATATTGGAATTTATCAATAACACCAATACAAGTTGTAAGAATTGAAAACTAATTCTTTACTGGTTCACATAGTACTAAATATATTCATGGAAAGATGTATACAGTTTTGTTTTCTATATTTTAAGAAAGCAGATCATGAAAATATTTAAAGGTAAGTGAAACACACTCTTCTTTACTTTCTTATACTTGAGGATACTATAATCATACATCAAGTCCCATATAGAATTTTAATATTCTCTAAAAAATGAAAAAACATACTATGAGAATTCAACTGTTCATATACTTACAGGAAATAGTGGGGGTGGTTTCAACACTACATCAGGTAACTTTTCACCTTTGCTAAATCCAACAGCCTCAATATTAAAGGTATAAGCAGCACGTCCTCTTCCTTTATTCCCAGCCATCAGAACCAGTTATACCAGATGAGTGGGCAAATTCTGAAAGGCACTATTAATGATTACGATTTACTGGATCACATATAAAAAAGAAATCAATACTTTAAAGCAAAATATAAAACTGCACCCCTTAAGTAGCACAGTTGACTTAAAATACTTTTGGAAAGCAAAACATGTACACAAATAAACATGTGACAACTGACTGTTGAACTTCTCACACTCACACACCTTTGGCAGGTAAGATAATGATGGCTTCAACCCCCTCACCCACTACTACCCCACATCCAGTCCACGCAATTCACCCACCCTTCCGTGGTTTGGCAGTAGGATCTCAGATGTAATGTACATAAAAAGTGGACACAAGACAAGACCAGGCTGATGAGGAGAAGAAATCTTTCATGTCAACATAAAAACTATCATTAGTCATATATACTTTAAGACTTTAAATGATTTATCTTAGCATGTGAGTGTTTGGAAGAATCCCTGAGATCTAGTCCAATGTCTTCCTTCTAGAAATGGGAATGGGATCAATGAGACTCAAAAGATGCCTGTCCAAGAAAAAAAAAAATTCAGAGGAAAACAGCTAAAATCATTAAAGTTATGATAAACCTGTACTCTTCAATTTTGGAGACAGGAGTGATATCACATATGCAAGTTGTATTGAACTTTTGAATCCTCTGATTATACTATGAGAACTGAGCTGCCAATGTATAAACAGGGGTCCCTACGCTAGAGTTCTTTCAATAGAAGTCTGCATTCAAATGTAGTGATGATTGTAATGCACATTCTTTACATTTCTTTTCCTGCTGATAATACTGAGCCTCATTTAACCCGGTGAACCCAAGAGAGAAATGGTATGTCCCCTAGACCACTTGGAGGAAGTCAGAGGAGTGGCATTGGTTTTGGCCCCATCAGCTCAGTCTCATTTCTGAATCTACTCACTTGCCCTCCTTGCAAAATTATGCAAGCCACAGTACTTCACACAGCTGCTCTACTCTTCACCAGGGTTTCTTGCCTGGTCATTAATGTTACCCTTCTTAGTCTGCCACATTAATGGTGAAGGAACACTACGTAAAACCAACAAGGTGCTACGTCTTTATATCAATTTTACTGTCTACAATTTGAATATATGCACTATTTTGGACCAAAAGGCTGAAAACTCCCAGCTGACTTTATCACAGGGCCAACACTACAAAGCAAGCGGCTCTCAGTTCTCAACCCTGGCTGCCATTAGAATGACTTGGGTAGCTTAAGAAACTAGAGCAATGGTTCTCAAAGAGTGCTGTCTGCAGCAGCATCACTCAGAACTTGGTAGAAATGCAAACTGTGAGTTCCACCACAGACCTAAAGAAAAAAGAAACTGTGGGTGGGCCTAGCATTGGTGTTTTAAGAAGTCTTCCAGATAATTCTATGTATGCTAAGTTCTGTGAATCACTGAACTGAACCAATCAATCCAGATCTCTTGGGGTGAGGATTGGGCAAGAGTCAGTTTTAGAAGCTTCCCAGGTGATTCTAATACACAGCAAATGTTAAGAGTATTGGTAGAATTGTTTTGGTGGAAGTCTTAGCTACTAAGGAGTAGTTGAGTTAAAATACACATGTAGAATCAAGGACTTCATAGATCTCATCTTTGAAGTTTAAAATTATACAAATTAGCCTTAGCAACTTAAAAATATTTGCCTTAAAGGTGAGATAACTGTAACTGCTGTAAATCTATGTAACACTCAGGATGTGGCAGTCCAAGTTTTAATTCATTTGCAAGGAATAGCAGTAACAAGGCATTGCACTTTTAGACAGCCAATTTAATTTTTTAAATATTTTATTTATTTATTTTTTTCACTGCAACCTCCCTCCCTCACTTAAGCAATTCTCCTGTCTCAGCCTCCTAAGTAGCTGGGATTATAGGCGCGCACCACCATGCCCGGCTTATTTTTTTAGTAGAGACGGGGTTTCACCATGTTGGCCAGGTTGGTCTCAAACTCCTGACCTCAAGTGATCTGCCTGCCTCGGCCTTCCAAAGTGCTAGGATTATAGGCATGAGCCACCGTGCCCGGCCAATGGCACCCTGCCAATGATGGCCAATTTTAATGTCCTTCTACATTTAAGGCCCCAGAAGCAAATCATATATTCAACATCTTTCTGTAATGAAACATCGTTTCCTGTTTTCTGTGAATTACTCAAGTAGAATGCATGGCATTTGATTTGACATAATAGCTGTGATACTGAGAACATTTTCAGATATGATTTTGTAACTAACTGCCCAAGGCTTTCACCCTGCCTGCTGTCTGGACAGAGCTGATTTATCAAGACAGGGGAATTGCAATACAGAAAGAGTAATTCACACAGAGCTGGCTGTGCGGGAGACCGGAGTTTTATTATTCCTTAAATCAGTTTCCCCGAAAACTCGGAGATCAGAGATTTTTTTTTTTTTTTTTGAGACGGAGTTTCGCTCTTGTTGCCCAGGCCGGAGTGCAATGGCATGGTCTCCGCTGACTGCAACCTCCGCCTCCCGGGTTCAAGCAATTCTCCTGCCTCAGCCTCCCGAGTAGTTGAGATTACAGGCGTGCGCCACCATGCCTAATTTTGTATTTTTAGTAGAGACAGGGTTTCTCCATGTTGGTCAGGCTGGTCTTGAACTCTCAACTTCAGGTGATCCACCCGCCTTGGCCTCCCAAATTGCTGGGATTATAGTTGTGAGCCACTGCGCCCAGCCAGAGATCAGAGATTTTAAGGTTAATTTGGTGGGTAGGGGGCCAGTGAATTGGAAGTGCAGATTGGTTGGCTCGGGGATGAAATCATAGGAAGTCAAAGCTGTTCTCTTCTGCTGAGTCAGTTCCTGGGTGGGGGCCACAAGATCAGAAGAGTCAGTTAATTGATCTGGGTAGTGCCCCCTGATCCATCAAGTGCAGGGTCTGCAAAATATCTCAAGCACTGATCTTTGGAGTGGTTTAGGGAGGGTCAGAATCTTGTAGCCTCCAGCTGCATGACTCCTAAACTATAATTTCTAATCTTGTGAATAATTTCTTAGTCCGACAATGGCAGTCTAGTCCCCAGGCAAGGAGGAGGTTTGTTTTGGGAAAGTCTGTTATCGTCTTTGTTTTAAACCATAAACTAATTTCCTCCCAAAGTTAGTTCAGCCTATGCCCAGGAATGAACAAGGACAGCTTAAAGGTTAGAAGCAAGATGGAGTCACAGTTAGGTTAGATCTCTTTCACTGTCTCAGTCATAATTTTGCAAAGGTGGTTTCAAGCCCAAGAATGAACAAGGACAGTTCAGAGGTTAGAAGCAAGATGGGATCAATTAGGTCTGATATCTTTCACTGTCATAATTTTCTCAGTTATGACTTTTGCAAAGTTGGTTTCAATCCCTCCCTTTGGGTTTCATAGTTTTACATTATTCATTTCGTAAATTTATCCTTGCAGGCCTCCATATTTGAGTTTTCCTTCATAACTGCTTGAACACTAAAAGTTGATTTGTCATCTTTAATGTTGTCATTTTAAACTACAAGTCTATGCCTTTTTTTGTTTACTAATACTTACATTTACTATACTTACATGCACAAAAGTCAGTATATTAAATCCCCATATACCCACTACTCCGCTTCAAAATTATCCGTATATGACTATTGTACTTTATACTTTTCTACTCCCATGCTTCAGATTATTTTAAACTCTTCAGTATGTATCTTCTCTCAGAGTTAAGGGCTTTTAAAAAAAATCACAATAACATTGCATCTACAATTTTAACAATAACTCTATACCATCATCTTATATAGAACTAACATTCACATTTCTTAGTTATCACATAAATGTTTTTACAGTTAATTTGTTCAAATCAAGATATTAAAAATACATGACATTTAACTTTCTTTTAAACTGTAATGGTTTTCCCATTTTTTTTTTCTTTCTATTTGTCTAAGAAACTAGGTCAGTGCCCTATACAATGCTTCTTAAACTTTAGGTACAAGAGAATTACCTAGGAATCTTGTTAAAAGGCAGATTTTGAATCAGTTGGCTGCAGACAGAAACTGAGAATCTGAATTTTTATCAAGGTCTCAGGAGACATCAACTGGTTTGTAAACCATACTTTGAAAGTAGCAAAGCTATATAATTTCCCATATTCTGGATTTGACTGATTTATACCTGAGATGTGATTTAACATATTCCTGTATTCTCTGGGTGTATTTCCAATAAACATGTAAACTAGAGGTTTAGATTTGGGTTTGATTTTTTTTTTTTTTCAAGAATACTGAAAAGGGATGCTCTCTCTTTCCTTCTGTATTACATCAAGATAAACATAAAGTCTCCCTCTTGGTATTGATCAGGCTGGTCATGGGTTCAGGTGTTGGTCTATTTCATTAAGTATAAAGTGGCCATCAGTTTTCACCTAATGATTTTAGCAGTCACTGATGATCACAATCTAGATCAATTTTTCCATTATGGATTGCAAAATGGTGGTATACAAATTTTATCATTCTTTCTGTTTCATTAATTGGAATTCCACCAGGGATCAATTTCTCTTATCTATTATTTAGTTACCTTGAAATAAAGTTCATACAGGAACTATATTTATTTTAATAGCCCAGCTTATTACATCTCTCTACATTAAAAAAGCAGGAAAATATCCAAATTGACTTGTTTGAATTGCTGAGTCACTAAGACATATGCTGAGCCTAGAGAAAGCATATCTCCCAAGTATCAAAACTGCTGAGCAGAAGGGGTCACACCTTTCACTCTAAGAAACAACTGCAAGAGCCCACTAGGCCTACTCAAAACCACTGGGCTGCACTCCAGTCCAGGATTTGCCACTACTTAAAGATTAAAAACAATTCCAGGTAAAGTTTACCAGACTTTCCTCATCATGAAAATTAACTGGAGGACCTGCTAAACATAGAGTCCTAGGCTTTCTTCAAGCCCTCAAACCTACCATACCAGAATCTTTGGAGGTGGGCCCTGGAAAAGTTTGGAAAACTCACCCTAAAAAAAGAGGACACCAGCTAGCACTGCTTCATGGAATAGCTCTTGAAAAATAACAAACTCTATTGACTCTAAATTTCCATTTTTATCAAGCAATCTTTGGGTGTATGAATTGCTATCATTAGCGAAGGTACCACCCTTGCCAGAAAAACTTCCTAGCTTTTGACACATTTAATAATTATGTGGCATTCCAGCCTACAAACCCATCTCTTTAAGTTAGTTTTCATGAATCCATTCCCCTGTACACAGAGGAGCTGATAAATTCATTTTCTTCTCCTGCAGAGCTCAGAGAGAGTCCCTGGATCCTGGTAAATATATCATGAAAGAAACAGCCTACAAGTGAGACTGTGGTTGAGTTAACCACTGCCTCATTCCTTTTTCAATACACCAAACTCTAGAATAAAGGAGTTTTAGTGCTTTCTATATTTCCTCATGCTCCAAATCTTTCTCTACTTCATATGGCCCAATTTCATTGAGTCATTCATTCAACCAATATTGAGCATTCCAGGCACTGTGCTAGGAGCCAGAGAGCACTGATCAATCATCTTCTTTCTAAATGTCACTTTCTTTGCAATTTCTCTACCATAATCCAGCTCAGTCCTTTTTCACCTCACTTCTGATTAACTGCAAACTTTGTGGTATCCCTTGTTCTTCCTGTTTAATTTATGGATCCACATTACTCATCCTAAAGCACAGTTTTGATTCTGCTACTCTCCTCAGCTTCCCTCTTGGCTAACTGAATTAAATCCAAACTCCCTATTTACTCAGAGCCCTTTTAAGATGGTTGCACCCTATTCTCCTGACTCACTATAGTCATGTCTCGAATACCAGTCTTTCCACTGCAACTTACTCCCTCTGCCTCCCTGACTTGCTACATCCCTTTTCACCAAAAAAGCCAGTTTAAGTCCCTCAGCAACCACAACAATCACTTCATCTCACATTGCTCTTGGAAAGATCCTCCTGTTAAAACACAGATTTAAAAAAAAAAATTTCAGGTGATACATGTTGCCACACTTGTCAATTTTCAAAGAAATAGAATACCACTTTTGGGAAACTGATCTTTTCCAAAGGGGAGGAGTTTCACCTATGTTTTTCGTTTGTTGTTTGTTTGTTTTTTCCCGAGATGGAGTCTTGCTCTGTCGCCCAGGCTGGAGTGCATTGGTGCGATCTCGGCTCACTGCAACCTCCGCCTCCTGGGTTCAAGCAATTCTCCTGCCTCAGCCTCCAGAGTAGCTGGGATTACTGGTGCCTGCCACCAAGCCCGGCTAATTTTTGTATTTTTAGTAAAGATGGGGGTTTCACCATGTTGGCAAGGCTGGTCTTGAACTCCTGACCTTAGTGATGTGCCTGCCTCAGCCTCCCAAAGTGCTGGGATTACAGGCATGAGCCACCGCGCCTGGCTGTTTGTTGGTTCTGTGTTAAGCAGAGATTTTATCCTCCCTACTGTCTAGCATAGTGCTTCCTACATAGCAACAGCTCCACAATTAATGTCAAGCTTACCCTATTTGTGCACTGTGATTTGATGAGCAAATCTACCCACAGAAGGACAATTCAGTCAGCCCATTATTAAGGCTTTTTTCCCCCTTTCTTTGAGTGGGACCTGGCTGCACATTGGAATCACTGAGAGAGGTTTTAAAGAAAAGAAAACCCAGGATTCACCCCAGAACAATAAAATCAGAAGCTCTGGAGGTACCATTTAAGCATCAGGACTTTTTAAAGCATCCCAGGAGATTACAGTGTGCAACCCAAATTAAGAACCACTGCATTTTCAGTAGAGACAGGGTTTCACCACGTTGACCAGGATGGTCTTGATCTCTT
Organism: Gorilla gorilla gorilla; assembly: GCF_029281585.2. Lineage (NCBI taxonomy): Eukaryota > Metazoa > Chordata > Mammalia > Primates > Hominidae > Gorilla > Gorilla gorilla. The sequence goes on along the minus strand of NC_073228.2, from coordinate 94,606,408 downwards.
GACCTCATGATCTGCCCTCCTCGGCCTCCCAAAGTGCTGGGACTACAGGCTTAGCTGGACATGGTGGCACGCGCCTGTAGTCCCAGCTACTCGGGAGGCTGAGGCAGGAGAATCACTTGAACTCGGGAGGCGGAGGTTGCTTGTGCCGCTGCACTCCAGCCTGGGCGACAGAGTGAGGCTCCCTCTCAAAAAAAAAAAAAAAAAAAAGAACCACTGCAGATTAAACCTCCCATTTTACAGAAGAGGAAAGCAACACCCTAAGGGGTTACTTGATTACCTAAAGACGCAAAACTAATTCCTAACAAAAGCAGGACTGCTTTAAGGCCTCAGAAAACCTTTCCACTGTTCTTCCATTTGCATTACACTTCAGGAAGCATAGGTCTAGGCTGGTTAGAAGACTTTTTTAATCCCAGGGAGGTCTTTATTCAATGAAGTGAATTAATAACTGCAAAACAGACTCAATTAAAAATGTAAAATCAGTAGCATTGCCCCTTCCATTTCAGGATGTCTCCTGAAAATTCCTATTCAGAATTGTTCTGAGAGGTTTGAAAATGGGTGTAGTTTAAGCATCCAAGAGCTGAAATAAAAAAGTCAATTTTAATCAACTACAAAAACAACGTCCTAGCAGATGCTGAGCTAATCTCTGAAATTCCTCCTAGTTCTAACATTTTATGAGTTATGAGGTAACTGAAATGTCTTGTCCTCCACGTCTTACACAGTTCCTTGTCCACACTGAGGCAGGAAAATAGGGTCTGGAGGCAGGGAACAAAAGGCCAATTCACATTATGGCTATGACAGGAAATATCCTCTCCATAGGGCATATGCCAAGTAAATGACTTTGTAACTTTACTTCATCCTCTTCATTTACATAGGGTGTACACCAAGTAACTAAATGGAAACCCCTAGAGGGTATTTAAACCCCCACAAATTCTGTAAGGGGACCCTTGAGCCCATATGCTCCACCCACTGCCTCACTGGAGTGTACTTTCATTTTCAGTAAGTATCTGCTTTTGTTGCTTCATTCTTTCTTTGTTTTGCGTGTTTCGTCCAATTCTTTGTTCAAGATGCCAAGAACCTGGACACCCTCCACCAGTAACAACGTCAGCTCCATGAATAAATGCACAAACAGATAGAAGCAGACATAGAAGCTAGAGGAGGCAGTGAAAGTCAAGTCACGGTATTATTCCCGATGAATGACTCCTAAATTGCTACAATCAGGATAGGTATCCTGACCTGTCTACTTCCAACCCCTCATCTAATAGTAGAGGTTTACCAGCTCTGTTCTCTCTCCCATGTTCTGTTTCTTCCACCTCTGCTTCAGTTCAGACCCTCTCATCTCTCACCTGGACCTCTAAAACAGAACAAATAAACTTCCTGTGGCCGGACTCTCCCTTTCAATCCACTCTGCAGTCTACGGTATCTTTCTGGAATACAAATCTTGACATGTGACTCTCCTTAACAGAGCTTTGGAGTCTTTCTGCCTCTCACCACAGGCACCCCACGCTGTGGCCAAGTCAACCATTGCATGCCTGGAGTGCCCTTCCTGCCACATCCACTTAAGCCCCAGGTTCTTTTCAGATGCCATGCAAATGACACTTTCTCCATGACAATTTCTTCCACCCCACATGGAGGTAGGCCTCTCCCTTCTCTGTGTTTCCCAAGTACTACTCTGCTTTTAAGCCCTTTTTACAATCATGTTGTAACTGTCAGCTCTTATCTGTCTCCCAGGGAGCCTCTTCAATCCAATCAAGTATTTATTAAGCACCCTCATCGTCAGGCCGTCTTCTATGAATTGGGAATACAGTAGTGAACAAAACAAAATTTCTCCTCTCATGAAGCTCATAGTCTAGGGTAAGAAACTGACAAAATATATTTTATAGGAAATGTCAGGAAATGATAAGAAAAATAAAGACAGGAAACATGGATGCTACTGTGGAAAGGGTGGCTGAAGAAGTCCTCTCTTATTCGGTGATATCTGAGCATAAGCCTGACAAAAGTAAGGCAAAGAACCATGTAGAGAATTAAAAAAGGATATCCAGTGAGATGTGGGATGCAGGCAGAGGTACCTGGAAGTGTGAAGGTCTCCTTGGAAACTTATTCTCCTTTTTATGTCCCCATTACTAACGAAAGCCTGGCAAAAGGCCAATGATTATTGGATAAATTATTGCTGAGCTCATGGCCTGGTAGAGATATCACTCCATTTCACCAATAGTGGCTTGCTTCTGCCTAGAGAAAAAGTACCCAGACTACAGAGGGCCCTATATTACTCTGCTGAGAATGCCCTAAAAGTAGTCTTTTAAGGCCAGCTCAAAAGCCACTCCTCACGAATCCCTTCCACCTGTATTCTTACTGAATCTAGCTTTCACTTCCTCTGTGGTACCTACCCCGTAATGCTTTATCTTGCAAGTAATTGTGTACAGACATTATCTTCCCTCAAACTCCTGAGAATCCAGATTATGACCTTTTTACACAACTCTGTTCATGAATTACCCAGCTCAGCGACTTGTGCATAAGGAGAGCCCCCAGCTGAGTAACCGAATAATCTCTATGAAGATTAGCAAAGTATTTAGAAAAGCTGCATGCCCACCAAAGACTTTAGGAGGGTAGGAACGGAGCGTATACCTCTCCTTCCATGAAGGCTTATTAGTAGTTGTCACAGTAAAGGTTTTCATAATTCTTTTGTAATGCTGTCTCATGAGTCTCTTTATCATTTTTCCTGGCTAACTTAGGAGGTTAGTTAAGTTCTCAAGGGAATTTCTGAAGCCTAAATAGATGCTTCTGGCCGGGTGTAGTGGCTCACGCCTGTAATCCCAGCACTTTGGGAGGCCGAGGCAGGCGGATCATTTGAGGTCAGGAGTTCAAGACCAGCCTGGCCAACATGGTGAAATCCCGTTTCTATTAAAAATACAAAATTAGCCAGGTGCAGTGGCAGACGCCTGTAATCTCAGCTCCTCGGGGAGGCTGAAGCAGGAGAATCGCTTGAACCCAGGAGGCGGAGGATGCAGTGAGACGAGATCGCGCCACCGCACTCCAGACTGGGCAACAGAGACTCTGTCTCAAAAAACAAACAAACAAACAAAAAACCTAAATAGATGTTTCAATAGCTGGGAAGCGGGGAGTGGAGACAGTGACCTCATGTTAACAGAGCGGATGATTTATGTGGCTGGCGGGGCCACACCCAGTCATTATTCACTTTTCCCGTCCTCACCAGGTGCTCCTTTTCTTTATTTGAGCCTTTCTACCAACTCGCTTTACTCTCTTCCAAGGGCAGACAAACCAAAAATAAATAAATAAATAAATAAATAATAAAAAAATAAAAAAGAGGGTGGATATAGAATTTTATTTTTTATAAGAAAAGACAAACCATATTAACAACTCCCTTCCCTACGATATAAAGTGCCAACAGTTACGAAAACAGATACTGAATAGTCGGTCCTCAGCTGCAATCTGCGGCAGTGACTAGTGCCTAAAAAATCATAAAGCCATGGATTTGGAAAATAAGCTACTATCAGTAAGAGCATAAATACCCTTCTAACTCACTGCAAACAGTCCTAGGAGTGGAGACTAGGTAAGATCTGGAAATTGGACTTAAAAAATTCTGAAGGGAGCAGGACAAGGAGGGGAGGTACCAAGCTATCTCCAAACGCCCCTCAACCCAGAGGCGCTTTAATGAATCTCTACCCCTGACTTCCCCTCACCTTTTCCACGTGCCCCTTTAATTCCCCTCTACCCTCACCACCCCTCCCAAGTCTTCGATTGCTTCCTCGGTTACCTGCTCCCTAAGTCTCGAAGCGTGGGCAAAACTCTGCAGCCGAAGTGCCGGCCGGCAAGGAAAGGGTGATGGCAGAGAACGCCGGCGCTTGACTGCCGCCCGTTCCACCTCGGGAGAAGCGCGCACCGCCCTCCACGCGGCCCCAGGACCGCGGCGTGAGCCCTACCAACTAGCCCCGCCCACTCCCTAGGAAGGCCCCACCCCCTCGGCAAAGAGGTTTTTTGCCCTTGGCAGGCGCCGTAGTCGCCGTACAACCCGCGAGGACCCACACTTTCCGCGCCAGCTGGGAGTGCGCGCCCTGGAGAGCCAGTGGGTGGGCGGTCCTAGCGCTTCCCACCCTCACTCCGGGCCTCTGCTGTCACACGCCCGGGGTGGCGAAACGGTCGCCACCTGAGTCTCCATTCTGCTGCAGTGGCCCCTGCGTTAAAGCTCTCTCGTGGTGCGGCTGCCGAGGCTGCGGTAGCTCCTGCGCCCCCGTGCTGGTGGCGGAGCCTCTGCTTGCTGCCGACCTGGCGGAAGGGTGCGGGAGCGCACGCTACGGGCAGCGTCGGTTTGCGTCCTTCCTCCTCCTATTCCGACCCCCGCATCCCCCGCCCCCGCCTCGCTCTGCGCCTCCCTGGCTGCAGGCAGACCGCTTCACACAGCCGCAGTGCCCTGTGTGTGGACAGCTTGTGGGAGACTCGCACGCCCACACTCACCCCGCCTGGCTGCACCCCTGCCCAGCATGTCGGCGCTCGAGTGGTACGCCCACAAGTCTCTAGGCGATGGTATCTTCTGGATTCAAGAACGTTTCTACGAGTCGGGCAACCGTGCCAACATCTGGCTGGTGCGCGGCTCCGAGCAGGACGTGGTGATCGATACAGGCCTGGGGCTGCGCAGCCTCCCGGAGTACCTGTACTCCTCCGGCCTCTTGCAGGACCGAGGGGCCAAAGAGGACGCGGCGCGCCGGCCACTGCTTGCCGTGGCCACCCACGTGCACTTCGACCACTCCGGCGGCCTCTACCAGTTCGACCGGGTGGCAGTGCACCACGCCGAGGCCGAGGCGCTGGCTCGCGGGGACAACTTTGAGACCGTGACCTGGCTCTCCGATAGCGAGGTGGTGCGGGCGCCCAGCCCCGGCTGGAGGGCCAGACAGTTCCGGGTACAGGCGGTGCAGCCCACCCTCATCCTGCAGGATGGTAATGGGCCCCCGCGGGCGCGCGCTCTCGTTAAGGGAGGGTATTGGGAAGAGACTGTCCGAATGCCGCATGTTGCAGACTTGCGTGGCCATAAAGGGGATTATTTTGGCACCTCGCAGAACCACTTCTGTTTCACCCTTCCCTGAGTAAAAACCCACTTGACCAGAGCCAAGGCCATCGCAGCCTTCCCTGCCAGAGACCAGCTCTGGCACCGTGTAGAGATTCTGAGTACTCTTTTGAAAGCCGGCACCACCACCTCCCTAGCCAGTTTCCTGCATCGGCTGTAGCAGTAACACTACAAAGACTTGTGACTGACTAGGGATTTCTCATTCTTTCCCTAAGCACCTGCCCGACATTTCCAGGAGCTTTCGTAGTGAGCAGACCTTTAAGGAATGACGCCTCACGGAGAGTGCATGTCATGATCTGTGCTTTTGAGAATTGCAGACTTCATCAGCTTGGTCACCACCGGGTATGGGCAGTTGCCACCTGTAGCCTTAGAGAGCCATCAGACCAGTGATTCCAATCCGCTAATGCGATTGGAAACCTTTCAGATAGGTTTCTGTTCTTGATGTTGCCTCACGATTGCAAAAGCTTAATAGTAATCATAAACGTAGAATATGTCTGAGTCTTACTTTATGACAGATATTTGGTCCGGTTGAAAGCAAAGCCTGAGAAAGATCAATAAGGAAGTAATTTTCGGTAGAGGTAAATTATGTGGACTAATGCATAGGTAGCTATGGTCCTCTTTGGCTCTGTGAAAGACAAGTATGGAATTCAGAGAGAAATTCATGGAATGAAAATAAGTAGATTAGGGCCTCAGCCCATTCTCCCTACGCAGGGACTTAAATAATTGAGCTAATTCGCCACATCAGCAATATTTGGTATATTAGTTTTCTATTTTCTTTTTAAAATACTTTTGATTTCATTTTATCTTCACAACACATTTAAAGTGAGGCCACTGACCCCCCAGTTAAATGGCTTGCCTGAGCCAGATCATGATAAAAGCTAGGATATGAATCTAGGCACAATAGATCAAGGCATGCAGAACATACATAAATTCTGCCTCATAAATATATGATGATTTTGAGTAGAATGTGAAAGGCCCCTTCTTTCCTTTAGCGTGAGACCATTTTAATTACCAATGTGGTATATTAAAACGTGCCTCTATATGGTAGAAAAATTCAGTTGCTGCAGTATAATGAAGCTCACTTTATGACCAAACAATATGGCAAATAATGAAATATTTTACAAAAATCAGTTTATCTCACAGATGACATCTTCCTCATTTGAGATATTTTAAAAATTGCAATATTGTACTGCTTATCGGTGCTAAAAAAAAATTGCAAGATTCTGTACCTCACACCCACCCAACAAAAGTCTTCATTAAAGTTTTAAATCTAAATTTAAAAAAAAACTGATTTAGATAAGAGTCTTACATTATCTGACAATATGAGATGAAAGTACATGTACATTAAATTTTAATTCCCATTAAAGTCACACCTAATTACTGTATTTCTTGATAAAAATGGGTACTTTTAGAGGTAACATTTCCATGCAGTTGATCGGTATTCAGACTAAATTCTGACACCCGGATCAAAAATGTTTACGTTAGTATTAAAATATACTTAAATTGTTGAAAAGAATAAATTACTTTTGAAATTTACTTTTGATTCTGTGTCAGCAATGGGAAATCAAAGGTGAAAGAATGATAGGGGTTGTTTTATAGATGAAGAAAGAACCCTTGCAGGCCTGAGTATCATGTGTGAGGTCACATAGCCCATCTCGGAAAGAGCTGGGACTAGAACCCAGGTTTCCAGTTGATGGTAGAATCCCAACATTTTTGGAGCTGAAAGGGGCCTGCAAACTACTTGTGTGGTGCTTTAAGCCTTTAAAAGGGTGAAAAGAAAGCTTAATGTTTACCAAACACTTTGAAGGTGATAGTACTGTGTTATCCGTGTTATCAAAAGTTGTTTTTCATTAGGGCTGGATGCCCCACCCTCTCAGGTAGTGTCTAATTTCCTTTCTTCTCAAGAATATTAATTTCCCGTATCTTCTGAATGATGTGGCCTGCTAACTTGCTGTTAACATAATCCAAATGCCTGGGAGGATACATAAAATATTTGTATTAAAAATTTGTATACAGTTACACACATGAACAGCATAAAGGCTTCATTGCTTTGGTAGAATGCAAGGAGCTGAAATCGTTTATTACATTTCCTTTAATGAATTGATGATCACTTGTCATGGAGAAGCATACATCTGTGCACTGTATCTCTAACCCAAAAGCCGACTTGTAAATGAGGGACAAGGAGAGAATAGCCATATCTTCCAGTGCATTATTCTGGATAAAAAAGCAACTCGCCCTACTAATAGTGAAATGGTTATCTTTCTCTAAGATAGCAGCAGACCTTAAATTGACATAGTACATACCTCTCAAGTGGGCATACATCATTTTGCCCATTTTTCACTATAGTCAAGTGATAAAAAGTTCTGGCATTGTGATCCCTATTACATACATGTTTAAACCATATGCCCAGTGTCACCAAGATATTATCTCAGAGGAGTGGTTTCAGGCGGACTTAAGTCATTTGCAGAGGCTAAAACAGGTTGTAGGAAGGTGGTGGATTGAACAGACACATCTAATTTGGCTCTCTTCTGAAGCACTGTTAATGAACTGTGAAAAAGCCGTGATTTCAATTTAAATCCCCATTGGCGGGGGGAACTGTTTTGGATGCTAGAAAGTAGATGTGGTGACTAAGTTAACAGTTTTATACTATGCCAGCAAAGGGAAATTAAGAGCCAATTCAGTTTGCACCGCTGAAGCCTTAAAAAACACAGGAATTTAGCAATAGGCAGTAGTACCTCAGTGGCGGCAAAGGGAAGAGTAAGAATTTCTTGAAAACCTTTTAAGAAGCTCTTAAAACTCTAGTGAATGCCCCTCCCTCTCCCATCCAATTAGTTTATTCTCTGGGGATAGTAAAACAAAGGAGTTTCTTGATTGAAGGATGCCAAATTACTGTTGAGCTTAAGGGCTCAGTGTGGAAAACAGGAGAAAGAAAGCGTGTGTTTGTGTGTGTGTGTGTATGTGTGCTAGTTTTCTAGAAGGATGAGAGGAGAAAGAGTGTGTGTGTGTGTTCTTCTAGTTTCCTAGAAGGATGAGAGCCAGGCCTTTCCCCACCCAGGTAGGAAATTAGAAAAATGTTATCTAGGGAATCTGCCTCCTAGAAGAAAGACTAAGATACCAATGTAGAGGAATACCTAAGAAATCCTGGCGTCTTTCTCTACTGTGAAGCCTTGGTCACCAGGCCCCATGCATGTGCTGCAAGCAGCCTTCTTGTCCCCCCTTCTTTTTTTTTTAATTGATACCTAATAGTTGTAATTACTTATGGGGTACGTGTGATATTTTGATAAATGCATACAATGTAATGATCAGATCAGGTTATTTAGAATATCCATCACCTCAAACATTTATCATTTCTTTGTGTCAGAAACATTCCAAATCTTCTAGCTATTTTGAAACATGCAGTAAATCCTTGTTAACTCTAGTCTATCAAACACTGGAACTTACTTCTTTTATCTAACTGTATTTTTGTGCCTATTAACCAATCTCTTCATTCCCTTCCCCCCTACCCTTTCCAGCCTCTGGTAACCACCATACTAGCACTACCTCCCACATATGAATATAAACGTGAGGTATTTGTCATTTTGTGCCTGGCTTATTTCACTTAACATAATGCCCTCCAGTTCCATCAATGTTGCTGCAAATGACAGGATTTCATTACTTTTTATGAGTGAATAATTCCACTGTGTATATTGTCCCACATTGTCTTTATCCATTCATCTGTTGATGGACACTTAGGTTGATTCCACATCTTGGCTATTGTGAATATTGCTGCAATAAACATGGAAATGCAGTTATCTCTTTAGTATTCTGATTTCCTTTCTTTTGGATGTACATACCCAGCAGTGGGATTGCTGGGTCGTATGGTAGTTCTATTTTCAGTTTGTTGAGGAACCTCCATACCATTTTCCATAGTTGCTGTACTAATTTACATCCCCACTAACAGGGTACAAGCATTCCCCTTTCTCCACATCCTTGTCAGCATCTGTTATTTTCTGTCTTTTTGACAATAGCCATTTTTACTCATGCCCCCCAACTCTTAAATAGGCAACCAAGCATTAAAAAAAAAAAAAAAGAAAATTCTCTAACATGAGATCAGCTATTAAAACAAACAGCATAAAGCAATTTGAGAGTGGGGAACTATCATCAATATCATCAGGGGGATAAGACAAGCTATTGCATTCAAGATATCCAAGAGTCAATAAGGATGCTTTAAAAATAAATAGCAGAACAATATTCACCAAAAAAAAAAAAAAAACTCTTAGAATTTAAAACATCAGAAATTACGTAGCAGCAGGTCTGGAAGATGAAGTTGAAAAACTTACTAAAGATCAGTACGGGAAAATGGAAACTAGGAGAGAAAAAGACTAAAATAAGTAGGAGGACCAGTTTGGAAAATCCAGCCTTAGAATAATGGATGCAGAGATAGGACAGAGAAGGTGAAAGAAAAGAAATAGGGTGGCTGGGCACAGTGGCTCATGTCTGTAATCCCAATAATTTGAAAGGCCGAGGAGGGCGGATCACCTGAGGTCAAGAGTTCAAGACCAGCCTGGCCAACATAGTGAAACCCCGTCTCTACTAAAAATACAAAAATTAGCTGGGTGTGGTGTTGCATGCCTGTAATCCCAGCTACTCGGGAGGCTGATCTTGGTTATTTCTTTTTTTCTCCTGGGTTTGGGTTTGGATTGTTCTTATATTTTCTAGTTCCATGAGGTGTGACCTTAGATTGCCTATTTATGCTCTTTCAGACTTTTTGATGTAGGCATTTAATGCTATGAACTTTCCTCTTAGCACTGCTTTTGCCGTATCCCAGAGGTTTTGATAGGTTGTGTGTCACTATTAGTGTTCAGTTCAAAGAATTTTTAAATTTCCATTTTGATTTCATTGTTGACCCAATGATCATTCAAGAGCAGGATATTTAATTTCTATGTATTTGCATGGTTTTGAGGGTTTCTTTTGGAGTTGATTTCCAATTTTATTCCACTGTGATCTGAGAGAATACTTGATACAATTTCAATTTTCTTAAATTTACTGAGTCTTGTTTTGTGGCCTATCATATGGTCTATCTTGGAGACTGTTCCATGTGCTGATGAATAGAATGTAAGAAATCAAAAACATGATACAAGATATGAAAGCTAAATTCTTCAGTGAAATAGCATAAATAAGAAACAGTTACAACTTCTGGAAATCAAGGACACATTTAGAGAAATTCAAAATGCACTGGAAAGTCTCAGCAATAGAATCAAACAAGCAGAAGAAAGAACCTCAGACCTCAAAGACATGGCTTTTGAATTAACCCAATCCGTCAAAGACAAAGAAAAAGGAATTAAAAAAAATGAACAAGGCCTCCAAGAAGTCCGGGGCTACGTTAAATGTCCAAGTCTAAGAACAATTGGTGTTCCCAAGGAAGAAGAGAAATCTAAAAGTTTGGAAAACTTATTTGAAGGAATAATCGAGGAAAACTTACCCAGCCTTGCTAGACATCCAAATACAAGAAGCTCAAAGAACACCTGAGAAATTAGTCACAAAAAGATCATCACCTAGGCACATAGTCATTACGTTATCTAAAGTCAAGATGAAAGGAAAGAATCTTAAGAGCTGTGAGAAAAAAACATCATGTAACCTATAAAGGAAAACCTAACAGCAGAAACTCTACAAGCTAGAAGGGATTGGGGTCCTATTTTTAGCCTTCTTAAACAAAACAATTATCAGCCAATAATTTTGTATCCAGTGAAACTACACTTCATAAGTGAAAGAAAGATATAGTCTTTTCTAGACAAACAAATGCTGAGAGAATTCACTGCTAGCAAGCCATCACTACAAGAACTGATAAAAGGAGCGCTAAATCGTGAAAGAAAACTTTGAAATACAACAAAATAGAATCTTCCTTAAAGCATAAACCTCACAGTACCTATATAACATGTAACAATAACAATGTAAAAAACAAACAAACAAACCCCCCCCCCCCCAAAAACAAGGTATTCAGGCAACAAATAGCGTGATGAATAGAATAGTACGTCACATCTCAATACTAACATTGAATGTAAATGGCCTAAATGCTCCATTTAAAAGATATAGAATGACAGAATGGATAAGAATTCACCAACCAAGTTTCTGCTGTCTTCAGGAAATTCACCTAACACATAAAGACTCACATGAACTTAAGGTAAAAGGGTAGAGAAAGATTTTCCATGCATATGGACACCAAAGGTAAGCAGGCTTATATCACACAAAACAAAATGTAAAGCAACAGCAGTTAAAGAAGACAAAAAGAGGAACATTATATAGTGATAAAAGGACTAGTCCAACAGGAAAATATCACAATTCTAAATATATATGCACCTAACACTGGAGCTCCCAAATGTATAAAACAATTTCTACTAGACATAAGAAATGAGATAGATGGTAACACAATAATACTGGGGGACTTTAATACTCCACTTGTCGACAGTACTAGACAGCTCATCAAGATGGAAAGTCAACAAAGAAACAATGGACTTAAACTATACCCTAGAACAAATGGACTTAATAGATATTTACAGAACATTCTACCCAACAACTACATTTTTTTATTTTTTATTTTTTTGAGATGGAGTCTCACTCTTGCCCAGGCTGAAGTGCAATGGTGCAATCTCACTGCAACCTCTGCCTCCCAAGTTCAAGCGATTCTCCTGCCTCAGCCTCCTGAGTAGCTGGAATTACAGGCATGCACCACCACCCCCGGTGAATTTTGTGTTTTTGGTAGAGATGGGGTCTCACCATGTTGGCCAGGGTGATCTCGAACTCCTGACCTCAAGTGATCCGCCCGCTTCAGCCTTCCAAAGTGCTGGGATTACAGGCATGAGCCAGTGCGCCCAGCTCACATATTTTTCAACACTTGGTTTTGTCAATCCTTTTCAATTTAGCCATTCTAGTGAGTGTGTAGTGGTACTTGATTGTGATTTAATTTGCATTCACTAAAAACTAATGATGTTGAGCATCTTTTTGGTATTTATTTGCTAATCAGATATCCACTTTATTAAATGGTATATTAAAATCTTTTTTAAAAATTCAGCTTTTTTATTATTGAGTTATGCAAGCTCTATATATTCTGAATACAAGATTTTATCAGATACACATTTTGCAAATACCTTCTCCCAATGTGTGGCCTGGCTTTTCATTTTCTTAATGGTGTCTTTTTAAGCAAGAAAGTTTATAACTTGAAGTCCAGTTAGCAATTTTTATCTCATGTTTTATGATTGTTGTGTCATATTTAAGAGCTCTATGTCTAGCCCAAGGTCACAAAAATGTTCCCCTAATTTTTCTCTAGAAGCTCCCATATTTAGGTTTATGACTTATTTTCAGTTAATTTCTGTGAATATTTGTGAAGTAAGGGTTGAGAGGTTCTCAATTCTTATTTGTTTGTCTGCAAATGGATATACAAAGTATCCTAGTCTGGTCTGTCAAAAAGACTGTCATTTTATCCATTGAATTATCTTGTTTGACCTTTGTCAAATATCTATTGACAATATTGTGTCTACTTTCAGACTCTCTGTTCTCTCATATCGATTATGTCTATTTAGTCAGTAACACAATATTTTGATTACTGTAGCTTTATTGTACACTTGATCTTAGCCAAAAGACTGAGAAGTGATGTTTTATTGTAACTCTTGAAATTAGTTAGTATACGTCTTCTTACTGTGTTCCTCTTTTTCATAATTGTATTGGCTATTCTAGGTCATTTGCATTTCCACGTGAAATTTAGAGTCAGATTTTCAGTTTCTTCGAAAAAAGTTCAAGATTTTGATTGAGATTATGTTGAATTTTTACTGGCCATTACAGTAGCCACTAGCCATGTATGGCTATCAAATTTAAATTAAGATTACCGGATATGGTGACTCACCTGTAATCCCAGCTACTTAGGAGGCTGAGGCTGGAGGATCATTTAAGGCCAGGAGTATAAGACTAGCCTAGGCAACAAAGCGAGATCCTGTCTCTAGAAAAAGTTTTTAAGTTAGCTGGGCTGGTGTCATATACCTGTAGTCCCAGCTACTTGGAAGGATCCCTTGAGCCCAGGAGTTCAGGGGTTACAGTGAGCTATAAGTGGGCCACTGCACTTCAGCCTGAGTGACAGAGATTCCATCTCTTTAAAAAAATAATTAAGATTGGTTAGAATTAAAATTTTAATTCCTTAATTGTACTAGCTTTATTTCAAGCACCATTAGCCACACCATAATGAACAGTATTGAGAACCAACATTTCAATCATTGCAGAAAGTTTTATTAGGCAGTGTAGCTATTGGAAAAATTGGGTTACATTACCATCATAGCAATATTGAGCCTTAGTGATATTGAGACAGTCAGTAAGCATAGCCTATCTCTCCTTTTATTTAGGTCTTCTTTAATTTCTTTTGACAGTGTTTTTGTAGTTTTCATTATACAGTGTTCATATATTACAAAACATCTTTTGTCAAATTTTTTCCCAAGTATTTTATTCTTTTTGATGCTATTTTGAGTCAAATGTCTTAAAATTCATTTTTGATAGTTACTTGAAGCATATAGAAATATAGTTTATCTTTGTATGTTGATCTTGTATCCTGTGACATTGGTAAACTTGTTTTTTAGTTCTCTAGCTTTTTCCTACTTAGGATTTTCTGTATGTAAGATTATGTCTAAATAAAGACAGATTTTCTTTTCTAATCTGTGAGACCTTACTCTCTTTTTCTTGGCTTATTACACTGTCTAGGATCTTCAGTATAATGTTGAATAGAAATGGTAAGAGCAGACATCCTTGCCTTGTTATCTTAGGAGACTTTCTATTCAAAGAGGTGTTACCTATAGATGTTCATAAGTGACTTTTATCAAGTTCAGGACCTTCCCCAACTATTCCTAGTTTGCTGGAAGTTTTTATCATGAATGAGAATTGGATTTTGTCATATGCTTTTTATGTATCTATTGAGATAATCATATGGCTTTCTCCTTTATTAATACGGTATATTACATTAATTTATTTTCACTAGTTAAACCAAACTTAATATTTCTGGGATAAACTTCACTTGGTCATTTTCCTATTTATAAGTTGCTGGATTTGATTTGCCAATATTTTGTCGATAATTTTAAGATTGCATTCATTAGGTATATTTGTGTATAGGCCTTTTTTTGTTTTGTTTGAAAGAGTCTCCCTTTGTTGTTCAGGCCGGAGTGCAATGGCGCCATCATAGATCTCTGCAGCCTCAAATTTCTGGGCTCAAGCAATCCTTCCACCTCAGCTTCCTGAGTAACTGGGACTACAGGCACAAAACACCCTACTTGGCTTTTTAAATTATTATTTATTTTTAATTTTTATAGAAACGGGGGTCTCACTATTTTGCCGAGGCTGGTCTCAAACTCCTGGCCTCAAGCAGTCCTCCCACATGTTGCCAAAGTGCTGGGATTAAAGGAGTGAGCTACTGCACCAGGCCTGATGTTGTTGTTATTTTAATATATTGTCTTTGTCTGGCTTTTATGAGGGTAATAACTGAGTTAGATTTCTCATCTGTATTCTGAAAGTCTTTATATGGGTTGAAATTATATAGGGTTGAAATTGTCCCGTTTTAAAATGATTGACAGAATTGATCAATGAAGCCTTCTTTGAGCCCAGACTTTTCTTTGTGGGGAGACTTTAAATTGTTAATCAATTGCTTTGCTTGATATGCATTTATTTAGACTTCATTTCTTCTTGGATCACTTTTGATAATTTTTCTCTTTTTAAGAATATGTTCATTTCAAATAAGTTGTCAAATTTGTTGGCTTAAAATTGTTGATAATATTCCCTTATTCTCCTTTTAATTTCTTCAGGGTCTGTAGTGATGTTCCTTCTTTAATTCCTATTTTAGCAAGTTGTATCTTCTCTAATTTTTTCTTGATTTGTCTAGCTAAAGGTGTATCAATTTTGTTGTAGTTTTCAAATAAACAACTGTTGGTTTCATCTGTTTTTTTCTGTTGGTATTTGTATTCATTTATTTTTGCTCTGCCCTTTATTATTTCTATTAACACTTACTTTGTGTTTGATTTGTTCTTCTTTTCCTAACTTCTTAGGATAGTAATTTGATTGTTGATTTTAAACATTTAATCCTTTATAAAATAAGCATTTAAAGCAATACGTTTTCTTCTAAGTACTGCTTCAGCTGTATTCTATACATTTTGATATGTTTTGATTTTGTTTTCATTCATTCAAAATATTTTTATATTTCCCTTTGATTTCTTCTTTCATCCATAAACAATGTAGAAGTTTGCTGTTTGCTTTACATATATTTGAATATTGCCCATATTTATTTTTGTTCTTCCTAATTTGTTATTTTTTGTCTATTAAAAACACTTAATAAGGTTGGGCACAGTAGCTCATGCCTGTAATCCCAGCACTTTGGGAGGCCAGGGAGGGAGGATCGCTTGAGGCCAGCCTTGGCAACATGGCAACCAGCCTTGCCAACATGGCGAAACCCTGTCTCTACTAAAAATATAAAAATGAGCCAGGTGTGATGGCACACGCCTGTAATTCCAGCTACTCAGCCGGCTGAGGCACAAGAATTGTTTGAACCTGGAAGGCAGAGGTTGCAGCGAGCCAAGATTGCGCCACTGCACTCCAGCCGGGGCAAGAGAGCAAAACTCTGTCTCAGAAAAAACAAACAAAAAGACTACATGTTATCGATTTTCTGTTCATTTTGTTATTTCTAATTTAATTATGTTGTAGGCAGAGAACATACTTTGTATGATTTTATTCCTTTTACATTTATTGATTCTTGCTTTATGGCCTAGCTTTATAGCCTGTTGAATATTTCAACTACAGTTGAAAAGAATGTGTACTTTGCTATTTTGGAGTAAAGTGTTTTATTTTTGTCAGGTCAAGTTGGTTGATAGAGTTGTTCAGGTCTTCCATATCCTTATTGATTTTCTATTTACTTATTTTATGAATTACACAGAGAAGAATATTGAACTCTCCAAGTATCATTGTTGAATTGTTTATTGTTTGTTTGTTTTTGCTTCATGTATTTTTGGTGATGTTTTATGTGCATGTACATTTATAATTGTTATTTATCAATGTATTGATTTAATGTACATTCTCATAAAATTACTTCTTTTTAGTAATATTCTTCATGTAAAAATCAATTTTGTCTTATATTAATAATATTAATATTAGCTGCCCTAGTTCTCTTAACAGTAATATTTAATATGGTTAAGCTTTTCAACCTATTTGTGTCTTTGGTCTTATAGTTTCTTTCTTGTAGGCTGCATATATCTTGATTTTTAATCCAGTCTGACAATCTCTGCCTTTTTATGTTTACCAAATCCTGATTATTACACCATTTTGATTCCTTTATTATTTTTTAGCTATATATTTTTAAATTTTTTCCTGTGTATATGCTTGCACTAGAGATTACATTATGAATCTTTTAATTTACCATGATTTACTTCAAATTCATACTAATTTAATTCCAGTGAAACAGAGCAATTTTCCACCCATGTTGCTCCATTTCCTCTCTGCTGTCGGTAACTGAAGTCTGAGATTTTACCCTATTTGCAAGTTAGCCTGCCAGAGTTTAATGTATTCTGACAGAAGACTTGAGGTTCCTGGGTCAGAGATTAAGGAGATTATTACTCACATATTAGAGCATCATCATTTATATCAATTCCTCAAGTCCTAATTCTGACAGGGTGATACAAGAGGCAAAATACAATAAAATTCCCTAGAGCAACATTCATTAATTGTGTCAACAGGATACTGGTACCATAGATGTGCTGAAAAGTAAAAGTTTCACGATCAAATAAGTTTGAGAAATTGTACAGCTGTATCTACTTTGTATATATCCACAGTATACATTCATATAATAAAAGCTCAAAGAAGTCTTTCTGAAAAGAAAGCTGCTTAATTTTCTTTAAAGTGAGAGTTCCTCAAATTATTTGACCACAGAACTACCTCGTTTTCATTTATGTATCATGATAGCCTGTAGAAGTAGTGTTCCACATTACTTGCTTTGACAAACACTGGTCTAGCAAACAATAGGAATGAACTACAGGCAGCTTATTTTTAAATCATCATTAAGAAATACAGTATTTATGAAATAAAGTGTCATCCTTCCCAATTTCTTTGGAAGCATATAATGCTCTAGTATGCTTTAAATGCTAAGTCAAGTAGACAACATGTTTATCTGTCAACTCTGTTTCCATTTGTAGGGGATGTGATCAACCTTGGTGACAGACAGCTCACTGTTATGCACATGCCAGGTCACTCCAGGGGCAGTATTTGCTTACATGACAAAGACCGAAAGATTCTCTTCAGTGGAGACGTCGTGTATGATGGATCACTGATTGACTGGCTCCCATACAGCAGGATAAGTGACTATGTTGGAACTTGTGAACGTCTAATAGAATTAGTGGACAGAGGTCTGGTAGAGAAGGTGCTTCCTGGGCACTTCAATACCTTTGGTGCTGAAAGGCTTTTTCGATTGGCTTCTAACTATATTTCAAAAGCTGGGATATGTCACAAAGTTTCTACTTTTGCCATGCGATCTCTTGCAAGTTTAGCTCTACGTGTAACAAATTCTAGGACCTCACCCTAGTATCTATACTGATAATATATTTTGATTAATTATATACATTAATTCATTCTGTGCTATTTAACTGATTAATAGTGAGCATTTCATGAAGTGCTTTTATACCACTATTATATATCAGAGAAAGATTGAGAATGAATAAGCCAAAAAGAAAATTGTTAAATTGTTTTCTTTCTTCCAAGAAAGAAGCCACTTAAATAAGCTTATACTTTGCCAAAGCTGTCATCTTGTAATATATGCTCTAGAAATGACATAAAGGTTTATGGGGAAGCAAAGAGAGATTTTGTGGCAAGAGAAAGAACTGCCCTTGCCTCTGTTTGTCTTGTTTTATTTCCTTGATGACCTAGGAAAAAAAGGCATGTAGAGTATTATGTTTATACTTTAAACTTGATATTTTTAGTGTATTATTTGAAGATAAAGGTTCTTGGGTTTAAAATACATTAGAACTTAATGCAGACATATAAAGTAACATTGAGAATGACAACTAAAACATTCCATTGTTATGGTCCTGAATTTTTTATGCTTCATTTCATGTATTTATTCTTTGTATAATTATAGCATACATGACATGTTATGTAATATAACTTATGAAAAGTACAGTGAATTTTGCTTTATTGCAAAGCTTGAAATATAAATTTCAGAGTGCTTCAGTAAAAAGCTACTATATATTGTTGTTTGTTATTGTGTAAGTAATATTTTCAATTATGAAAGTGAAATGCAAATGTCTGTTATCTAACTACAAATTGTCAGATTTCTTAAAAGGACACTGTCAGGCAAATTTGAAAATATACACATTGAGAATAATTTTTTATTATTATATCCTATTTTAATATTAACAGCTATTATGAACAAAATTTTTCCTGTTAAATAGCGACTTCAGTATTGTGTTATGTTTTACAGCGTTAAAACAACTATGAAGATCTGCAGCTATTCTTTTACTTAACATGCATATGTACTACAGAGGGATTTTTAAATTAATTGCGAAATGTGCATTAGCTATTGACTTAGAGTGAATTGCCTTTTGTATCCTGATTCACAACACCTATTCCTGTTCAGTATTCTTTGTCTTGAATAGAGAAGTCTATGTTCGTAAAGTCATATAAAAGGTTATACCACTATTTAGTAAAAAGTTTTAGTTTGGTGCTGTTAATAATAATTTGTTAAAAGGCCTTTTAGAATATTTCGTAAAGGGTTTTAAACAGTTTTTTCCCACTGCCTTTTTATTATTGACATATCTAAAACCAAACTGAAATCGCTTTGGAAATCAGATTTTTTAATGTTAGGAAGATCCAGCAATTTTGGTTTCTGAAAAATTATGAAACTTTTCTACCCTACAGATGCCCAGGTTCTTTAGTTTTTTATTCATTCAACTCACACACACATAAACATATACATACACAAACACAACCCCACATGCAAACACACACAGTCACATATATACATGTGTAGCACAGCGCTAAACACTGTGGAGGCTAAAAAAAGTCAAAGACAACATTATAACTCAAAGTTGAAAGCACACAAAATATAAATAATAGTGTATGCAAGTTAATGTGCATTATACGTGCGTGTAAGGGACATAAATGGAGGGGTGTGAACTTTGGTTAGGCAAAGTTTACTGGAGGAGGGGTTTTTGAGTCAAATTTGGAAGGATGAACTTGTTAGATAGTCAGAGTTGGAAACAAAACAATCCAAGAATAGGGATATAAGCATTGCTAGTCTAGAATAGTCTATTCCTTGTGAAAATATAAATTTAATTTTCAGGAATCCAGTATATTCCAAACACCACATATTTAGCATGAGAAAAATTGATTTGTGATTGTGTATATGGGTCATTCTTAATGGGAGACAAGCTGAACTGCCACATGCCACCAAATGAACCTTTACTTCAATCAAAAAGGAGGGTATGATTGGTTCAATTATATTAACAGAATATCATGGGCATTTCTCTATGATGGTCATTCAAGGCAGTAGGTCTCTTTCAACTGAGTGCAACATTGAGAATAATGATTTGGTTCAGGGAAACTACAAATAATCACTTACTAAGCCTTAAATAAAGCCATTATTTTTATATCAATAGCACAAAGGAAAACCAAAAGTCCTTAACCACTGACCATTTTTATCATATTTTAGGCCTTTTTTTAAAAAAATCAGGGTATAGTAGGCACTAAGTTTTATTAGGAAATATTTAAACCTGCTGAAGGATTTATTTAGAAAAAGTGCAATTTTTCAAAACACATTATTATTTTTTAATTTCCCAATTTTTTCAGTTTTTCAAATTGTACCACAACATAGAACTGTGATATTTTGCTATTACTTCAATGTGAATAAGTAGGGTAAAGTATATCATTGAGTGCCCATGCTGTACATTTAAAATATGCATTATTTAATTTAATCTTACTCCCAGCACCAAAAGGTAATTGACCAGCCTCAACACAATTTTGGACAAAGCTGGTAACTGAACACAGGTCTGTCTGCCCCACACTTCTCTTTCTCTTGCATCTGCACAATAGCAGAAAATTGGCAAGGTGTATTTTTACTTTCCAAGATGCCATGTGTGCCAAGAATAAATGAAATGATGTTAAAGCATAATAATAACATATCTTTAAAAAGCTTTTCAAAATATATTTTCACCCTGACAGTGACCCTTGTAACTTATGATTTTTGGAAATATTAGTATGTAAGTATAATGCAAAGTTGTCAAAATGTAAGACATTTAGAAGTAATTTTTATTATTTATATTGTTAATACTTAATCACTGGAAATTCATTTTCCTTACCTGATGTTTTCTTTCAACTGAGAAGCCTAAAACAAAAACCTTGTGTGTTATCCTGATATAGTTGACTAACTGTATTTGTTCTTATATGGATAGTAATATGAATGTGACATGCACCAATTGTCCTATTATAATTTTCAGATAAGTGTAACTAAGCACTTGTGTAATAAATATTAGTCATTTTATTTCAATCTATAATTGATATTTTTATAACATTAGCAAGTTTCTATTTAATTTCTTGCAGGGATATTTCCTGTATAAAGTGCAATTTTGAGACACTTATGGTCCATAAGACACTAAATTTGTGAGAAAGAATAGAGAACCCAGAAACAGAAAAATACTCATATAAGCCTTTTGTAATTAAGAAATATGACAATTCAAATCAATGGGTAAAAGATAGACTATTCAATAAATGTTACAATTGTTGATGTGGGAAAAATGGCCCCTGCCATTATAAAAGTAAATTCCAAATGGGTTAAAGACCTAAATGTGAAAATCAGAACCACACACGTATTAAAAGAAATCATATTTAACACCTTGGAATGGGGAAGATCTGCCTTATATAGACACAAAAAGCAAAATTACATCAAAATTTTAAATGTCTTAGAATTTAGATGAAATAAAGTTAAAAAGAGATTAAAAAATCACAATTTGTATAACATAAAACAATTTAGCAAATATAAAGAATGCCTACAAATCAGTAAGAAAAAGATAACTACTGTAAGGGATGAAAGACGTTTCTTCTACCCTCTTAAGTTCTATAGTTGGGGCTGTGAATTAAACTGACAAAAGACAGATTAACAGGAGAAAAGCATATGCATACAAATTTTATTTAATGTTAATATTTTTATGTATACACACAGGCCTTCATGACGACCCATAGAAGCAGATAGGCCTGAGCACTTATATACCATTTTAACAAAAAATGACAAATTGTGGAGGTGTGACAAGACAAAGGAAAGTGGAGTTTTGGCTAAGGGTGGTAAATTGTGGGAAAGTGAACAGAAAATATATGGGAGAAACCAATGGAAGATAAGGAGTACTTTAGGAGGTTTGTTTATGCAGATTTATTTTGGCATAACTCTTCATCTCCAGTGAGAAGAATGTTCTCTTTATGGTATGGTGGAGAAGGGTACCTCTCTCATGGGAAATGTTATGCCCTGCTTTTGTGTGGTAAGAGGGCATCTGCATTTTCTCAGTTACCTTCAGTTCAAAAATTCAGTATACCAAAATGGCATATTTTGGGGTAGCATGTTCTGATCCCCTTCACTACATACTATAAAAAATGGGTAAATTGGGCCAGGCACGGTGGCTCATGCCTGTAATCCCAGCACTTTGGGAGGCCAAGGCAGGCGGATCATGAGGTCAGGAGTTCAAGAGCAGCCTGACCAACATGGTGAAACCCCGTTTCTACTAAAAATACAGAAGTTAGCCAGGCCTGGTGGTGCATGCCAGTAGTCCCAGCTTCTTGGGAGGCTGAGGCAGGAGAATCGCTTGAACCTGGGAGGCAGAGGTTGCAGTGGACTGAGATCACGCCACTGTACTTCCAGCCTGAGCAAAAGAGTGAGATTCCATCTCAAAAAGAAAAAAAAGGGTGGGGGGTAAATTGTATGAATAGGTTACTCATAGAAGAGGAAAAACAAAGGGCCAATAAACGTATAAAATAACACTGAACCTCACTAGTAACCAGGGAAATGCAAATTAAAATAATGAGATAGTTTAACCAGATTGGTAAATTTTAAGAATATGGAGTACTGGTAAGAGTAAGTGGCTGTTTCATGCTGTGCTGCCAGAAGTATAAAGTGCTGCACCATTTGGGGGGCAATTCTGAAGTACAATTTGGCACCATCAGACTTTGCCTTAAGAAGGGCAGTTTGAATATACACACTGCCCTCTGCTCTTTTCTAAAACTCTTAATAAAATGACAGGAAAGAGATTTTTTAAATGGCATAGACTCCCAGGAACAACAAGAATGGCAAAGGAGACAACAGCAACAACATTTCTGGACACCAAAAAGCAGATGGATGAATGAAAACTGACTTGACAAACCCAAGAAAGCTGAAAACTAGGCCAGGGATGAGGAAAGCCAAGAATTGATCTTATTATAGCACAAAACCCCATAAAAAGCTTAGAAATTGATATTACTAGGTGACTCTGAGAGGGAGGTTAAAGGTCTTCTTGATTCAAATTTTGTTTGTGATTTAGACCACCAAATCCCTCCTTTACACCATTAAGCAATTTTCCCCAACTTCAGGGACTATTGAAGTTCAGGACTATTGAAGTCCCTGAATATAGATTTGCCATGAAGTAAAGTGTGCTATAGTTTCGGGCCACTGCACTTGGATGAGCCCCTTCCAAGAACCCAGGGGGAGCCTGAGATATGTGCTAAAATGGTCTTTTTTTTTTTTTTTTTTTTTAAACAGGGTCTCACTCTGTCACCCAGGCTGTAGTGCATGGATTGATCACAGCTCACTGCAGCCTCAACCTCCAGGACTCAGGTGATACTCCCGCTGCAGCCTCCCAAGTAGCTGGGACTACAGGCATGCACCACCACACCCAGCTAGTTTTTGTATTTTTAGTAGAGATGGGGTTTCACTATGTTGCCCAGGCTGGTCTGGAAATCCTGAGCTCAAGCAGTCGGCCTGCCTTGGCCTCCCAAATTGCTGGGATTATAGTCAGGAGCCACTATGCCTGGTAAGTCTTTTTTTTTTTTTTTTTTTTTTTAATTTGCAAAAGTAAGTTATTTTTCTATTCATTCTCTCAAAACCCTCAAATTCCATATGCTTCAGGGCCCACAAAACTGAGATCTGCTCCAGGCTAGAGGATTTTTAGTTAGAAGGGTAAAACAGTGGATTCCTATTTTGAGGAGACTAAACAATATTAAGACTCGGGCCCTATATTGAAAAAAGAGAAATTTGGCAAAGGCTAATATACAACAAAAAGCCGGGCATGGTGATTCACACCTGTAGTCCCAGCACTTTGGGAGGCTGAGGTGGGTGGATGACCAGAGGTCAGGAGTTCGAGACCAGCTTGGCCAACATGGTGAAACCCTGTCTCTACCAAAAATACAAAAATTAGCCAGGTGTGGTGGCGGGTGCCTGTAATCCCAGCTACTCGGGTGGCTGAGGCATGAGAATCCCTTGAACCTGGGAGGTGGAGATTGCAGTGAGCTGAGATCATGCCACTGTATTCCAGCCTAGGCGACAGAGCAAAATTCTATCTAAAAAAAACAAAAAAAAGTCTGTATACAAAAGCAAAGACCCACCATTCCCAGACTCTTCTGACATAGTTCAAAGAATGCATGTAGGTAGGATCACACCCTCCCAGCAGAAGGTTGAAAGAGTCATTTTGCAGAAATTTGACTCAAGAACTTCATGATATTGAATCTGGAGTCCCCAAGGAAAGGGCCCAGTGAGATTACCCTATAAGGCAGCTCACAGTTGAGACTCCCTTTGTTGCCCACTCCTACCACAGAAACTCTAAAGTCTTCTACTGATAAGTTTAAGTATCTATGCCAAAAGCAAACATCCTATGGAAAAAAAAATGTAAATAAGTGGAAAACAAACACTAATGGCATTATGAGAATAAAGTAACGAGATATCAAATTAACATTAAAAATCGAGAGTTCATTTATACATACAATGAGTTCAGAAATTTTATTTATTTATGTGTGTATTTTTTGTTTTTGAGACGGAGTCTCACTCTGTCACCAGGCTGGAGTGCAGTGGTGCGATCTCGGCTCACTGCAACCTCCGCCTCCCAGGTTTAAGTGATTCTCCTGCCTCAGCCTCCTGAGTAGCTGGGACTACAGGCATGTGTCACCAGGCCTGGCTAATTTTTGTATTTTTAGTAGAGACAGGGTTTCACCATGATGGCCTGGATGGTCTCGATCTCTTGACCTCGTGATCTGCCTGCCTCGGCCTCCCAAAATGCTGGGATTATAGGTGTGAGCCATCGTGCCTGGCCCAAAAATATTATTTATAATATATAATACAGTATATACTTATAATAATTTTTCAAAAACCTAGGCACAAATAGAAAATGTTCAACATTATTTACAGAAAACTATGTTAAGAAAAACAACAAATACTATGTATTAAAATTTGGATAGGAATATTGAGAAACAATTCTCCATGACGTCTCTCACATTTCTGTGCATCTTGCAAACATAAGCACTGACTACTTTTGTTCCATATGTTAAATTTTTTAAAATTATAAAAGCATAATTCTCACACCATTAAATTCATCCGTTAAAGTGTACAATTTAGTGGTTTTAAGTATATTCACAGATGTGTGCAACCAACGCCATTACCTAATTCCAGAACATTTTTATTGCCCTCAAAGAAACCCTGTACCTATTAGTAATCACTACCAATTCTCCTTTACCCTCAGTTCCTGGAAACCACGCCTACTTTTTGTCTCTAGGGATTTGCCTATGCTGGGAATTCCAGATAAATGGAATTATATGGTCCTTTGAGTTTAGATTCTTTTACTTAGCATAATGTTTTCAAGATTCATCCATGTCGTAGCATGTATCAGTAGTTCTTTTTGTTGATGAATATTTCCTTGTGTAATATACCACATTTTGAATATCCATTCATCAATTAATGGACATTTCAGTTGTTTCTACTTTTTGACTATTATGAATAATGCTGTTACAAACATTCAAGAATAATTTTTGTGTATTCATATATTTTCAATTCTCTTAGTTCTATACCAGGACGTGGAGCTGTTGAGTCATAGTAGCTCTAACTTTTCATTCTTTGAAGAATTGCCGAACTCTTTTGCAAAGTGGCTGTCCCATTTTATATTCCCCACCAGCAATGTATGATGGTTACAATTTCTCCACAGCCTCACCAGCACTCATTTTGCATCTTTTTTATTATACTATCTGCTATGATGTGAATATTTGTCCACTCTAAAACTCATGTTGAAATTTAATTGCCATGGTAACAGTATTAAGAGGTGGGACTTGTCCAGGCGAGGTGTCTCGCACCTGTAATCCCAGCACTTTGAGAGGCCGAGGTAGGCAGATCACCTGGGATCAGGAGTTTGAGACCAGCCTGGGCAACATGGTGAAACCCCGTCTCTACTAAAAATACAAAAATTAGCTGGGCGTTGTGGCGTGCCCCTGTAGTCCCAGCTACTCGGGAGGCTGAGGCAGGAGAATTGCTTGAGCCCCGGAGGTGGAGGTTGCAGTGAGCCGAGATTGGGCCGGATGGTGCCATTGCACTCCAACTTGGGCAACAAGAGAATAAGAAGTCTCAAAAAAAAAAAAAAAAAAAAAAAGGAGGTGGGATCTTTAGGAAGTGATTAGGCAATGAGAGCTTAACTCTTACGGGGAGGATTGGTGCCTATATAAAACGGAGGGTTCACCCCTCTCTGACTCTGTCTTGGCCTTCCACCTTCCACCATGAGGTGATGCAGCAAGAAGACCCTTGTCAAATGCTAGCCCCTTGACCCTGGACTCTTAGCCTCCAGAACTGTTAGTGAATAACTTTCTGTGCATTATAAATTACCTAGTCTTAGGTACTATGTTACAACAGCAAAAATATATTAAGACACCATCTTATTGAGCATGAGATTTTGATTGTAGTTTTGATTTGCCTTTTCCTATTGGCTAAAAATGTCGAGCATTTTTATATGCTCATTGGCCATTTGTATATTCCCTTTGAAGGAACAACTAGTCAAATCTTTTGCCCATTTTAATTTTAATAGGATTATCTTTGGTTGCATTTAAGAGATTCTTGCATATCCTGCATACTAGCCCTTTACAAATATATGGATTTAAAGTATTTTCTCTCATTGTACAGATTATCTTTTTACTTTCTTGGTAGTGTCCTTTGAAACACAGAAGTTTTTAATTTGGATGAAGTCAAATTTATCTAGATTTTGGGGGGCTACTTGTGCTTTTCATAACATAGCTAAGAAAGTGTTGTCTAATCCAAAATCATGAAGATTCATGCCTATGTTTTCTTTTGCAAGGTTTATGGTTCCAGCCATTACATTTAGTTTTTTGATCCATTTTGGGTTTTTTTTTGTATATGATGTGAGGTAGGGGGTTTGACTTCCTTCTTTTGCAAGAGGATATCCAGTTGTCCAATCTCCATTTGTTTGAAAGTGTTCTTTCTCATTATTGTCTTTATACCCTAGTCAAAAATCAGTTTTTTTATGGCTGGGCATTGTGGCTCATGCCTGTAATCCTAGCACTTTGGGAGGTCAAGGTAGGTGGATTGCTTGAGCTCCGAAGTTTGAGACCAACCTGGGCACATGGTGAAACCCCATCTCTACAAAAAAATTAGCTGGGTGTGGTGGCACATGCCTGCAGTGCCAGCTACTTGGGAGGCTGAGGTGGGAGAATCATCTAGGGTGGGGGAGGTTGAGGCTTCAGTGAGCTGTGATTACACCACTGCACTCCAGCTTGGGTGACAGAATGAGACCCTATCTCAAAAAAAAAATTTTTTTTTTGAGATGGAGTCTCACTCTTTCGCCCAAGCTGGAGTGCAGTGGTGTGATCTTGGCTCACTGCAACCTCCACCTCCGGGGCTCAAGCAATTCTCATGCCTCAGCCTCCCGAGTAGCTGGGATTACAGGTACCTGCTACCACACACAGCTAATTTTTTGTATTTTAGTAGAGACAGGATTTCACCATGTTGCCCAGGGTGGTCTCAAACCCCTGAGCTCAGGCTTGGCCTCCGAAACCCCTGCCTGCCTTGGCCTCCCAAAGTGCTGGGATTATAGGCATAAGCCACTGCGCCCAGCCTAAAAAAATTTTTTTAATCACTTTTTTAGCTAGGCATGGTGGTAAGCACTTGAAGTCCCAGCTACTTAGGAGGTTGAGGGGAGGAGGATCCCTTTAGCCCAGGAATTCAAGGTCAGTCTGGGCAACATAGTGAGACTCTGTCTCTAAAATAAGAATGGAAAAAAAATTCATATTTTCAAAGATGGCTGTATAGTGAATAGTTTTCAAAAATAGAGATGGTGTCTCCCTCCAGAGCAAAGGGTGTATTTTCTTAATGTCCAATATAAAAACACTGGGTTTCCTAAGCATATATATATATATATATTTTTCCTTTTTAGCAACTCCCTACATGTGCCAGTGTCACCTTGCCCTCTTCACATCACCTTGTGGCAATTGGAATTCGGGAAACCAGTGCGGAATTCGGGAAACCAGTGCAAGAACATTCTAATACCCTAGCTACTAACTGCTGTAATGAAATCCTTTGTCTCCGACCCAGACGTTTCTTGTTTTCAACCAGCATCCATAAACTGTGGTAGGCTTACTAGTTAGCTTGTAAGTAGTGCAAAATTTTGTACTCTTCATAGTTTTAGACAAGGATAATTCTGTATTATAAAGATATCAATCTTTCAAGTCACTTTATAAATTTAATATGATACCATAAAATTGCTACCTTTTTTTTTTTCTAGACCTTAACAAGTTAATGATAAAGATCATTAGGAAAAACAAACAAGCAAAAATAGCCAGAAAAATGGCCGGGCCTGCAGTGGCTCACGCCTGTAATCCCAGCACTTTGGGAGGCCAAGGCCAGTGGATCATTTGAGGTCAGGAGTTCGAGGCCAGCCTGGCCAACATGATGAAACCCCGTCTCTACCAAAAATACAAAAATTAGCTGGGCGTCGGGGCACGCGCCTGTAATCCCAACTACTTGAGAGGCTGAGACAAAAGAATCGCTTGACCCCGGGAGGCGGAGGTTTGCAGTGAGCCAAGATGGCCCCAGTGCACTCCAGCCTGGACGACAGAGTGAGACTCCGTCTCAAAAAAAAAAAAAAAAAAAACAAAACCAAAACAGGCCGGGCACGGTGGCTCACACTTGTAATCCCAGCACTTTGGGAGGCCAAGGTGGTGGAGCACCTGAGGTCGGGAGTTCAAGACCAGCCTGAGCAACATGGCGAAACCCTGTCTCTACTAAAAATACAAAAATTAGCTGGGCGTGGCAGCGTGTGCCTGTAGTCTCAGCTACTCGGGAGGCTGCGACAGGAGAATCACTTGAACCCGTGAGGCGGAGGTTGTGGTGAGCCAAGATCGCGCCATTGCACTCCAGCCTGGGCAACAAGAGCGAAACTCCGTCTCAAAAAAACAAACAGGCCGGGCGCGGTGGCTCACGCCTGTAATCCCAGCACTTTGGGAGGCCGAGGCGGGCGGATCACGAGGTCAGGAGATCGAGACCATCCTGGCTAACACAGTGAAACCCCGTCTCTACTAAAAAATACAAAAAATTAGCCGGGCGTGGTGGCGGGCGCCTGTAGTCCCAGCTACGCGGGAGGCTGAGGCAGGAGAATGGCGTGAACCCGGGAGGCGGAGCTTGCAGTGAGCCGAGATCGCGCCACTGCACTCCAGCCTGGGCGACAGAGCGAGACTCCGTCTCAAAAAAAAAAAAAAAAAAAAAAAAAAAAACACCATAGCTAGAAAGACCATGCTAAGGAAGAATAAATATAAGGGGTCCTGTCTTATATTACAAATTCTGTAAAATTAAAACATTATGGTATTGTCGCATGAACAGAATTGATCAAACAAAATGTAAAAATTTATAAATAGATACAATTATTAGATTGATTAGTGTACAATAAAGGTAGTACTTTAAATTAGCAAAGGAAAACATAAATTTTTCAGTACGTGCTCTTGGGATAGCAGTGAAATGGAAAAAGATAAAATCAGATTCATTCTTCTCAAGAGATTTAAATGTAAAATAATAAAACCATATATGTTTCAAAAAAAAAAAAACAGAAGCAAACTCCTGTATAACTTGTGGATATAAAAAATTTTTCTGATCTTATTCCAAATACTAGCAATAAAATAAGAAATTGATACACTTGCATACATTAAAAATATTTTTTAATTTTGCATGACAAAAAGACCATAAACAAAGCAAAAATATAAGTAACAAACTGGAAAAGATTATTTTCAGCTTATGCCACAAAAGGTTAATACCTAGATTGTCTAGACACTTAAATGCCAGTTTATAGAAAACATAAAGCATAGAGTAACATGTTAAATGGCATCATCAAAATGTAATCAGCAAAGTTCATAATGTGGAAAACTGTAAGATAAACATAATGGTTTCTTCAACAAATAAACTAGAGGACAAAAAGGACAGAGGAAAAAGGAACCCATGTAGTTTTAAAGGCTTAAAAAACATTTAAATGGAATGCAAAATTTGCAGGTTTGGATAGTATTTAGATCCTGATTCAAACAAACCAGTATAACAACAAAAGAAGAAGAGGAGGAGGCAGAGGAAAAAGAAAAAATAAAACGTGGAGAAATGCAAATGCTGACTTGATCATTTGAGACTATCACAAATGTATTTTTTGTGTGTTTTTTTTAGTCATGGTTAAACCATTACAGTTTTGAAAAAAAATTATTTTGGAGATACATATTAAATTGTTTACAAATGAAAGGATATCTCTCTCAGATTTGCTACAAAATGTGGGTATAACAGGCTGGCTCCGTGGCTCATGCCTGTAATCCCAGCACTTTGGGAGGCCAAGGCTGGAGGATAGTTTGAGCCCAGGAGTTCAACACCAGCTGGGCAACATAGCAAGACCTCATCTCTACAAAAAAAAAAAAAAAAAAAAAATTAGCTGGGCATAATGACACATACCCGTGGTCCTAGCTACTTAGTAGGCTAGAGGTTGAGGCTGCAGTGAGCTGTGATTGTGCCACTGCAATCCAGCACTCACTCCAGAGTGAGTCCCCTGTTTCAGGAAAAAAAAAAAAAAAAAGATGTAACAAAGATGAAACAAACTAGCTATGCAGTTGTAAATATTAAACTGGATGATAGGTACATGGGATTTATTACATTACATTCTCTTACATATATTTGAAATTTTCAATAATAACAAGTTTTGAAAAATGTAAATAGCAAAAAAGCATATATCAAACACTGATATAACCAGAAATTTTTATGTAACTCTGGGGAAGATAGTAGGAAGCGTTGTCAGATGAGTGCTAAATTTACATCTATTACAATAGTATATCAACACGTAACCTTTAAAAACATAAACCATAAATTGCAAGATAAGTAAATATCTTAAAATGTCTTAAGGACTCTAAACTAGTTTCCTCTGGAAAGTAAGATTTATAGGTGGGCAGGAATAAGGCAAAGAGTTGCTGGTTTTTTATTTTTGCCATTGTTATTAGTATTTGATGTTTTAATAGAGTATTATTTTGATGAAGATTAAAAGGAATTCTTGTTAATTTTTAAGGCAAGATAAAGATATTGTGGTTATATAAAAATATACAGCATGCATTTTTTAGACAACCATACCAAAAACAATAATGTAATGTGTGGTCTGGGATTTACTTCAGAACTATTCAAAGTGGGAGGGGAGTTGGGAAAGCATTGGGAGTACAGTAAAAACAAAATTGTAAGTTGATAATTGTTGAAGCTGAATGATAGATCCATGTGGGCTCATTATACTATTCTACTTTTGTATAGATTTAAATTTTTAAAGAAAGGAATACTTTAATAAATATATTATTAATCTCCTCAAAGGTAAGAGAAAACTTGGCATCCATTAAAGAACAGAATGGTGTATAAATAAGCAACAAAAAGAAAAAATAACTCTTAAAAAAGATGATAGTAGAAACTTTATAGATATTTTGGACAATATGGTTGAAAAAAACTTTCTAGAAAGTAAACCAAGGAATGGAAAATAGGACGGAGATGATAAATAAATCAGAGTATCAGTCCAGGAGGCCCAAGATTCAAATAGTAAGTATCCTAAAAAGCAAGAAAAGAGAAAACAAAAGGGAAAATATTATCAGTGAAATTATTCAGAAGCATTTATGAGAGTACAAAATATGAATTTCTAGACTGAAAGGACTGCCTACAAAATGAAGATGGATACACACCAAGATACAAGCCATGAAATTTAAGAATACTAGATACAGACAAAAGACTCAACAAGCTTCCAGTTTTTGGGGGGGGGGGGGCGCGCCAGGAATGGGGGTAGAATTAGACTTTATTTAAAAGATAAAGAATTAGAATGACTTTAGAGTCCTCAAAAGTTACCCTGGATGCTAGAAGACAATGGAGGAATTATTTATTAAAAATTTGAGGCCAGGTGTGGTGGCTCACGCCTGTAATCCCAGCACTCTGGGAGGCCAAGGTGGGCGGATCACGAGGTCAGGAGATCTAGATCATCCTGGCTAACACGGTGAAACCCGGTCTCTACTAAAAAAAAATACAAAAAATTAGCCAGGCGTGGTGGCAGGTGCCTGTAGTCCCAGCTACTAGGGAGGCTGAGGCAGGAGAATGGTGTGAACCTGGGAGGTGGAGCTTGCAGTGAGCCGAGATTGCACCACTGCACTCCAGACTGGGCAACAGAGTGAGACTCCCTCTCAAAAAAAAAAAAAAAGTTTTGAGGCAAATGCTTTTCAACTTTGAATTATATACCCAGCCAAACTATTAGTCAAGTGTTAGGGTAGAACAAAAACTTTTATATACTGGAATGCCTTCTACTGAAACAACAGAGTAAACTTTAAAATGTGAAGAAATATGATTTAAGGCACATGGTTTCAACAGAAAAGCAAGACAAAGGCATTGCCAATATAATGTTGAAAGAGCTTCTCAAACCACAGGAATCTAGAAACCAACCCAGTTGTACTGGAGCAGATCAAATGGCTCTAGGAGAAACTTCTTCAAGATGATGAAACTATTAGAATACTACTTAATATATTTATTTAACCATATTAAGAAGAGATTTACATACCTGGAGAATATTTGGATGATGAAGTAGTGATAAATGCATAGAAAATTGAGCATATAAAAAAGATAGTGGCCGGGTGCCGTGGCTCATGCCTGTAATCCCACAACTTTGGGAGGCCGAGGTGGGCAGATCACGAGGTCAGGAGATCGAAGACCATCCTGGCTAACACAGTGAAACCCCCATCTCTACCAGCCTGACCAATATGGTGAAACCCGATCTCTACCACAAATACAAAAAATTAGCCGTATATGGTGGCGGGCGCCTGTAATCCCAGCTTCTGGGGAGCCAGAGACAGTAGAATTGCTTGAACCTGTGAGGTGGAGGTTGCAGTGAGCCAAGATCACGCCACTGCGCTCCAGCCTGGGTGACAGAGCGAGACTGCATCTCAAAAAAGAAAAAAAAAGTTAGAATCTAATTTAATTTTCTGCATGTAGATACCCAGTTTTCTCAAGACCATTTGCTGAAGAGATTATTTTTTTCCCATAATGTATTTTTGAAGCCTGTGCAAAGATTAGTTACCATATATGCATGGGTTTATTTTGTGCCAGTGGTCTGTGAATTTGTTTTAATGCCAGTGCAATACTGTTTCATTTGCTAGAGCTTTCTAATATAATCTGAAATCAGGAAGTTGTGTTCTTGCTCAGGATTGCTTTAGCAACTCAGGGTTTTTTTGTGGTTCCATATGAATTTTGGGATTATTTTTTCTGTTTCTGTGAAAAGTACCATTGGAATTTTGATAGAGATTGCACTGAATCTGTATATTACTTTGGGTAGTATGGACATTTTTACAATGTTGATTTTTCCAATCTATCGAGGCTGAATATCTTTTTATTTATTGATGTCGTCTTCAATTTATTTAATATTTCATAGTTTTCAATTTACAGATTTTTCACCTCCTTGGTTAAATTTAATCCTAAGTATTTTACTTTTAATGCTATTGCACATGGGATTCTTTTCTTAATTTCTTTTTTGATAGTTCATTGTTAGTGAATAGCAATGCAACTGATTTTTGTATGTTGATTTTGTATCCTGCAACTTTACTGAATTTGTTTATTAGTTTGGTTTTTCAGTGGAGTCTTTTGAGTTTTCTATATATAAGATTGTGTCATCTGCAAAGAGAGACAATTTTACTTTTTCCTTTCCTATTTGGATGCCTTCTTTTTCTTGCCTAATTGCTCTGGCTAAAAATTTTGGTCCCTCCTCTTCCAGTTTCTTCCTTTTCAACTTTTTGGAAGAATTTGAGAAGGACTGGTATTAATTCTTCCTTAAATGTTTGGTAGAAATCAGCAATGAGGCTGGGCATGGTGGGTCACACCTAGAATCCCAGCATTTTGGGAGGCTGAAACCGGCAGATCACCTGAGCTCAGGAGTTTGAGACTAGCCTGGGCAACATGGTGAAAACCTGTCTCTACAAAAAAAAAAAAAAAAATTAGCCAGGTGTGGTGGCGCATGCCTGTACTCCCAACTACCTGGGAGGCTGACATGGGAGCATCCCTTGAGCCAGGAGGCGGAGGTTGCAATGAGCCAAGATGGCACCATTGCACTCCAGCCTGGGCAACAGAGTGAGAAAAAAAAAAACAAAAACCTGGTCATTTCAAGAGCATTTGAAGAAAGAAGAAGGAAGGGGAGGGGAGGGGAAGGAAGGGGAGGGGAGGGGAAGGAAGGGGAGGGGAGGGGAGTGGAGGGGAGGGGAAGGAAGGGGAGGGGAGGGGAGTGGAGGGGAGGGGAGGGGAGTGGAGGGGAGGGGAGGGGAGTGGAGGGGAGGGGAGGGGAGAGGAGGGCGAACCAACAATGAAATCGTGTGGTAGGAAAATCCAATCAAGGTGCCAACAGATTTGGTGTCTGGTGAAAGCTTATTTCCTAGTTTATAGACTGCCATCTTCTCACTGTAACCTCACATGATGAAGGGAGAAAAAGAGCTCTCTGGTGTCCCTTGTAGAAAATTACCAATCCCACTCATGAGGGCTCCACTCTCATTACCTAATCACTATGCAAAGGCC
The DNA here is from genome assembly GCF_029281585.2 of Gorilla gorilla gorilla. Taxonomy (NCBI): domain Eukaryota; kingdom Metazoa; phylum Chordata; class Mammalia; order Primates; family Hominidae; genus Gorilla; species Gorilla gorilla. The sequence goes on along the minus strand of NC_073228.2, from coordinate 94,572,266 downwards.
TCATCTTCAAATACCATCACACTGGAGGTTAGATTTCAACATAAGAATTTTGGAGGGGACTCAGACATTCAGTCTATAGTATAGCTTTCTTGATTTCCCCACTTTTCTGATAGGTATCCAGAGCCGAATGCTCAGTTATCCTGTCTCTTTCCTATTAAAAATGTCATCATCTTTCCGATGTCTGTCAAGCTTGTCTGTTACTTTGCATCACTCTACCTTCAGTCTATTTCAGGATTCTATCATCTCACACATGGATTACTATAGAAACCTCCTACTATGCTTCATATCCTTTCTCTCTCTCTCTCTCTGACTCCTCTCTCTCCATCTCTCTAATCCTGAACACTACAATTTGAATAATTTCCCTCAAATACCAGTTTTAACAGATATTCCTCAGCTCAGTATACTTTAACATTTATGTATTTATTTACTGATGATAAAAACTAATGTGAAAGGAAACTTGTTATTAGAGGTAGAGAAGTTGAGGAGTCTATTTGTTCTTATTGTTGTACTATAAGTTCATAGCAAAATATAATGAAATTTAATGATCTGTAACATAATTGTTCATGTAGTTGATATAATTAGATATGATTATAAAGCTACTTGCTAGTAGAAGATTGTGGGAAAAAAGATGATTTTTTAAAAATAAAAACTATATTTTATACTTATATATGCATCTTCTATAATTAATTTAAATTCTTATTCATTTATAATAAATACAAAATGGTGAAAAGAAAAAAAGGTAACTGAATCATTGATGAAAGAATCAAAGAAAAACACATTTATATTGAGGTAAATTGTTTCCATTGAGCTAGTTATCTTATTTGAAGCTTTAAAAAAATCTGACCATTAAATAGATAATACAATGAGATAGTTTTTAAATATTAAAATGATACTGTTTCTTATAGCTAAAAATGCAAAAATTGCAACTTTTTTTTTTTTGAGACAAAGTTTTGGTTTTGCTGCCTAGGCTAGAGTGCAATGACATGATCTCAGCTCACTGCAACCTCCACCTCCCGGGTTCAAGCAATTCTCCTGCCTCAGCCTCCCGAGTAGCTGGGATTACAGGCACCTGCCACCATGCCCAGCTAATTTTTGTATTTTTAGTAGAGATAGGGTTTCAACATGTTGGCCAGGCTGGTCTCAAACTTCTGACCTCAGGTGATCCGCCTGCCACGGCCTCCCAAAGTGCCAGGATTACAGGCATGAGCCACTGTGCCCAGCCTGTAACCTTTAAATGTAGGCCTAGGAGCCACCACAACTTTGATATTTTTAATGAAAATATATGATGTGGAGAGAATTACATCAGAAATGCCAAGGAAGACTCAACTTGACCCTAAGATTCCACTTCATCTGTTTTTTTAGCAACATTTTAATTTAACCTTCAGCATCATGATGGTACAAAGCACTGAGAATCAGCTGTAAAAATCACGATAGAGACCACAGCATGTTCTCAGGTCACAAAAATGAGGTCTCTCCATTCTGCCAAAGAAGTTTCCTGCATCTGGCAGTGCTGCAGGTAGTAGACAGGGATTATCCATTGTGTGATTGTAAGTAGCAAATATACACAAATCAGCACTAATAAAGGACAAGTTTATCAAGAGGACAAAACTGGTCACTTCAAAAGCATCCGAAGAAATAAAATATAGTTGGTCCACCTGGAAAATGAAAAAAAAAGTGTTAAAACCTCAATACTTCCTTTCATCTCTCTCCGAGTGGCACGGCCCTGATTCTCTCTGTACTTCGGGCATCTCTTTGCCCCCACAAATTATCTTGTACTTGGCTTTGATTTGCTGTCCTTTGTCAGGTCTTGCCCTGAGCTTTCAGTTCAAGTACTTAGCATTGTCTGACTCGTCGGCTCAATGTCCACGTTCAGCATCTCAAGAAAAAGAATCTGATTGGTTCAGTTTAGGTCAGGGTTCTCCAAGTGGCCTAATAGACAGTGATAGTGGGAGAGACTTTAGTATACATCTTTACAGAAACTGTGACCAGTGAAAATATACTTTCTATTATCCAAAGTTTTGTGAAATCCTTAGGGAGTAAAGGAGTAAAGTAGGCTGTGGTGATAATATATTCCCAGTTCCATTCTGGAATTTTACCATTAATAATTCAATCACACCTTTACTTCTCCACTGATTTTACGAAATTAAGACACACACACACATACACACACATGTACAATGTCTGAGTTATAAAACAGTTGACAGAAAATTAAAGTTGTTATATTAATCGTTGACCTACTATAAGAATGAGAACCCAATTAGCAAATATTTATTGGTTCCCTTAAGTGAGCTCAGCACTGACAGCATTGGAGTGGAGGATGAGAATAACAAATGATGAAACTGATACTCAATTTTTTTGAGTGTCAGTAAACAAATGATAAAATTGATAATTGATACTCTTTAATACTCAAGTTTTTCCTAAGTCATGAGAATTCCAACTCCCAAAGGACCCTCCGTTTGTGGTGGTTCCCAATTGGCTCATAGCTATATTCTATCTATAGCCTATATATTCTTACTGTTTGCCTGCCCATTACTGCTGCTCAATTCTTGCCACTTCTCCAATTACACTCTTACTTCTCAGAACTTTCCCCTTCAACTGACTTTAAATGGAAGAGGGCTTCTAGAAAACGTCCTTAGGCAGATTTTTGTGAGGGCAAGGAAGACACATAGTTGCCTGTTTGGGAGGTTGAATAAATTATCTCTGACTTGGATCACTATTCTAAATGGGATGTGGTGCCACTCAATATTCTCAAATCTGGAAATGTGTTCCACTTTCTCCAGAGACTAGATTTGGAAATAAGAGAACACAGTACATCTTGCGAACTGTGAAAAAGTCAGTTTGCAAACTCAGATGCTTTGAAGATGAAAGCAGATAAGTAAAATGAGTAAAGCTAGCTGGATATAATATATCACATGGTATGGGAACCATAAAAACTTGGTAGTAATTCTGAGGTAGAAAATGCATTTTGGGTACAATGACTATAGTTTTTCCATGCAGTGTGTAAAATCTTCTGTGGTAGAGAAAATCCATCAGAAGTGTTATCTGCTCTGCAAACCTTCCTTCCTTCTACCCTTGGCTGTGTTTTTTTATCCACAAACAGCAAAAATAAGTTTTAGAGAAAGTGAAATTAGATGAGAAAGGAAAAAAATTAGTGGAAAGAAATGAAGACAGATTCATGAGCCCTGGTTCACCTGTGTCTTCCTGTATGAAGTATCTTTACAGGCCTAAAATCTTGGAAGTTTGCGGGCTCCAAAGTGAAGCCATTCTTTTTCCACCTCAGTGACCCAGTGACTTTCTTTTTTTTTTTTTTTTTTTGAGAGAGAGTCTCACTCTGTCGCCCAGGCTGGAGTGCAGTGGCTGCGATCTTGGCTCACTGCAACCTCCGCGTCCCGGGTTCACGCCATTCTCCTTTTCTTTTTTAAGAATTGAGGAATTGCAATTTGGTAGCTGAGATAAGAGCTTTCAAGAAAACAAATATTTTCTTTAAGAGCCATTTGTCTAGTTCATTCACAAAGAAACAAAGCTATTGCCATCTAGTGGTTTAATTCAAGAAATTCAGTAAAGCAAGTTTTTCCATGAAGTTTCACATTAATATTTTTGTGTGGCCCTGAATATAAAAACATTTGTTTGTAGAAAGCAATTCTTAATACACTTTTTCAAATTAAGGATTCAGACTTGGCCACTTATCTCTTTCTTTTCAAGTTATATTCTCTATTAAGTAGGATTTGAATTAAAACACACAAAAACCTCATAATTGAAAAAAAATTAATGAAAGATGATGTTACACTGAAGAAATTGCCAGATATTAGACAGCCAAAACCAAATAATAAAATTAAATTAATGGTGAAATTAATAGTTCTAACAAAATTTTAAAAGGAACTTTATAAAATAAATAGGTATATGTTATATACAGTTATATAGCAATGTTTTCTAAAATATAGTCTAAAACTACATACAGTCCCTTGCTTTTGTTAAATACACTATTATAGCAAAATTGGCTACAAAAGTATATTTTATTAAATATTAATTTATCATTGACTTTTATTATAAAATTTAAAATGTATTTCTATAACACTACCCAATCTAAAAACCTTTGACATTTATACTTATAAAAATTACATCTGGAAGTCCAGAAACATTTTATTTATAGGTAAACTCAGAAAATTCACAGGTATCATTTACTTTCTGCATGGGTATAAGTTTTTGCAGTCCTAAGTAAAATGGAATCACTATTCTATAGAACGATTTTATTTCTAATAACGGCATGAGAGACAAGAGCTCCCATAGATGTCTGGACTCCATCTGACCATGAAAAATATTTTCCCAGGTTCTCCTTGGACATTTCAGATCACCATTAGCTCAAGTATTGTCAAGAGGAAACTATTTTTTTTTCAATTCCTGAGTATTCTGATACCACTTTTAAAGCAATTTTTTTCACTTTGGAGACTATAATAGCTTAAACGGAATTAAACAGAATAGAGCTTAATTCTCATCCTTGGTCTACAGAGTACCATAGTGGAATATATCCAGCATGAGACAAACAAGATGCCAAGTCTTTTCTAGAGTAATCTAGACTTTCTAGTAGTCTTCTAGAGTAGATATACAAGTTTAAAGGGGAGAGGAACTAAACAGAGGAACAAAGAGGCTCACTTTATGATTCCCGTGTAAAATAATAAAACCCTTTATTCTGAAAACCGTCTGGGCCAAAAACTGCCATGACACCCTGGATAGTTTATGGTAGAGGGAGGAAGGTGTATACTTGTCCTCACCCTGCAGCCCCCTCCATTGTTGTCAGGGTTCAGGTAACTACAGAGCCTGCTGTGGAAAGTAAGAACAGACTCGAGGTCTGGAGTAAGATTTGATTTTGTCATCTAGTAAGAAGGCAACATGCAACATGTGAGCTCACACAAGTCAAAGTTGGATGACCATACTCCCAATTTCTTGGTTAAATATGCAGTCTACCTTTATATTCACAAGAGGAAAGAAAAAAAAAAGACAGTGGATTTTTCTTTAGGTATGTTAAGTTACTAGGCAAGCCAATCAAGGCAAAATATTGTAACACTGCCAAACTTCAAGAGCTATTTGTAAAGTGTGCTGATAACCTCTTTTGAAACAGGTCATGGTATTTGTCTAGAGGAAATAAGTCATAAGGGTGTATCTGTTTGTAAAAATGCCATCCTTTTCTCTAAATTATACAATCTATAGTTGTGTTTATTACAGGGGATACTTTCTTCTTCAAAATCTCATAAAAAATACAGAGCATGGCTCCTTCCCACTCAAATAATGAATTTGAATCTTTGGGATTGGGGTTCAAACATCTCTATTTCTAGCAAGCTCTCCAGGATGTGTCTAAGAACCACTCTTCTAGACTTCATTACCAAAACCAATAAGACTAAATACTTAAAAAAGATTTTAAGGCAATCAAGGGTGAAAAAGTAGAACAACAGGTCTTATTTAATAACCACTTAGCTGGAGGACTGGCAGATCAACAATGAGATACCCAAATTACAATACCATCTGTGCAGGGAAGCATTCTTTAATAAGTCGTATTACCACATGTGGCAACCTGATAAAATCTCTGTGAAAGAGTGGAAATATTCCAGACAAGCAATTTCATTTATTAATTCAAGTGTTATTTATTGAGTATCAGGTACATGCTAGGAGCTATGTTAGGCACTGGAATTACAAGGAGAAAAGGTCCTTCCCTTTAGGAAGCACTTATTGTAAAAAACTGTTTTTAGATTTCAGTGTGGATAAAAATCACTTTGCATACTTTTTATGAATGCAGACTCTTGGTATCTAATTATGAAGAATGATAGTTTAATTAGTAAGACACAAAGTAAGCCAATACTGATAATACAAGTGGTAGGTTTTGAGATACACAAGCTGGGCATGGTGGCTCACACCTGTAATCCCAGCACTTTGCAAGGCAGAGGTAGGAGGATCACTTGAACCCAGGAGTTCGAGATCAGCATGGGCAACATGACGAAACTCCATCTTTACAAAAAAATACAAAAATTAGCTGAGTGTGGTGTTGCATGCCTGTAGTCCCAGCTATTCTGGTAGCTGAGGCAGAGGGATCACTTGAGCCTGGGAGGCAGAGGTTGCAGTGAGCCATGATGGTGTCACTAAACTCTAGCCCGAGTGACAGAGTGAGACACTGTCTCAAAAAAAAAAAAAAAAGATATACAAAGATGGTCATTTGATCACCTATCCAGATCAAGAGGGATGGGGAAATATCAGGGATCGTTTTTTGTAGAAGATGATAATAATTTGAATTCCTTAATGAAAACTAGGAGCTTTCTAGATGAAAAAAGGTGGGAGTCAGGCAATGGCAGTGAATGATGAGAAAATGTACCATACATTAGGCACTAAATCTTATGTCTGGGTGTGGAAGTTGAAGGTAAAGTACAGTGCAGATAGGATGGGTAAATAAGCAGGACCAGGTTATGAGGAGTCTTGTGTCCTAAAGAGTTTTAACTTTACCCAGAAATAAATGGTGAATCATTGAAGTATTTGAGGTAGAGTTTGACCTTGTCAGAATTGGGTTTTAGAAAAAAGCATTCTGATACTACTGAATGAATGGGTTGGGTGATTCAAGAAAGGGAGAATAACAGGAAGGTCAGGCAGGTAGAAAGTTGATATGATACTTAAAGCAAGGAATGTGAAAGCCTACCTTAAGGTAGTGTTGCTTGAGTGGAGAAGAGAGAAAGGAGAGATGCTAAAGTGATTAAACTGATGATACATGGAGAAAAAGGTGGGGTCGGTTGGGTAGCGGGGTGAAGAGAAGAAGGTAGAGTGAAGGATGACTTCCAGGTTTCTGGGTTGATTCTACTCATCTCATCTCTTTAGTGATAGTGTTTCCTCTTTTTAATTGGGAAGACCTTCCCTTTGCCATCTTTGTGCCAAGCACTTTGTACTTTAAGTAGCTGTATCATTTGTTGAGTGCTTACTATGTTCCAGGCATTACTATGATAAATACATTATCTCACTATAGAAGATGCTGTCAATGCCCTATCCATATCCCCTTGGCCCCATCTAGGAGTCACCTGCAGCCTTAGTGGATGGTTCCTATAAAAACAAAGCTTTCTACTTCAAGTCATGGATTTTCTGTGAGAGGGCTTTCTCTGTGTCCTGGTCTATACCTGACCTGTGCTCAGGGGAGGCCAGAAGTGTCAGGGATGCTTGCCCAGGAGAAATTCTCAACCAGCGAGGAATGGGAAGTTAAGGATAACTACCCTTCCCAGCTTCCTAGCCCTGTGATGAAGAATCCCTGGTAGGATTTGGCCTCTTCTTCACCCAGGGGGTATGTGCTTGTTAACTGAGCCACTATTGGCTTTTCTCCTTGTCTCACATCATCACACTCTCACCTCCCAAATAAACTACTTGCACTCAAATTTTCATCTCAGATTGTGCTTTTGGGGAAACCTAAATTAAGGTACTCGATGCTCATTACAACCCAATGAGGATGGTAAGAACTATTCCTGTCACCATTTTATATGTGTGTAAACTTATGCTTGGAGAGGTTAAATCAATTATCCCTATCACTTAGCTGGTAAATGCTAAAACCTGGATTCAAATCCAAAGGCTGTGATCTTAACACTAGGCTATATTGCCAGTCCTGAATTCCAAGATGCAAACTAGGTATCACTAGCTGTGGAGTGAAAGCCAGAGGAAGCCTGCTTCAGTGCCTTTTAGGCAGCACTGAAACTGACTACTCTTTTCAGATTTCAATTCTTATTATTACAAATGCTGAGCCTGAGACTTGCCTGCCAGCACATCTTCCCTTTCCTCATGCCCACTTCAGTTGGTTAAAAATTCACTGTGTACTTTCTTCCCCTTTTCTGAGCCTGGTAGTAATATAGAATTTAGAAGCTGGCCAGGTCATTTTTGAAGAAGGTCAGATGTAGTCACATAATGGCAAAAAGTGGTATGATGCATCAACCATTCTTAATTCTTTTTTCTACTTGTCAGATTTGCCTGCAGTACTTTCTTGGTTCAGTTCCTGGTTAAGAATTTGAAGTGAAATTGAATGACTAAAGGAAAAGGGCAACTGCTACTTGAGGTCAAGAAAAATAATGTGTCCAGAACCCAGCAGCAGCTCAGACTTTTCTCTCCTTGTCTACAATGTAAATGATTCATGTTGAAGGGAAGTACAGAGGAGAACCATGGAAAGCGGAAGATCTAATGTCAATTCCTTCATGAACTAGCGATGTGACATTAAGCAAATCACCTAACTTCTAAAGATCGTGCCTGGGCAGAGTAGTTTATGCCTATAATATGAACACTTAGAGAGGCCGAGGCAGGAGGATCACTTAAGGCCAGCGGTTCAAGACTAGCCTGGGCAACATAGAAAGACCCCACCTCTACAAAAAATTGTAAAAAAAGATCTTGGTTGTCATCTGAAAGAATAATTTCAAGTATGGATGGTCTGAAAGAATAATTTCAAGTAAGTTCTTTTCTAGTTTAAACATTTCTGTGGTTCTATCAAGCCCTGAGTTACAGTTGCCTGGATGAAGGAACCTCAGCTTCGAGTACACTGGTCCACTTTCCACTCTCTGCACATATTTGCACCTTCCTAAGTTTATGCTTTTTCCTTTGATTTTCCTTCCATATGTAATGGTTTGTCTTCTCTTATACAATTTCAATTCAACTTTTATAATTTTTTGTCTTAATGATTGCAGAAATAATTGTGCCCTCCTCTGAAACCCTAAGCGTTTATTATCACACCACTTATCATATGGCACTTAGCATTTATAGCACAAGAAAACTCTGCAAGAGACATTATAGTAGGCACGGAGTACAGGATTAATTGCCAGAGAAGTGGTTTGGAGCGTAGTTCTCAACATGTGGTGGTCAAATCACATTGAGTTTCTAAGACTGTACTCCTTTCTCTCTCACTGATCACACCCATGCCAGCATGTCATAACACTCCAGGATGAATATAATTAGTATATAAATGAATTCAAATACCTATGTAGGCCATAATGCGTAAAGTGAAGCAGTACATTTGCAATAATGAGTGGAGGAACTCCCACAGAAAGGAGAGCGTAAGTCCCACCTAAAGGGGGCAGCAGTGCCTTGGCTGTGAGGGGGTACAGCACCCATGTGGATAGATTCTCAGTTCTTAAAGAAAAGTCAGAAATCTAAAGTCTTTGTTCCTGATTTTTAAATGTTAGCAACGAAATAAAACATTTTAAGCATACTTTCCATACATTTTATTTAGCTTGTAGGTGACCCCTGGTCTCTGGTCCACAAGTTTTCCTCAGCAAATTGCAGTCTGGCTTTTCCAGTGAGATTGCTTTTCCAAAAGGTATCCTACACCAGCTTTGTGACCCAAGGCAGATAATTTAACTTGTTTGAGTATCACAGCTTTCTTGCCTATGATATCAACCTCATAGGATGTATGTGAACAGTAAATGAGAAAAATCCTGTAAAACACAGTACATAGAAGTTAACACAAAGTACTCCACGAATGTCTGTTCCTGCTCTGCTGCAACCATACTGCAATCTGGCTTTCTGTATCAACATGGCATACCTTTAAATACCTTTGTGCCATCTCTCCTTCTGCCAGTGCACACTCTTCTCCCCTCAGCCTCCGAGTTTTAACTTCTTGAGTAATGTGCCGTCTCAAGTTGAGTATAAATTTCTTGATAGTAAAGACTACTCGAGTTCTTCCCCTCCCCCATTTAAAAAACGGTTTTATGCTGGAAATTTTCAATCACGTACAATGTAGAGAGAACAGTATAAGCAACCCTCGCATACTGACCCATCCTCAACAATTTTCTTTCTTTTCTTTTTTTTTTCTTTTTGAGACAGAGTTTCACTCTTGTTGCCCAGGCTGGACTGTAATGGCTTGATCTCAGCTCACTGCAACCTTCGCCTCCAGGGTTCAAGCAATTCTCCTGCTTCGGCCTCCCCAGTAGGTGGGACTACAGGTGTCTAGCACCGCGCCCAGTTAATTTTTGTATTCTTAGTAGAGATGGGGTTTCACCATGTCAGTCAGGCTGTTCTTGAACTCCTGACCTCAGGTGATCTACCCGCCTCGGCCTCCCAAAGTGCTGGGATTACATGCATGAGCCACCATGCCTGGCCCCTCAACAATTTTCAATGCATGGCCGATTTGGTTTCATCTACACCCTCACTAACCAATTCCCCCTGACACTGGATTATTTTGAAGCCTGCTAAAGACATCACATCATCTCACTTGTAAATACTTCAATAGTTAAACAGCTTTTTAAGGAATGTGTGAGAAAGAAAATGATGCTGTGGAAATATTATTAATGATGATGGGGAGGTAGAGGGCAAGCAGGAGAGACTGACTAGTAATATGTATCCTACAAAGATGAGGGTTCTTTTCTTTCCAAGATTTAAAAATTAAAAAATTCTGCATAAGCCAGTACTACACAGCTTGAACAAAATATGTGGGCACATTCTGGCCATCAGGCCGTAAGTATGCAAGCTTTGCTATAAATAATAAATGGGGAAAGGGGCAATCAGCAAGGGATAGACTCATAATAGAGTCAGTTTAAAGGAAGGAATTCAGTCTCCAATTGCCAGGTAAACTTGTGTGTTTTAAAATGGTTTCCACCTTAGAGTTCTCCCAATTAGAAAAAAATTTTAGAATACGTTTTGCATAAGTCTTGGTTGATAATAGAAATGCTGTGACTATTTTTAATTAATTCATTCTGGCTGCCAATACCAACATTTCACAAAATGTGCTTTCGCTGAGGTTACCAATTTTGTCAAGCCCAGCTGAGTTGACCAGTTTCTCCTATATGGTTTTCAGCATGACCGGTTTTCTCCTGTTTTTTTTTTTTTTTTTTCTTCTACATTGATCATACCACTAAACAAACTGCTAGCTTTGGTCTTGAACTCTCTCTCTCTCTCTCTCTCTCTCTCTCTATATATATATATATATATACACACACATATATATATACATATATATACATATATACACATATATACATATATACACATATATACACATATATACATATATACACATATATACAAATATATACATATATACACATATATACATATGTACACATATATATACACATATATATACACATATATATATACATATATACACATATATACATATATACACATATATACATATATACACACATATATACACATATATACACATACATATACACATATATATACATATATATATGCGTGTGTGTGTATACATCATATATATATTTTCTTTTTTTCTCCTGGTTTTCTTTCTACTACATTGGTCATACCTCTTACAATATGCTAGCTTTGGTTTTGAACTATATATCTATATATATATATATATATATACACACACACACACATATATAGACATATATATACACATATATATGTAACAGACACTTTTTCTAGTTGATTTTGTCTAGCTACGTTACTTTAAATATTATTTAAATATTGATGATTCAAATTTATTCCTAGATTTCACTTTTCTCTGAAGCTCTAGACTCTTATAAATAACTTCCTACTTAACAGTTCCACGTATTTATTTATTTATGTATATATTTATTTATTTATTTTTGAAAGGGAGTTTCACACTTTCGCCCAGGCTGGAGCGAAGTGGCGCTATCTCGGCTCAGTGCAGCCTCCACCCCCGGGGTTCAAGTGATTCTCCTGCCTCAGCCTCCTGAGTAGCTGGGATTATAGGCACCCGCCACCATGCCTGCTAATTTTTGTATTTTTAGTAGAGACGGGGTTTTGCCATATTGGCCAGGTGCTCTCAAACTCCTGACCTCAGGTGCTCTCAAACTCCTGACCTCGGATGATTCACCCGCCTTGGCCTCCCAAAGTGCTAGGATTACAGGCATGAGCCATGGTGTCCGGCCCCACATAGATTTTTAAAAGGCATCTGAAAGTTGCTGTCTCTAAGTTCAAACTAATTCCCCATTTCTGCACCCATACTTTCCTTCCAGTCTTTCTCATCTCTGTAAATGGCACCACCATCCACCTAGTTGCTCTAACCCCAAACCTAAGAAAGTTATTAATTCTTCCTTCCCCAGCCTCCTCCAATCTTGTTTTATTCATTCAGTCTCCAAATACTACTTCGAATCTGTCCAGTCTTCTCCCTTCCCATGACCCCCGCCTTAGTATAAGCCTACATTTTCTGTATTCTGGGCCACTAGAATAGCCTCTACTGGTTTCTGTGCTTCCATTCTTGCCCCATCTGCCTTGTCTACTTTTCTAGCCAACTACTTTCTTCTCCTTCCTTATTAGCAGAATCATTATTTAGTTAGAGGCAGCAATGTTTAAAATGCATGTTTCACAGACTCCCTTACAGTTACAGATGGCCATCTGACAGAGATACAATAAATAAGGCAAGCAGTGATAATGTCTATAAATTTTTGCTTTATTTTTACAAGTGCTATTCTTTCCTGCTCCCCTCTTTCTCCTTCCTCCATAAGTAAGATAAAAGTAAAACAATGAAGACATACGTTGAAATTTAATGCCTTTATCAATGATCTGAGTGACTTCTTGGCTGAATCAAATGATAGTTTTTAAATACTGGAAGGCTATTTCCTTATTTATTCATGCTATGCATAATGTAATGGTTACTAACTTCACATACTTTTAAGTTTAATCTGTATTATTAACATTTTCTTCATCATGTTCTTAAATCTAGACACTTGGAAAAACAACAAATTAAGCCCTGATTTGTAGCATTTGCCAGTATCTGAGGTGTAAATACTCTCACTAACTTAAATACGTCAATATAAGGTCACCGAAGATACAGAGCAGTGTGGTATTATATAGTATTTCCACAATGTGTGTGTGTATTAGGTATAAATAATTTCAAAAACATAGATAATAGGAAAATGTAAAATAATTCAAAAATGGTAAATTTTTGATTATTTATTGCTTTTGAGTTTCATATATTTAATTATAAGTTTATATAATTTAATTTTTAATAATAATTGTGTACCAGCTCACAAAATTCCTGAAGTTTTAACAATTGGCTCTTCTGAGCTGACACAAGTTAGCTCCAGCATTTCACTGACACTAGCACTCTGTCCTAGATTGTGCTTCGCTTGTTCTTACTTCAGGACTTTTGCTTTTACCCTTCCTCTGCTCTTCAGTTCTTCACAAGCCTAGATTCTGATCTCAGCTCAAGTATTGTAGAGGGGCCTTTCCTGATCAACTGAACTAAGCAGCTTTACTTACCCCAACTTTATTCCATTATTCTCTTCATTAAGATTGAACAATTATCAGTCCTAGAAAAGCATGTAATAATCTATGGCATTCATGCCTATGACAAAAAATTCAAACCAAACAAAAGTATATCCAGGAGGACTTCCATTTCCAGGAAGACGCAATAGATATATTTTCCCGGTACTACAAAAAAACCCTGGGCATAATATATAAAACAAACATATGAAGATTCTGATTAGTAAAGAGAAGGCAAAAGAGGTGAGAGAACTTCAGGATCTGAAGAATGACATGACAGTGAGTTCCTTACTCTTTGTTTTCCCTTTACATGTCACAGATGGTAATTGCAAAGCTGGCAACCTGGAAATGCCAATGGGCATAGACAAAAAAATGTCCCAGCAAAAGTCGGCTCCCTCAAGTCAAAGGACCAGGATAAAGGCAGTCTAGCAAGACAGAAAACTTCATAGAAAAATAACAAACTTACTGCTGCCAAACACCAAAACTATGGCCCCATCCTCACTCATACCAGTGAAGGCCAAGTGGGGAGATTTGAACTTTACCCAATTATAGCTTTGTCCTCCTATAGTCTTTCCTCCCTGTAGATAAAATTTAAGATATTCAATCATGAAATTGCCCTTACTTCCATAAACCCAAACCAAAGCCAAATCCTTATTATGTTCTTTTTACATATTTTCGCTGAGATATCACACAAATTCCCTGCTTTCTCCCTTGTGGCACAAAATATTAAACCCAACTTGTTTAACTGTAAGTACTTCTGGGGATCTTTGGCTGAAAAGCATTGACAATATGAAGTTGCCCCAACCCCTTTTTATTACTGTTTTCTAACTCAAATGATAGTATGTTATATACACTGCACTTTTTTTTTATTTCACTTAATGATATATTTCAAACATACTGCATATTAGTGCCTATAGATTTACCTTATTCCTTTTACCAGGTGCATAATAATTGCACAATATGAATGTAAATGAATATATTTAACCTGCCTTATATTAATGAACATTCAAGTCTTTTTCCAATCTTTTCCTTTTATAATCTACATGAATAGCTTTGTACATACTGTCTGTACAAGTACAGGTATATCTAAAGGATAATTTCTGAGAAGTATAAATGCTAGTTCAAAGGGTATGTGCATTTTAAATTTTGATACATACTGTTTCCAAGGCTTTACAAAAAAGTTGCCCCAAATGATTTAACCACCTACAATATTTAAGAAAGTTTTGTCCTGCTACACTTTCCATAGTAAATTTGTATTACCAAACCTAGGTCTTTGCAAATTCATTGGGTAAAAATTTTTATCTCAAAGTAGTTTGTTTTCATCTTATTTTTAGAGATGTTGTTTGAGCTCTATGTTTAAAAAGGATTTGTATATCTTTTTATGTGAGCTTTCTTCTCAAATAGTTGTAATATAAACACATATTATGTGTAACAATATATAATGTATATGTTATAAAAAATATGTAATCTTTGTATCTTCTTATTTACACAGTATCTTATATTCTATTGAATCTTACTTGCAGGGTTTATTACATAGTTTCAAAATATATGTATATATTTCCTCATCCTATCTTTTGCAACCTACCACTGTGATTTGTGGCATCTTTTAACAACATTCACAAAGTTTACCTTTACTTTATTCTGATACTGACTGGTCTGAATCCTAAATACATTTTTTCAGTGTTTCCTTTTTCTTCTAGTTACCAGTTCCCACATTCTACTCTTAGTAAAAATACTTTTTTTCTTCTTTTAATGATTATTTCTTGTTTGTTTCATAGCCTAGTTTTCCCTCCCTCCCACCTTCTCTTTCTCTCCTTCACCCTCCCTTCCTTCCTTCATTCTTCCCCCAACTCTTTCTCTTTCTCCTGGTATCTAATCTGTTGCCACAGTAATAATTTATATAATTAGATGCCCTGATTTGGAAAGGAAAGAGGAAATTTTCAGAAACATCATGGTTTATTAAACTAAAAGAATTATTATTTCCCTCCTGCTCTTGATGTTGCCTTGATGGTGTATGTAGGTGGTAGCTAAAAATAATCTGATGAATATTCTCCTCTATGTTGTATTCACTAGCATGTTTAGCGCCTCTTTACTAACGAGAATTTGTCAAAAAATGCAAAATTCTTTGTTTCTGATTGTTGTAATAAGAACACCATTTGAGTTCACAGACATCCTATGAATCTACAAATATGCATATATAAATACAACTTGCTTGATTTTAAGAAATATAAAGCCAGACAAAGAATAGAGGGTAGAAAATTTCTTTTTCTCCAGCCAAGGCTCACGAAGCATTTTCAGGTCACTGCTAGCTATAAAGTATCCTGATTTGCAGAGTATATCTGAGATTAAGATATCATTTTCAGTTTTACACAATACTTTATAGGGAAGTTTTCAATTCATCCAAATAACTCAGAAGGCTACATTGCTTACTTTTTAAGTAGAAAAGAGCTTCTTAATAAAGATTTATAGGTTGTACTTCATTTTCATTCTATTTTTTAGCATATTCTGGTCTTGAGTCTTTTGCTCTTTCTAGTCAGTAGTACTGGAGTTTCCCTGCATTTACTGTTGGGACGTGAAGTGTGAGTAATCTTAGACTTAAACGTGACTAGCTACATAGCCCTTGGCTCTGGGCATGAGAGGCCCCTGCTCAGGGGTCCACGCTTTGGAGCCACACTGGCCCTTTTTCAGCCACACCACTCCACTATGAGGTGAGGAGCCTCCAGGGCCTAATGAGATATACCAACCCAAAGCCCACAGTGCTCCTTTCCAGAGAAAGCTCCAAGTACTCGGACCCTCAGAATTTTCTGCCCAAATGGCTCTGAGCTTGCTGCTAGGGCTTTTGTAAGGCAAAGACCATGCCATAGGAGTGTATAAACCTAAGCCGAAGAATGACCCAAGGATGCCAACGGTGAGAACAGAGCTTGGATTCTCAGGCTGGAGTATCCTCACACATACACTGGAGACCCCTTTCAGTGTGGGACAGAGGCAGAAGAAGGCAGAGTTGTTCTGGCTCTTCTCACATCACCAAGACTCAGTGTGAAACCCCAAGGAATCTGGAGATTCTAACTTCGAAACTGGACTTCAAGTCATTTCTAAGCTATATTTATGAAAGGAGGAGGACAGAACATCTTTTACTGAATACTTTGCTAGCTTGATTTATAAGTTTTAAATATTTAGACATAAGGTATTTTGGCCTTCATTTGCACTGTCCTTCACAAATGTTAGGGAAGTGCTTTGCACTAGATTCTGTATCCTTCTCTGTTGGGTCTTTTTTAGGCTGACTCCAGGTTATTCGTTGTTTTCACCAAACTATTCAGGAAGGGTAATTTTCAGCATCTCTGCTCCTTTAAAAGGGGAACTAATATTCACTGTTTGCCTTATACGGACACTTTGTAGACATTAGCTCATTACATCGTCATAGCAACTCTGTGAGGTGAATGTTATTTCCGTCATATGAGTCAGGAAACTCAAAAAGCAAAGTAACTTGCCTAGGATTTCACAGATAATGACATAGCTACTTGACTTCATCAAGCTCTCTACCTCCAGTCCTCTTTTCCCTACACCTCCTGAATTTTAGTAGATGTTCTTACTTCCCATTTTAGTAAGAAGGTTGAGGCCAGGTACAGTAAAAGTCCCTAAATTATGTCTTCTTTTGAGAAGTATATCTTCTTTTGAAAAGCATCTGTTCATGTCCTTTGCCTACTTTTTAATGGGGTTGTCTTTTTCTTGCAAATTTAAGTTCCTTATAGATGCTGGATATTAGACCTTTGTCAGATGCATAGTCTCTATGTTTCTTCACCTACTCTCTTCCTTTGCTCTAGTTGATAAGGTAGATAGCTTCCTTCTCATTTTTTAGGTAACTCTTCCATTTCTAACTCAAAGATACCAACTTTCTCTTCTCTCCGTTCCCATCTTCAACTTACACTTCTCCACTGGCTTCTTCTCCCTCATAGTCATTCCCAATTCTAAAGGAATTTTGAAAACATTTTTCTTTGACTTGTTGATGTCTTTTATTACTTCCTTAATTTTCTCCTTCTCTTCAAGTGAAATTTCTTGAAACCGATGTTAATTTTCATTACATCATTATTCATCGATCCTTTATAATCTAGACTATTTTCTCTGGTTCTACAAAACTTGCAACCCAAGGCCCCATGAAAAACTAAGACTTTTTGATGGATAATATCTAGTAAAATGCATAAAGTGTGCTAAACCTTATTTATTTATTTTTATCTAACTTTTATTTTAAGTTAAGGGGTATATGTACAGGTTTATTATATAGGTAAATTTGTGTAATGGAGGTTTGTTGTATAGATTATTTCATCACCCAGGTATTAAACCTAGTACCCATTAGCCATTTTTTCCAATCATCTCCCTCCTCTAACCTCCACCCTCTGACAGGCCTCAGTGTTGTGCCCCTGTATGTGTCCATGTGTTTCATCATGTAGCTCCGACTTATAAGTGAGTACATGTGGTATTTGGTTTTCAGTTCCTCTGTCAGTTCACTAAGGATAATGGCCTCCAGCTCCATTCATGTCCCTGCAAAGGACATGATCTCATTCTTTCTTAGCTGCATAGTATTTCATGAGGTATATAGTATTTCATGGGGTATATAGTATAGTATTTCATGGGGTGTGTGTGCCACATTTTCTTTATCTAGTCTACCATTGATGGGCATTTGGGTTGATTCTATGTCTTTGCTATTGTGAATAGTGCTGCAATGGACATATGTGTGCATGTGTCTTCATAATAGTACGATTTATATTCCTTGGGATTGCTGGGTCATATAATATTTGTTTTTAGGTCTTTGAGGAATTGCCACTGCCACAATGGTTGAACTAATTTATACTCCTACTAACAGTGTATAAGCGTTCCTTTTTCTTTGCAACCTCACCAGCATCTGCTGGTTTCTGACTTTTTAATAGTAGCCATTCTGACTGGTGAGATATGGTAGCTCTTTGTTGTTTTGATTTGCATTTCTCTAATGATTAGTGATGTTGAGCTTTTTCTCCATATGCTTGTTGGCCGCATATATGTCATCTTTTGAAAAGTGTCTGCTTATGTCCTTGCCCCACTTTCAATGGTTTTTTTTTTTGTAAATTTAAGTTCCTTATGGATGCTGGATATTAGACTTTTGTCAAATGCATAGTTGAAAAATTTTTATCCCATTCTGTAGGTTGTCTGTTCACTCTGCTGACATTTTCCTTTGCTGAAGTGCACTAATATTAAATGAACAGTTAGATTATTTTTACATGTATACACCCAGGTAACCACCATGCAGATCAAGACACAAAACATTTCCAAAACCCTGTAAAACTCAACTGTTTCTTTTCAGAACATATTATCACTACTACCTCCATCCCTGCCTGTCCAGAGGTAAACCCTACTCTGATTTCTATAAACATTGTTTACTTTTGCTTGTTGTTGAACTTTCTATAAATGGAATCCTATACTACATATTCATTGTGTGTAGTCTTTTATATATCTTTTATATCTGACTTATTTCACTCAAAACAATATGCAGGAGGGGCAACCTGGTTGTAGACTACACTAGAAGTATTCTATTTTTTTTTTTTCCTTTATCACTGATACTATTCCATTGTAGGAATATATCACAACTTGTTTGTTCTTTTGCCTGTTAGTGGACATTTGAATCGTTTCAGTTTGGGGTTATTGTGAATAAAGCTGCAATGATCAGTCTTGTGAAAGTTTTTTGTGGGGACATGCACTTCTCTTGAGTAAATACCTACAACTGAAACTGCTGTGTCATAAGGTAAGTGAATGTTTAACACTAGTAGAGAAAGACAGACAATTTTACAAAGTGGTTGTATCATTTTGTCCTCATACCAGCAATTTTGAGAGCTGATCCACATTCTTGCCACCATTTGATATCATTAGTCTTTAAATTTTTTTTTTTTTTTTCTTTTTGAGATGGAGTCTCGCTCTGTCACTCAGGCTGGAGTGCAGTGGCGCTATCTCATCTCACTGCAACCTTTGCCTCCTGGGCTCAAGCGATTCTCCTGCCTCAGTCTCCCGAGTAGATGGGATTACAGGCACCCACCACCACGCCTGGCAAATTTTATTTTTAGTAGAGTTGGGGTTTCACCATGTTGGCCAGGCTGGTTTTGAACTCCTGACCTCAAATGATCCGCCCGCCTTGGCCTCCTGAAGTGCTGGAATTACAGGCATGATCAACCTGCTCCTGATCTAAAATTTTTTAAATTTAATTTTAGCCATTTTGGTGCCTGCATGACATTATTTATTGTGGTTTTAACTTGTATTTAACTAATTATGTTAAATACTTTTTCATGTGTTTATTGAGATAGCCACATTTGTGAAGTGCCGTTGAAATCTTTTATGTATTATTCTTATTGGATGTTTAGTCTTTTTATAATTGATTTGTAATGCTGTGTCAGGTATGTGTATTGTAAATTTTTCCTCCCAGTCTGTGACTTGCCTTTTCATTTTTCTACTGGTGTCTTTGATGAGCAGAAATGTTTAGTTTTGGTAATGTCTAATTTTTCAAGTTTTAATTTCATGATTGGGGCTATTTAAGTTCTGTTTAAGAAATTTTGCCTGCCCCAAAGTCATAAAGATATTCCCCTATACTTTCTTTCAGAATCTTTATAGCTTTTTCTTTTACATATAGGTATATGATTAATCTCAAGTAAATTTCTGTGTATGGTACAAGGCAGGAATCAAGGTTCATGTCTTTTTGTGTGTGTTATATCTGGTTGCTGCAGCACCATTTATTATAAAGGTCTTCTTTTTCCCATTGAATTGTATTGGTGCCTTTGTAGTAGATCATATGGACTGTATAAGCAGGTCTACCTATTGATATATTTTTCTTTCTTTGTCTAATGCCATACTCTTTTAATCACTGTGTCCTACTGATTTTGAAAAGCAGAGGCCTCTTCTCAGTCCTTACATCTCATTTTATGCATGGATTTGAATTAGCCAGCAACTCACATTCTTTGTGAGGAAAAACAGGCATTGAAGTCAGGCAGATTTGTCTTTAAAATATAGCTCCATCACCACATAATGGCTATTTAAGATCAACAGCAAGTATGAGAAAAAAATATCCAGAACTTGGAAATAAGGCCAAAGAATGACTGTGTGTCATCCTGGAGCATTGCTTAATAGATCTACCCAATGATTATTTTATTCTCCAGGAGATATACCTTTGTTTGATTTATATGCCATTTATTAGAACTAATACTGTGTAAAACGTTAACTTGTAGATTTTTGCCCTATAGAGATGCAAATCATTTTTATCTAGCAGAGAACATAACTCCAAAGGCTATAGTTTATTTTGACCTATAGAACATTAACTTGTATGACATTGTAATTTAGCAAACTTATTTCAGCTTATAACTTTAAACGTAACTTTTGTGACTCGCTATGTATACTGTTTCCCTAATTTTTCTATAAGCCAGCTTTACCATCATGCTTGTTATCTCATTAAAGAGACAGACATTTGAGACCTATTCATTCTATAATTATATGACAGTCATATCTTTAAATTTTGAAAATTATACTTTGACCATAAGTGAGGAGGTAAATGTTATTTCAAGAAGTTATGTGAACTGCGTGACTGGTGATGTCATTATCCAAGAAAGAGAATATATAAGAAGAATTTTCTTTTTTTCTTTTTGATACAAATTCTCACTCTGTCATCTAGGCTGGAGGGCAGTGGCATGATCATAGCTCACTGCAACTTCCACCTCCCGGGCTCAAGTGATTCTCCCACCTCAGCCTCCCGAGTAGCTGGGACTACAGGCCTGTGCCACCATGCCCAGCTAATTTTTGTATTTTTTTGTAGAGACAAGGTTTTGTTTGCCCGGTTGCCCAGGCTGGTCTCAAACTCCTGAGCTCAAGCAATCCACCCACTTCAGCCTCCCAAAATTCTGGGATTATAGATGTGCGCCACCGCACCAGGCCATAAGAAGCATTCTTAAGGGCGGTAATGATTTTTGTTTTGGTATATTATGCTCTGAGGTGGAAATGAATGACTCACATATGAAAATCTAGGTTTGAAGAGTGCGAATAGAGGGCTAGAGGTAAAAAAAGAAGAAATTTTGGAGTCATCAGCATGTAGGTGAAATTTAGCAGGTGAGGGTGCCTTGGGATAACAGGAAAGTATTAAAGATATAATTGAGAATAAAAAAATTTAGGGAATGGATTTTAAAAAGCCATAGAAGGAAATTAGAAAGGAGTAGTGAAAAGCAGCCATGAGAGAGAAATTTTAAGGAGTGAGTGGCTAATCTGTAGATGTGACCCACGAGACAACTAGGATGGGAATTAGAAAGAAGCAATTGAACTTAGCAATTAACAAGCTTTTGGTAACCTAGTAAAAGCATTTTCAATAGAGAGGTGAGGATGAAAATCAAACTTGCTGTGGGTTGGGAGAAAATGAAATATGAAGAAACGGATGCTATAAATACAGATTAATGTTTTAGGAAGTTTGAATCTAAAACCTAAATCAAATCATAATAAGTCACTGCTTAAAACAACTGGTTGATGGATTTCCATTATACTTGGAATAAAATTTACCCCCTCATCATAGTCTTTTCAGCTCCATATGACGAGGTCTCTGCTTATCAATCTGACTTCTTGTGCCAGTTTGCCACTCTCATTATGCTGCAAACTTACTCAGTTTTCTCTTTTCCTCAAATATACCAACAATTTTCCTATATTTTAGGGACTTTGCCTTTGCCATTTCCTCCTCTTGATAGACTCTCCCTCCAGATCTTTGCAAGGCTGGAAGGATAGCTATGAAGGTGTGCCGCTCAGATTTCCCTTCAAGAGAACCTGCTGTGAGGAGCAGACTTAGCACCCTCTAGTGGCCGTGACTTGTGACCCACATCAGCATTCATACTGAGGCTAACTGCATCCAGCCAACGACTGAGCAGTATCAATGGGATGGTCAGTAGGGACACCACAGCTGGGCCATTCTTGCCCAAGGCAGGACTCCTCTGATAGGCAGTTTCTACTTTGGGGCTCCCATTGGCCTGAGACTTTCTCACAACTGTGCTGCACTCTTGAAAATCTTCCTATCCAATCCTCTTTCTTTCCTGCTCTCCTTTCCCAGGTGCCAGAACTGCATTGTGGTTTGAAGACTCTCCTGCCTTCTCTTGCTTGTATCCTTCACAAGTGTTTTCTGATCTATTTTAAAACTAATCCTGTCTTGTCATCTAGACCTTGGAGGACCTGAACTGACATAGCTGGCAATCACTTAATATCTCAGCTCAAATGTCACTTTCTCAGAGATTGCAAATCTATAGTACTCAATCCCTAGTCACCTCCTATCTAATTCCCCTTAGTTTCTTTATAATGGCAAAAACCACAATTACTTTTGCACCAACTCAAAAAGAGACTTAAAGGATATTACAACTAGATAAAATGTCTTGTCCCAGATTAGATATTGGTTTGGACAAAACTACTGTAAAAGGTATGATGGAGACAATTGAGGAAATTTGAATATGAATTAGGAATTAGATGACATAACATTATTTATCATTGTATCCCAATTTTAAAGTATTTTTGTATATTATTTTAAAGTAAATTACAGAGATTTTGAACATTTCACCTCTAAACACAGTTTGCATTTCTAAAAAAAGAGAACATTTTCATACATGGGCAAAGTATTCTTATAATGCCTGAAAAAAATTAATAATATTTTCTTTATATCCCCGAATTCCTAATTCATATTCAAATTTCCTCAGTTGTCTCCATGATGCCTTTTACAGCAGCTTTGTCCAGAGTAGTATCTAATCTGGGACAAGACATTTTATCTGGTTGTAATATCCTTTCAATCTTCTTCAATCTAATTTACTGCCTTTTTTCTTGCACTGGCTTACTGAAGAGAATGGCCAATTCCTAAGGAATGTTTTACTTTCTGGATTCATCTGATTGTTTCCTCACAATGTACCTTAAAAATTTTTTTTTAAATGGTTCCTCTGTCTCCTGTATTTTCATAATCTCAAACTGAGACTCTATGCCCATTAAACAATAACTCTCCATTCTCCCCTTCTTCCAATCCCTGATAATCACCATTCCACTTTCTATCTCTATGAATTTCCCTATTCTAGGTACCTCAATTAAGCAGAATCATATTTGTCCTTTTGTATCTGGCTTATTTCATTTAACGATGTTTTCAAAGCTCACACATGTTGTAGTATATATCAGGATTTCATTACTTTTTAAGGCTGAATAATATTCCACTGTATTTACAGACTATATTTGATTTATCCAATGGACATTTGGGTTGTTTCTATCTTTTGGCTATTACGAATAATGCTGCTACAAATATGGGTAAACAGCTATCTGTTCTAGCCTCTATTTTCATTTCTCTTGGGTACATACCCAGAAGTGGAACTGTTGAATCACATGAATCACGTGTATTTTTTGAGGAGCTGCCATACTGTTTTCCACAGCACCTCTACCATTTTACATTCCCACCTGCAATGTATAGAGTTCCAATTTCTTCACATCCTTGCCAATATCTGCTATTTTCAGATGTTGGATATGAAGTGGTATCTCATCATGATTTTTATTTACATTTCCCTAGTGGTTAGTGATGTTGAATATCTTATGTTCATATTGTTCATTCCTATGTCTTCTTGGAAAAACGTCTATTCGAGTCCTTTGCCTATTTTTGAATTGTTTGTTTTTCTGTTGTTCAGTTATAGGAGTTCCTTATACATTCAGAATATCAGTCCTTTTTCAGATATATGATTTGCAAATATTTTCTCCCATTCTCCCACGTGGGTTTCTTTTTCACTCTCTTCATAGTATCTTTTGATGCCCAAAAGTTTTTAGCTTTGGTGAGGCCCAATTTATTTATTTTCTGGTTTGTTGGTGTAGTCCAATTTATTTATTTTCTGTTTTGTTGGTGAAGCCCAATTTATTATTTTCTGTTTTGCTGTTTCGGTACTTTCCACTGAAGATCGTTCCTGATCCCTTTCTCCAGTTGCCATTGTTCTCTCTAGAGTTAACCACTGGTTAAATAGCTTGGTGTGTATTTTATTTATATAAAGATATTTTATTTATATAAAAATGTGCACTTGGGTCAGGTACGGTGGCTCACGCCTATAGTCCCAGCACTTTGGGAGGCCAATGCAGGTGGATCACCCGAGGTTGGAGTTCGAGACCAGCCTGACCAACGTGGTGGAACCTCGTCTCTACTAAAAATACAAAAATCAGCCAGGATTGGTGGCACGGGCTTGTACTCTCAGCTACTTGGAAAGCTGAGGCAGGAGAATCGCTTGAACCTGGGAGGCAGAGGTTGCAGTGAACTGAGATTGCACCACTGGACTCCAGCCTGAGTGACAAAGCAAGATTCTGTCTCAAAAAAAAAAAGTACATTTGTGTACTCCGATCTATCATTATTTTATGGGTTCTAATGTTGGTAATTATGCTGAGGAAGTCTTTCTGAATTCTAAAATTATTAAACTAAGTATATGTTCTTTTAACTTTTTTTATAGTTAAACTTTCAACTTGTTTTGATTGTATTTTGATACAAAATCTGAAATGTGGATCTAACTTTATTTTCCCAATGGACTGTAGAATACATTTTGTCCAGATGAATTTTTCCTTCTATTGTGCATTTTTATCAAAGTACTTCATAGATGTGGTTTACTAAATATAGTTCATAAGGGTAAAAGTCACCTGTCCCATTCTTTTCCATTTTCTATTTCAACTGTGAAAGCAGTTGTGGGGACAAAATAAATCATTTAGAAAATTTGCCTGTCATATACCATTTCTGAGTTCCTGAAGATATACTCCAGCAACGTAAGAGTGAAACATAACAGGATGAAGATGTGAAATATGAGAAACAGTGAGTTTAACCAAGGAATCCAACTGTTATTTTACAGATCTAAAATGCAATTGGGCAATTGGTCTCAGTTGGAATAGGTAATCAGTGTCTCATTTCCCATTTCCCAGAGGTAATCCATTTTAAGTATTCCAACAGTCTCATCTTTTTAAGAAAATAGACCATTTTTTAGAGCAGTTTTAGGTTCACAGCAAAATTGAGCAGAAATTTCAGAGCTCACATGTATCCTCTGCCCCTATACTTGTGCAACCTCTCCACTACTATCAACATCTTGCATGAGAGAGGTATATTTATGACAACTGATGAACCTACATTTGAGAGACAGGACTAGCTGGATTTCCTAGGCTAAGAATTCCTAAGCCTAGCTGGGGAAGTGACTGCACCTACCTTTAAACACAGGGCTTGTAACTCAGCTCACTAAAATACCAATTAGGCTAAAAGCAGGAGGTAAAGAAATAGTCAATCATCTATCACCTGAGAGCACAGGGGGAGGGACAATGATCAGGATAAAAACCCAGGAGTTCCAGCCAGCAGTGGCAACTCCCTTTGGGTGCCCTCCTGTTGTATGGGAGCTCTGTTTTCACTCTATTAAATCTTGCAACTGCACACTCCTCTGGTCCCTGTTTGTTCTGGCTCGAGCTGAGCTTTTGCTCACTGTCCACCACTGCTGATCGCTGTCATTGCAGACACTGCTGCTGACTTCCACCCTCCAGATCCAGCAGGGTGTCCACTGCACTTCTGATCCAGTGAGGCACCCATTGCCACTCCTGATGGGGCTAAAGGCTCACCATTGTTCCTGTGCAGCTAAGTGCCCAGGTTCGTCCTAATCAAGCTGAACACTAGTCGCTGGGTTCCACAGTTCTCTTCCATGACCCACAGCTTCTAATAGAGCTATTACACTCACTGCATGGCCCAAGGTTCCATTCCTTGGAATCTGTGAGGCCAAGAACTCCAGGTCAGAGAGCAAAAGGCTTGCCACCATCTTGGGAGTGGCCCGCCACCATCTTGGGAACTCTTAAGAAAAAAGACCTGCCGGTAACACATTGATGTGTTATCACATTATT
Organism: Gorilla gorilla gorilla; assembly: GCF_029281585.2. Classification (NCBI taxonomy): domain Eukaryota; kingdom Metazoa; phylum Chordata; class Mammalia; order Primates; family Hominidae; genus Gorilla; species Gorilla gorilla. The sequence goes on along the minus strand of NC_073228.2, from coordinate 94,546,175 downwards.
ATCATCTGAAGTAAAGAGCTCACATTAAGATTCACTTTTGGTGTTGTACATTCCATGGGTATTAACAAATATATCATTAAATCTGTCCATTATTATAGGATCATATAGAATAGTGTTCACTGCCCTAAACATCCTCTGTGCTCTGCCTATTCATGCCTCCTCTGCCTGATCCCTGATGGCCACTGATCTTTTTGCTGCCTCCGTAGTTTTTGTCTTTTCCAAAATGTCACATTGTTGGAATCATACAGTATGTAGCCTTTCAGATTTGCCTTCTTTTACTTAGTAATATGCATGTAAGTTTCCTTCATGTTATTTCATGGCTTGATAGCTTTTTTTCTTTTTACTGAGTTCTTTTTATTTTTTTGAGACAGTCTCACTCTGTCACCCAGGCTAGAGTGCAGTGGCACAGTAGTTCCCTGTAACCTTGACCTCCTGGGCTCAAGCAATCCTCCTGCCTTAGCTTCTCAAGCAGCTAGGACCACAGGTGTGTGCCATCGTGCCTAACTATTTAAAACATTTTTGGGGGCTGGGTATGGTGGCTCACACCTGTAATCCCAGGACTTTGACAGGCAGAGGCGGGTGGATCACTTGAGGTCAGGAGTTCCAGACAGCCTGCACAACATGGTGAAACCCCGTCTCTCCTAAAAATAAAAAAATTAGCCGGGTATGGTGGCATATGTCTGTACTCTCAGCTACATGAGAGGCTGAGGCACCAGAGTCATTTGAGCCTGGGAGGCAGAGGCTGCAGTGAGCCAAGATCTCACCATTGCACTCCAGCATGTGTGACAGAGTGAGACTCCATCTGAAAAAAAGCCAAAACAAAACAAACCAAAAAAACCGTAAAAACAATTTTATTTTTTTGGTAGACATGGAGGGGGGCAGTGGGGTGGGTTTCGCTATTTTGCTCAGGCTGGTCTAGAACTCCGGGCCTCAAGTGATCCTCTTGCCTAGGCTTTCCAAAACGCTGAGATTACAGGTGCGAGCCATCATGCCTGGCCTGTTTTTTTTTCTTTCTAGAGGTGAGTAATAGTCTATTGTGTGGATGTACCACAGTTTATCCTGAAATCCACTGAAGACATCTTTGTTGCTTCCCAGTTTGGGCCATTATAAATAAAGCTGCTTTAAACATCCGTGGTCTTTTAAATATTTCATCTTCTTTTCTAATAAGTTCACTCATTTTCTTTAAACATATGTTTTTTACTTCACTTTTAAAATTTGTGTTTCTAAGGCTAAGCTGCCTAACTGTATTTGTGGCGATCTAATATATTTGTCTTGTTCTTGTTCTTACGGTGTGTCTTAGGGTGAGTTCTCTAGGAAACAGATTAGGAGATAGAGATTTCCAGCCTCTCAGAAACAAGGAACTGACTGAAGCTGAATTGGGCACAGAGAGAAGTTAAACCATGGTGCAGTCAAAACAGACGCCTCAGCCAACTAGATGGGGAACTATGAAGTTGGAGAAGATCTTCAGAGTTCCCTTGAATCGAGGCAAGGAGCCCAGCCTTTTTTCTTCCACTCTAATCAGTCTTTGGATGTGTTCTGTCCCCAGGGAAGTTGTGTAATCTTTTGCAAGGCACATACCTTTGGTGGAGGGCAATTTCCTGGGGGGAACTAAATTGTGAGTTTTTAGCAGTCAAAACTCATGGAAACTGGGGATATAAGTTCCTTGGTTCTGAAAAGAGAATGGTAGGTGGTACTTCATAATGTTCACTGCAGCTTGATAATGGATTATTTTAGTTTACATCATTTTTAAGCCATAATTTTCCAATTAAATTTTAGTTTTTTTCAAAGACTTTCTAATTACCTTTTTTTCCTTTAGAGTAAATAATAAATAAATACTTTCTTCACCATGTCACTGAGTATGTTCATGTTCTCTTTATCCATTTCTATCTACTGCTTGGAACTCATTCAATTTTTTCTTGAAAACATTCCCCTAGTTGTCTATCAATTTATTTTAGACCAGTTGCTTTCTAAGCCTCTTGTATCTCCCTCTTTTCTCTTTCACCTCTTAAGAGGTGTATTCGTTTTTTATTGCTATCATAACAAATTACTACACATTTAGTGGCTAAAATCAACACCCACTCATTATGTTGCAGTTCTGTAAATCAGAAGTCTGGGTACAGTGTGGCTCAACTGAGTCTTCCGCTTAGGGTCTTACAAGGCCTACCAAGGTGTCAACAGGGCTGAGCTTCTTTCACGAGGCTTTGCGGGGTGAATCTACTTCCAGCTTATTCAGGTTGTTGACAGAATTCAGTTCCATACTTTTGTAGAATTGAGGTCCTCAATTTCTTGCTGGCTGTTGGCTGGGGTCATCTCAACTTTTAGAAGCAGCCTTCATTCTTCTGACTCATGATCTCATTTCATTTCAAAGCCTATAATTGTGGATTGAGTTCTTATACTTGGTTTATTTATTTACCTACTTATTTATTTGAGCCAGAGTCTCACTCTGTTGCCCATGCTGGAGTGCAATGGCGCAATCTTGGCTCACTGCAACCTCCATCTCCCGGGTTCAAGCAATTCTCCCGCCTCAGCCTCCTGAGTAGGTGGGACTACAGGCATGTGCCACCATGCCTGGCTAATTTTTAGATTTTTAGTAGAGACAGGGTTTCGTGTTGGCCAGGCTGGTTTCAAACTCCTGACCTCAGGTGATCCACCTGCCTCGGCCTCTCAAGGTGATGGGATTACAGGCACGAGTTACCATGCCCGGCCAGAGTTCTTATACTTTAAATCTCTCTAACCTCTCCTGCTTCATTTTTTCTGCCCCTAAGTGGAAGAAGTTCTCCGATTTTTAGGACTCACATGATTAGACTGAGCCCACTGGATAATCCAGGATAAACTCCCTATTTTAAGGTTAATAACCTTAATTACACTTACAAAGTTCCTTTTTCCATGCAGTGTAACATTAACAAATTTCAAGCATTAGGACATGGACATCTTCGATGGGTCATTCTATCTGCCACATTCTTGTATTTTACATCTATCTTATTTTTGGATTTCATTCTTTTCTGGAGTACATATTTCAGAAAGAGTATATGATAATTGAACTTTCTGAAATCTTTATTATGTACTCACAATTGATTTTTGTTCTGACAGGAAATAGAATTCTAAGTTCAAAATAATTTTCACTTACAATTTTGAAGGTATTATCTTTTGGTATCTAAAGTTTCTGATGAGAAATCTGATACTAGCTCAATTCTTATTCTTTTATAAAAGGTCAGATTCTTGTGTCTGGAAGCTTTTAGGCCTTTTTCTTTATTTTTGATGCTCTGAAATGTCTTCTTTATGTGTCTAGGTGTGGTTCTTTTACTATTATTTTGCTCAGTACTAAATGTGTTCTATCAATTTGGAGACCTGTATTTATCTTCAGTTCCTTGAAGTATCTTTTCAATGTCTGATATTTTTCTCCTCCTCCTCTTGTTCTCTCTTTCAGAAATTCTTATTAGTCAAATAATGAATTAGTCCTCCATTTTTTTTTCAAAATTCTCCATGTTTTTGTTTGAATACTGCAAGTTTTGTGATATTTTTTCAATTAAATCATCTTGCCATTTTAATTTTTACATTCATATATTTTCAACAGTCTTTTCTTATTCTCCAATGCTCCTTTTTCAGAGTATTCTGTTCTCTAATACTTTCTTGAGTACTTCTTAGGCAGCTTATTATTATTAATTTCTTATTTTATTTTGGTTCCTTAGCTGACTCAGAGTCTTCCTGAAATAGTTTTTAGTTTTATCTTTCATGCTGTTGATTTTCATATCTCTGATGGTTTTTCATTCTTCATTCATTTTAAAGACTCAGGCCACGTGCCGTAGCTCACGTTTGTAATCCCAGCACTTCAGGAGGCCAAGGCACAAGGTGGGAGGTTGCTTGAGCCCAGGAGGTTGAGTGAGGTTGCAGTGAGCTATGATCTATGGCCATGTCATTGCACTCCAGCCTGGGCAACAGAGAGAACCCCCGTCTCTAAAAAAAGGAAAAAAAAAAGAGTGGAGTTCTAGATAGATGTAAAGACACAAAACACTGGGGAGAGGAATCTGGAGGAACTGAAGTACAGTGGTTTCCTAAAGAGGTTTTAAATTGACATTTTGTTTTTAGCCCCCTTCTCATTTCCACCTTCTACTGTACAAGGGAACTCTATTCCTGGAGTCTCTCTGGGACTTTGCTAGACAGATCAACTCTCTGTGAAACATAAGTCATCTCTGGAAAATTATAGGATGCCACTTCAGTGATCTGTTTCATTTGTCAACAAGTTTCCATATTTCTTTTGATCTTTCCAATAATTTTTGAAATACCTAGTCTGCTGATGGTCCCTCTCCAGGTCACTTCAGCTTTAGAAATTAATTTATTGGCTAGGCATGGGAGCTAATTCCTGTAATCTCAACACTCTGGGAGCCTGAGGCTGGAGGGTCACTTGAGACCAGGAGTTCTAGACCAGCCTGGGCAACACAGCAACATAGTGTAAAATTAAAAAAAAATTAGCTGAGCATGGTGGCATGCTTCTGTAGTCCTAACTTTTCAGGAGCTGAGGCGGGAGGATCCTTTGAGCCCAGGAGTTTGAGGTTACAGTGAGCTATGCCACTGCACTCCAGCGTGGGTGATAGAGGAACTCTTGATTTATTAAGGCTTTAGGAGGCAGACTAAACAAATATTTATGTCACTACCTTTTCAAAGCAGACATTTTTATTTACATTTGGCTGTCTCTGGAATTTCTGGTCTGATTACCATTGTACCAAATACATTTTAGTGTCCCATACAGCAATTTTTGTATTATTATTCTTTTTCACAGTTTAGTAAGTTATTTTTATGGAATTGTTGTTGAGATGGTCTTTGGAATACTTTTGTTCAATTCAAGAAAAATATGAGAATTTTGATTGCATCAAATTTAGGTTAAAATATAATTAGTGTAACCACCTGTCTTATCTTTAGTAATAGATGATTAGACCCCAAGTTTCAGCAGAGCAGTTTTCCATCTAGAGATTTCTTGTCTCAACCTCCCGTGAAGCAAGAAGTGGTTGTCACTAGTTCTCACTAATTAAATATAATAAAAGTGATGCGTGTAAATTCCCTGTCACTCTCTTAAAAGGATACCCTATTGAAAACCTTTTAAAATCTGTTTGCCCAAATTATTTGCTTATAAAACGCACTCTGAGACCAAAAGCATCTCACAAAATCCTAGTGTTTCAGGAATGAGGTTTGAGAAACACTGGTGTTTAAGTATTCTGCCGATCATATTTAAAAAAGTATTTTCTAAACCCACTTTATATCCTAGTAGAAAAGGTGTTATCTATTATTCAGTGCCTTTTTGACACTGAGATTTCCTTAACCTAACACTATAATTATTTAACACAGATTTATATTTTGAATTATCTTTGCACTTAAAAAAACTCAATTTAGTTATAGAGAAATGTTCCTTTAAGACAGTATCAAACTGATTTTGCTAACATCTAGGAATTTTGCACTTAAGTTCACAAATGAACATCAAACATGAGTCAGGCACTGGGGATACAATGGTGAGAAACATGCATAGCCTTCATCATCACTGAGCTTACACTGAGTGACTTTAAATGTTCTTTTAGGATGTGAAAGATTATGGCAGCTTCAAAAATTAAGCTAAGAAGCTCTCCATCATTTTCTATGACTTGAGTTTAAAGCACAAGATTTAGCTTTTATGATTTTTAATAATAAATCTGAGTGGGCTGGAGGCTTTTTATTTGTGAGTACAGAACTTTGGCATCTTTTTTCCAGTCCTGTCTGTAGTTATTGACTTAATTCAGTTTTCCACCTTTTTGGAGTTATGTTTTCCTTGAAAAGTGACTATTTCATTTTCTATTAATATTTACTGGCGGTATAAAATTGTATAAAATATTTTAATAATTTTTAACCCTCCCTTTTATTAAATTACCAACCTTACTAGTGGCACTATTCCTTTTCTTGTTATACTTCCTGTAAGTCTTTGAATTTCACTGGTATTGCCAAAAACCAGCTTTATACTAGATTATGAGTACTTTATCAATTTGACCAATTTCCTTTTAAAACATTGTTCTCAAACTTTATCTTTACTAATTTCCTCTTCCTAATTTCAATTATACAATTTGTTCTTCGTTTCTAACATCTTCAAATAAATGCTTGGCCTATTTTTATTCTTTCTTATTTAAAATAATGTTCTCCTATAACTTGGTCTGTATCTTAAAATTTTAACATATAGTTTTTTTCAATATCATTATGTTCTAGTAACTACAATTTCTCTTTCCTTTTAGACTCAAAGGTGACTTATAAAGGTACTTTAAAATTTAAAATACGAACAAAATAAAAGTTCCACTTTTGTTTTTTAGGGGTGCTATCCCTTAGCTAATTTTTAGCTTGTTCTATCATACTATCTTTCCTTGTGCAAATTTAGCCCATCCTTCTAGGTCTAACGTTTATGTCACCTCCTTTAAGAAGCATATCTTGTGTTCTCTCCCTTCTCTAAAATTTTATATACATCCCTTAAACATATAATGTTTATATATTCTCCGCCTTCAACTCCCATCCTCAGGCTATTTTATTCACGTTTATGAGATTTGCTGTTTAGCTCAGTATTTTGTGGATTTTCAAAAGATTCCACTCAATTTACCGAGCACCTACGCACCATTTTATTAGGTACAAGGAAAAGCGTTAAATAGATATAATCACGGCCTCCAAGAAATTGAACCTAGTAAGAGACACGAATAAGTAGACATTCAAGTGAGCTTTAGGAGACTTGGTTTGGTAGTGAAGACAGTCTCATGTGTGTTAACAGCTTACAGCACTGTAAAATAAGAGACAGAAGCGAACAAATCCGTTTCAAACAGTTCAAAGGAGGAAAAAGAGAGGGAAAGGCGGTTTAGATACAGCTAAACCATAAATAGCCTGATAATCTAACCCTGTGATAATCCAAGTATAGCCACAGCACCTGCCTCAGAATCACTTGGAAGGCTTGTGAGGAGTAAAAACGCAGATTCATACCTACTGAAATTAGAATGGAGAAACGGACATTTAAGTCTGCATTTTAAACACATTCCCCAGGTACTGAGGCCATTCAAAGTTTTAGAACAGAGCACAGCCAAGTTTCGCAGACCTTGTTCCTCAAGTACTCCCTCCTTCTAGCCAGAGGGTGGCCTGCAGCGTGTCCCTTCCCTTCCCACCGCCGAAGCTGTCCATCCAGTTTCTGAATGGCGGCCCACAGACCGCACGGCTTTACGAGAGAGGAACACCGCACCCACCCGCCAAACAGCCAACACAGGGCTCGGAGGCCGGACCCGCAAAGGATTCGGGGAAAAACGCATCGAGCCAATCCGAAGGGCGAGAGCGGCCCTAGACTGGGGGGGGGCGGGGGGCGCTAGGAGGTGGGCGGAGCACAGAAAAAAATTTTTTTCCTTGATTGACGTAAAAGCTACCCAATGAAAATAGAACTGGTAAAGCTTCCGCCCTAATAGGCAGAACCATAGCTACATTTCAACCAATCCAGCTCAAAAGTGTCTATGTTGTGGGAGGTCCCTGAGGCCGCTGAGGTCGTTCGTGTCTGTTGAACGGCTGTGGGAGTCTTGCTGCCTTGGGTAGGGGGTTAAAATCGTTCTTGAGAGGAACGTCTCTGTGCGAAGAGATAATGAGTTTAGCTCTGAGGTCGGTAATAAGGAGGCGGCAGTGCTCTCCACACCCCGGAGCGGGGCCCAGGGAGGGTGTGTGTGGAAGGGAGGACGTTTGGGGCCGAGGCGAGGCAGGGGATGTAGTTTGGGACGCGGGAAAGGAGCCTAGGGCAGCCTGCCCGGATCACTCACCCTCTGGGCTCTGATGCCCTGCAGGGAACGAGACCAGTGCATTTCTGCTAAGCAGGTTATTTCTGTCAGCGCGTAGGGCTTTGGACTGCCAGAAGGATGGGCTTAGTTGCGAGCGAGGTGGGAATGAAATATCGCGAGGCTTCTACTCTTGTTTCTCTGAGAGATCAGGTCGCGGACATCCCTTCATTCAATCCGTGTGCCTGGCCAGGGCCCCACCTCGGCTGCTCCGCTGCTAATGCAATCACCCACCTATAAATTTTGGAAATAACAAAAACTCTTTCCTCTTCTCCCAGGGCCCTCCTTTACGGTGTAATTGGAGACCCATTTTAGTGACTTTAATTGGCAGTCTGTCTCTTGGATTTCCTAAATTTCTTGCATTTTTTTACCTTTCAGTTCTAACCTCTAACCCTCTGTTGCCCTCTCCCACTATGTAGACGTTGTACCGTAAAACTATCCATACACTTACGACACTCCGAAAATATTCCATGTTCTGCTAAGGGATAATCATGGTACCCTTGGATGGGGTCAGGGGTGGGTCGGTTCTGGACTTGGCCTCCAAAAGTCTCAGGAAGGAAAAGACTGACCCCAGGAATACCCAAGTTTGTGTCAAGTCAGGTCTCATGAAAGGAAGATCTTCCTCAGCTTTGTTATACTGCACCTACTAGTCACTTCCTAGCTTTTTTTTTTTTTTTTTGGAGCTTTCAGAGACCAAAACGACTTTCAAATGCAACTAGATAGGTGTTTTAAGTACAGTCAACTGGTTTTGACATGTTAATGTGTTACCGGATTGTGTTTCAAAACTTGTTATTCCAGTGTTGCGGCTCCATTTGAAAATTTGGAGCACATTTAGATGGGCAGCTCTTAAGGAAAACATTTCTGGCTTTAAAATAATTTTTGCTTTTTTTCTTTAAGCGTTTCCAGAGTTTATGAGAAGTTTAACCTCCGGTTTACATGTTAAATGAGACAAGACTCATCACATTTTTATATAGAATGAAGCACAAACATTGTATATTGGCATCTAATATTTGTCATATGTTTAGACTCATTAATATTTTCGATGATTTGTTAATATCAATGGAGGAAATGACACATAAATTGCCAAACTGTTAAAAACGTGTAATCTAAAAACATTTTGAACCAACAGTGCTAAAATACTGTATAAGTTAATTCACTTGTTTTTTTTTGTAATTTTATGAACATAATTACCAGAAGTATCAACAGTAAACCGATGTATAGTGATTGTCAGTTATGAATTTTGGTTTCATTTGGAGATTTTTTTTTTTATTCTTTAACATTCTTGTAGGATAACGTGTTTTTGTTTTTTTGGTTGGAGTTGGTTGGAGTTTCAGACATAAAAGTAGTGTTGCTTATTCACAGTTCTTGTTTCTTTCACAGTAACATTAGTGGGAATAAATAAAAAGCTGGGAAAAAGAAAAGTTTGGTCCTCATTTCTTTTAATAATCTGTAACTCTTTAGTTTTGCGAAGTTCAGATTTATAGCAATTTAGACTATGGAATAAACAGGTCATTGACTCATAAAGGGAAAGTTTCCCTGTCTTTCTCCAAAGTACTTTCTTTTTTGAAATTTAGAAGATAATTATTGGCTAATTTCTGTTAGTAAAGAGAATTAAAGTGGACTAAGGGCTTTTTCTTTCCATTTCATAGAAGTGAGCTTGTAGTGGACAAAACAAAGAGGAAAAAAAGAAGAGAACTGTCTGAGGAACAGAAACAAGAAATTAAAGATGCTTTTGAACTATTTGATACAGACAAAGATGAAGCAATAGATTATCATGAATTAAAGGTAATGGTATGCTTTAAAATATTTGTTTCTGTGTTAAAATGATTTGCATTTTTACAGTTGCTTTACATTACATTTCTAAATAATTATTTTAACTAAATTGGTTTTGGAACTATGAAGGCATTTTAAGCATTCATAGTTAGATGCTGTAATAAAACTGAAGAGAACTCCTAACATAGTTTTTAGAAAATCTTTTTCACATGAGAAAACGAATAGTATTTTAAATGTAAAAATACATTCCCAGGGAAGGTGCTTATTTTTCACTGACATAATTAAAGGATTTCAAACTGGAATTTATTCTTACCATATTCTTTTCACTGTTTTTTGTTTTTTGTTTTTGTTTTTGTTTCTTGGTGACTCATACTGTTTTCAGACTGTGGGAGTGTTGTCTTTTAATCTTATAATTTGGATTTGTTAGTAACATAGTCTCAATCCACTTTCTCTGGTGCCAACAACTTCAGTGCTGTTTGATGTTGACACATGCTAATAGGTAAAAATGTCAACTTTAAGACCTAGAATGTCAAAGTGTAGGGAGAGATTTGTAAATTATTATTTGTCAGGGTATAAGGAGAGATTTGGGTTTAGGGTAGAATGGGACTTACTTTCAGCACAGTGGGAAAGATAGTACTTTGAGATTTTTAATGGCCTTAATGGATAGGTGAATGTAAGTGTTTATTTGGTAGTTTTAATTTTTGTAATTTCGTAAGGGATTTTTAAGCATTAGAATTCCAAGTAGGGATAGGAACTATGCAGTGACAGGATAGAATGTATAAAAGCAGCTAATAGGCCTGCTAAGTCTAGCTTTCTCAATCTTGCAGTCCTCTTTGGCTGTCTTTTCCCACTGGTTTTTTTTTTTTTTTTTTTTTTTGGTTACCCAGATTTGATCTTTATAATGTCTGTTCCATTTGTAACCATTGACTGTCTTGGTTTGGGACCTTATTTCATACCTGGAGCTTCCTAAATGATTTCTTACTAGTTCACCTTGTACACTACCACTGAATTTGGATAGTTTAAAAATTCTTTCACCATTGCTCATAAATTGTTCATTGCTCATAAACCATAACTCCTCATTATATACTACTTAAAGTTCAGATTCCTTTGCTTTCTACTGAATGTTCTCTACACTTGCCACCAACTACTTTTTTCATTTGCTAATAACTGCTTTCTTCCTCCTGAACTCTTCTAATTAAGGTGGAATTCACCTCCTAATTCAGGTGAGCAGTTTACCTCACCTGAACTTTTCTAATTCAGGTGAGGTAAACTGCTCTGTTCATTGTCCTTCGAACCTATTCGTTTCAGTGTTTCTTTTAATACCAGTCATCCTTCCCAAATACCCTACTGCTCCTCTTCATCTATCCTTCAAGGAACAGTTTGAATCTTTCCAAATAAGACTTCTCTAGTCAGTAATATGTCTCGTTCCTTATTACTAGTAACAAAATCTCTTTTTTCTCTAAACTCAGGGTCCTTAGCCCTATCATTTACCTGATTAGTTAATCATGTAAACTATCATTTACATGATTAGTTAATCATGGAGAGACTGATGATAATTCTTATTTTAATGTTTTATCTCTTCTATCACATGACTGTTTAATATTTATGCCACGCCTTTTTCTCATTTTGATTGTTAATCCCTTCAGAACAAATAACAATCAAATTATCTGTGCAATAAGTTAGTGCATTTTATATAGTAAAATCTGTACACACTTGTTGGTTACTTTGTCATATAAAAAAATGCAATTTATAAATGAAAAAACTTAACGCATACTTAATTTCAGTAGTGAAGAACAATTACACTATCACTGCTATTTTAAAGAGGTAAAACATGCAAAAAAGTTATATTTTATTAATGTGTTGTCATCTCTTAAGATGTAAAAACTTAATAATTAGAAATTCTTTTGTAAAGAGTGCTTTATAATTTGCTTTTCCTTTTTAATCCAAAAGGTGGCAATGAGAGCCTTGGGGTTTGATGTAAAAAAAGCTGATGTACTGAAGATTCTTAAAGATTATGACAGAGAAGCCACAGGGAAAATCACCTTTGAAGATTTTAATGAAGTTGGTGTGTATTTTAATAGTCTTTGTAATCAGCAGCTGTTAGGAAATTGTCTGATTAATATCACTTTTTAAGTTTTAAATTCTCTAGGTTATGGAATTTTCTTATAGAACACTGGTGTATAATGTGACTCTATCTCAGTTTTGTTTTGTTGGCTTTTTTTTCAAAGAAAAAATATGGCTTTGCTCTGAGATTTATAGTTTTGTCTTTTGTTTTGTTGTGAAGATTCTAACCAAGGAACTATTGTGTAGCTTTTTATAGAAAGATGCTTTTCCAAGTTGTTTGTATTTATATTATGTGATAAAACTTGAAGGGTGATCAAAAAATTATTTTTGCTTAATAAAACAGAAAATTTGATATCCTGCTGTTTGGAAAATGTTTCCCAAGACCTTTCTGGTATGTGATTTTTGTTGGCTAAGTGGGAGAAGAGGGAACTGGTAGTAGTTGGTATCTTTGGCTGTAGATGAAATGCACGACTTCAGGTTGACAAAGTTTATGAGAGGCTACATCCTCTGGATGACCTTGATCTCAGTGGATAAAGTCATCTGTTTAGAGGGTAGTAGTAAACGAGGCAGTGGGCATACTGGAAGCAGGAGAAAACATCCTAGTACCACCAACTGAAGATAATGTGTCATAGGCTTAATATGGCTAAATTTTTTTATAGTTGATTTTAGTGAATTATTTATAGCATATATAGACCAGGCTTTTTCAAAATAGAAGAGTCCGGAAGGCAAGGACATTGCTATTATAACTTAAATGTATTGTCTAGAATATTATCTACAAAATATGTAAATATTCAGGTTTATTTCTGTTTTTTTTTTCTCTAAACCAATGGGTCACGATATAAGCACATCATATAAGTATTTTAAGATATTTTAAAAATTTGGAAACAAATTCTGCTATATACACAAACCGCTTATTTTAAATATTCATCAAGAAGCAATAGGGGAAACAAAAAGAAATGGCAATTAGTAGACGCAGAGAAAATTTAGATTCATGTCATTAGTCAGTTTTTTAAATCCAAAAGCTCAAGTCATAAGCAGTTGAGATGGAAAATAAATGATGAACCTAAGAGAAAAAAAACAGCACAGAAGATCCTCAACTTATGAACTAATATATGACTGTTTAGAGAGGCAACTTGTCCATTGGGGACATTTTCCTTTTTTCCTCTAATTTGTAGAATTAATTATTTGAGGAAGGGGAGAGAGCCACCTTTTGTTCTCCCAGAATGGACACTCCTGAAGTTTATGATCATAGTATTCCTAGTTTTACCTTAGATTGTTTATTTGTAGAAACAAGGTGTTGGTATATAGTGGAAATGGTACTATTAGGAAGGAGCTATAATCCAGGTATGTTTAGTACAGTATAGTGGTTTAGCACTTGGAACCAGATTCCCTTGGTTCATACCTTGGTTTTGCCACTTTACAGCTCTGGAACTTGGTCTTTTTAATACTCCGTGCCTCATTTTCAACTATAAAGTGGGGATCATTGTATTCTCTCATGAGATTCTTCTAAGGATTAAGTTAATGATATGTGAAGTACCTAGAAAAGGGCCTAGCATGTTGTAAGTGCTACTAAGCATTTGCTATTATTATTACTTTAAAAAATTGTCTTTGTTTCAGGGGTTCGAAATAATCATATATGCATCACTGGGACATAAAATAGACTTTGTGTATATTTTTTATTGACTTTTTTTCATAAAGGCTACTGTAAGCACTGTATCATCACTAATAATTTTATAAAATATGTTATTTCACCTTAAATGAACACAATTTAAAAATTGTGATTTTTATTGGCAGTTGGGACCAGAATCCCATGCCACCTCCACTTTTTCCTGACACCCCATCTGTTCTATGTTATTAACAGAGCAGAAATACTGGGTTCCTTCTAGAATAAATAGATGTGGCTAAACTTCAGCTTTGACACTCAAAGATTAACCTTTTGACAGGGTCAACATGTATCTTAGCTATCTTAAGGCTACCTATGGAGAGTACCAGGTGTCAAATAAAAATGTATTACTGTTTGGGAATCATTCAAGAACTATGTATTCCCCCTTTTGTTGATTACTTTTAACTAATCACTGACCACAGATTAATATGTTTTATACTTTGGGACAAATGATTCTAAATCATAACATTTGAGTCCTAGTTTTATGAACTACCCAAGGACACTGTTCCACAGATATATCTGGATGAAGTTTGGCAGTTAACTATTATAGACTCTTCTTCTGGAAAAAAAGCTTTAAAATATATTTAATGTAAGTTTAGAGTCAAGACAGCCTGAGGCTAGTGAGTAACATAGATATTTTAGGAATTAGTGTCTTTAAGACTAACATAAGTCAAACGTTTGTACACTATTTTTGACATGTACTACTTATTATTGCTGATTGAGATTATAATACTGTATTATTGTCTTCATTTTGCTTATTTAACACTGAATTTTTTGGTATTAGGTACTGTACTGGGGTTGGGAAGAAGACTTAATTAAAAGTTACTAAAAGGTTCTTCTTTCAGGGAGTTTACAATGTAAATATAGATGACAACAGGCTATAGTACTATGTGGTAAATTGTAATTTTGTCTAGGACAGAAGTCAGCAACTATAGCCTTGGACCAAATTCAGCTGCTGCTTGTACACCACCACACCCCTTCTTTTATGCAGCTTTTGTGCTACTATGGCAGAGTGAGTAGTTAGAGACTTTATGGCCCTCTACAAAGCCTAAAATATTTACTATTGGCCTTTTACAGGAGAGATTTGTTAATCCCTGATCTAGAGGAATTGAAGACTTTGCAGAGGAGATTTTAAATTTAGGCCTTTGGAAATGTGAGTAGGATTTCATTCCAAGATTGCCAGGAAGAGTAGAGAAAAAGCATTCTAGGCTTAGAAAGCAGCAACAACAAAGAATGGTACTAGACGGATAGCATGTTTGGGAAACTAGGTAGTGTTCTGGGCTAGACATAGGGAAATGACTGGAAACGTGGGATTGGGCCAGATTGGTAAAGTCTTGCAAAACATGAAGATTTTGAATTCTAGTCAGCAGAGATCATTCACGATTTTTAAGGGAAGGGGATATGATATGTTTGAGAAAGAAAACTGATGAGAGTATTATTGATGATGAGTTGGAAGGAAGAGAGACTGCAGACAGAAAATACTATTTTTTTCGCTGAGGATGGCGAGGGTGAAAATAAAATACATTTAAGAATAAAAAAGAGGCTGGGCTTGGTGGCTCATGCCTGTAATCCCAGCACTTTGGGAGGTCAAGGCGGGAGGATTGCTCGCTCACAGGAGTTTGAGACCAGCTGGGGCAACAAAGTAAGATCCTGTCTCTACAAAAAATTTAAAAAAAATTAGCCAGACGTGATGGCACATACCTGTAGTCCCAGCTACTTTGGAGATTGAGGTGGGAAGATTGCTTGAGCTCAGGAGTTGAGGCTGCAGTAAGCTGGGATCACGCCATTGCACTCCAGCCTGGGCAACAGAGCAAGACCTTGTTTTAAAACAATAAATAAATTAGAAAAAAAACAGTATTCTCAGTACTATAGGACCTGATTAAGTTTGTGGGACTGAAAATGATTTATGCTTTTCAAATATGGAATCTAGCTGTAAATGTCGCTGTTATCTTTTGGTGGGGGTAGGGGAGGCAGCTGCAGTTACCATGGTGGTAGTGGAATGAGTTTGGAGTCCAACATGTCTAACTGGTATGTTTGGATAGAAATTTCCGAAAGACATTGAGAAATACAGTTAAAGCTGTATTTCTAGCATTACCTATAATAATTTTTAATTTACTTTTGATGTGATGTTTTTGGATTTGCCGTATTCTTAAGTGATTTTTACACATTAAAGGTCTAAGAAAGTATTTTGATGAAGTACATTTCTGATAGTATGTGTAATTACATCATTTGAAAATACAGTTACATGGACAGAAATTTGGAGTTTTGTGAAATAAATGAAACCCACCTTAACTGCCTCTATATCAGTTTACTAATATTTTCATTGAAAATAAATATATTCCTTATAATTAAATTCTACTTTGTGGAACAAGAATAGAACCTGAAGGCATGGAGGAGAGTCATTATAAAGTTATATATTAGGTAATGTTTTTGCTGTCCAAAATGATGAGCATTTATAATTCCCAAGAAAAGCTGCATTTTAAGGAAGAATATTGATAAAAGAATATATAGACACATAGCTCTGAAATAACTAACACAATTAAAGTACCAGTGGGATAAGAATTTATACATCTTGGAGCCCCATCTGTTCCCCAATCACCCTGTTGCTTCTTTAAGTACATTAATACTTTCAGCAAGCTGCTTTTTTGGTTCACCTGTCATGTAAATTATTTAATTGGTGAAGAAAATTTCTTAACACTTTTTTTCCTTGTCCTGCTTTTTTGTTGGGACTAAATTCAAAATAAGTTGAGTATGTGCCATAGAGTTAAGTGTGGTATTTTATTTTGGTGTTATGGCTGTAGATATGCCAGCTCCTTTTTGACTGAATATTTATGAGCTTTGATGATTTGCATACTTACAGTAATATACTTCAATTAGTTACTTGGAAGCCTTTTTGGATAAAATTAATGGATAAAAGGAAACTTGAAAATATGTGTAGATGATATAACAGTCATTTGAATAGGTGATTATTGAACCAAATACGGGTGAAACAGCAGCAAAACAACAGCTTGTTGGAGACTTCGATTGTATTTTTTTCATTCTGGGTTCCTTAAACATTCCAGTATTTTCCATCTATAAGCAGTTGCTTTTTTTTTTTTTTTTTTTTTTAATGATCCTGTAACCTTCAACAGGACCGAGTTATTTTTAATAGCATAGTAAAGGCCATAAATACCTTTTCTTGTAGTGGCAGATAGTGTATATAATTACTTCAGAGATACTTATTTAGATATTGTTAGAATTTTATTTAGTAACTTAACAATTTTTATGCCATAGATTTTTATTTTAATTTTTATTGTGGCTATTGATTAAAGACTGCTAAAATTGAAAATACTTAAGCTTATTACTATGTTATTACATATGATTATATTTAGTGTATTAAAATACACAATTACCATTGAGGTTTGAAACTACATTTATTTTTAGTTAGTTGTCTGAGAGTGATTTATCCAAACAAAATGGGTAAGCTTTAAGGAGACCTTCTTTGCAGAGGTTTTTTTTGGGTGGGCTTTCCTGCTATAGTCAGATTTGATCCTATTTACTACTTTGTAAATTTTGGAAAACCGAGAGGTTCTTCTAATCACGAAGGTATTAGTGGAATTTTCAAATGCTGTCTGAGATTGTGCCTGTGTCTGCGATGGCAGTACTTTTTGTCTCTTGCAGTTTTTCTTGTTTTGAAGTTGGATTAAATTTGAGGAAGAATCAGTGTTAGTATGACGTTTAGTCAGCAAGCAGCTTTTATTTAGTTAGCTCCAATTATTTTGTTGGTATGTCTCTCCACAAGTAGATGACACACTCCTTGTGTGCTTGATGTCAGTGGAGCCTAGTACAATTCTTGATAATAGTAGATCTTAAATAAATATGGTATAAATGTAGTCCTTTTTATTTTGCCTCTGTGTGATATAGTTTTGCTTACTTTTATAAGAAGACAAGTTGCTCATAATAAAAAAGGTTAACATTTAAAATATGGATTTGATTTTTCTAATTTCAGGTTTATCTCGGGGTTTGGGGATCTCATTTGACATTTTATTGTCAGACTAAAAGTTGACAGTCACAGCTTTAATTCTCATCTAATATTTAGTTGATTTCACAAATGAATGCCTTTGTGATTATGCAGGTTTATTAAAATATATATGTTTTTAAACTGTAGTGACAGACTGGATATTGGAAAGAGATCCCCATGAAGAAATACTCAAGGCATTTAAACTATTTGATGATGATGATTCAGGTAAAATAAGCTTGAGGAATTTGCGACGTGTTGCTAGAGAATTGGGTGAAAACATGAGTGATGAAGAACTTCGAGCTATGATAGAAGAATTTGACAAAGATGGTGATGGAGAAAGTAAGTTTTAAGTGAAACGTATTTTCCAAGTTTTCCTGATGCTACACATGTAATACATTTTTCTAAAACCAAATGACTTGCAAGACTTTTTTGTAAACTTAACCGCTTCTTGTAATGGACCTTCTGTCTAAATAATTCACATGTTCAATTTAGAATGAAGCAGATCTCTAAAACCAATTATACTTCAAGAAGGTCCTTCACTTTTCTCTGAAGGTGAAACCACCAAAATTTCAGCCTTTCAATATAATTTCAGTCTTTAATGGCTTCTCCCTCAACCTACATGCTAAGTTCTAAGTTCTATTGATTTTCCCCGTCAAATGTTTTGAATCTGTTTTTATCTTTGTCCATTGTGGCTGTCCTAGTTCAGGCCCTAATTTCTAGTTAGGAATGTTATAATGGCCTCATTTATTCTTGCCTTGGCTGCCTACTGGGTGCAGTGTCCTGCGTGTTGACTGGTGCTACACAATGAAAAAGGCAGATGTGGTTCTTGCTTTCACTTTGCAGTCTCTTGTAGTGTCCTAATTGCCCTTTAGGCATATAAAAGTCTCTAATCTCTTCTTCAGTCTCTTGGTATCATTCTTTTCCTAAAATATACATTTGATAATGCCATTTCCGTGTTTAGACACTTGAAACGATTCTTCAGTGCCTACAGAGTAAAGTTCAAAGCCTTCTATGATCTATCCCACCTTGAGTAACTGATTTTACTTTCCAGTGTATTCTTTCACTTTTCTTCTTTAACTCTCCTGTATGTACACATTTTGTCAACATATGCTATCCTGAAAACACATTTTTATGCTATTCGTTTCATCATGCTGTTTCTTAATCTTAGAATGCTCTAATTGTTAATTTCTGCCTGCTAAAATGTGACTCATTCTCTCAGGTAAATATTAAACACCATCGTTTTCCCAAAAGCTTCCCATATTGCTCTATGAATCATGAGACTTCCATTGAAGGCCTATAGCATTTAGAGAAACAAATTGTTTTGATACTTTCATACACTTAATATGGAATCTTTTGGCTGGAAACTAAGTTTTGTTGAGATAAAAACCACTTTATTTGTATGTTAAACTGCTAAAGATTAGACCTTACTGTCTTTTTTGTGGACTTTAGTGTTCTTCTCTCTGTGACTTTTTCATGCTTTTCAGTATCTAAGAACCATGAAATTTTAAAAATATTGGGTATATAGAATAATAAACATGGTGAATGTGAAGTTAAAGGTAAATAAGATGTACTACAAGATAGACATAAAGCTGTGGTAATGATACAGAAAGAGTCACTTCCCCCCGCCCCCTCAACAGCATATATAAAATAAAACACAGTACATCTTTTGGAAAAAATGAAAGGAACGTTTTGAAAAGCCAGAATGGATAATCATTTAAATAATGATGATGTTTGTTAACATTTATTTAGCAGTTACTATATTGGATATTAGCATTAATTATGTCACTTAATTTCCATAATAACTTGTAAAGTAGATATAATATTATACCTATACATGTGTATAACAGATGCATATATAGAGATGAGGAAGCTAAAGCTTTGAGAGATTATTAATCTGCCCCAGGTTATCACAAAGCTAATACTGTACATGGTAGAGCCAGAACTCAAAATCAAATCTCCAAAATGGCAAAGAATGTGCTTTTAAACGTAATATTGTATTGCCTCTCAGGCTATGAAGTAAAATATTAACTAGACTTCTATGTTTATGGAGTTTTAAAAATTACATGCTATTATGGGAAGCAGTGTATTAGCAACATACTCAGTTGGAACTTCCAATTCTAAGATTTGCTTTTCCCCTTCAAAGCCAGATGGTCTCTAAGGTACTTAATCTACTTAGTTCTGTAAAATCCTTATTGTTAGCAACTTGTAATAAGATTTGCTCTATGAAATGGTTGATGTATGAAAAATTTTGTTAAAGAAGGCAATATAAGAGGAAACAAAGTGTCATATTTTCTTGATTCAATAAATGTTTTTACCAAAGCTTATTTTAAGCTAGGCATTGTGGTAGATTTATTAGATATAGGAACTTGATATAAGATATTGTTAATAGAGAAGGTTATAAAATCAAATGTACAGAGGTATAGAAGATTGTCTTTTAATTGTCTACAAGACAATTAAAGTAAAGTAGCTAGTTTAATTTCTTGAGCCACTTTCTAATTTTTACTTTCTTGGGTTTAAGTAGTGTGTTTTTAGGTATGAATCATGGAATTCAGTTGTCCCTTGATAAGCACAGGGGATTGGTTCCAAGTCGCTTAAGGATGCCAGAATCTATGGTGCTCAAGTCCCTTGTATAAAATGGCATAGTATTTTCATATAACTTTCACATATCCTCTTGTATATGTTAAATCATCTCTGGATTACATATAATACCTAATACAATGTAAATGCTATGTAAATTGTTATACTTTATTTTATTTGTATTATTTTTTATTGTGTTATTTTCCCAAATATTTTTCATCTGCAGTTGGTTGAATCTGCAGATGTGAGGAACCTGTGGTTACAGAAGGCTAACTGTATTTTAAATACTTTTGAAATGCTATTATAGTTTAAACTTTTTGTATATAAACAATATAAAAATGAAGTGTTTTGTGGTTTTCAAACTTCTATATGAAACTTAAAATTTGCAGTTTGAGTATTGAAATTTTACAGATCAAGAAAAAGTTCTAGATCTTTAAGTAACAAGTACTTTTTGGATTTTGAATTTTTAATCATGGATGTATTACACTGTTAAAATGATTTGTAATCAAATCATTCTAAGGCTGTTTTATGTTTTTTCTCTTAATACAGTTCTTAAGAACATACTCTTGCTTCCTATTTGGTCTAGATGCCTCAGTCTAAATCGGGAGTTCTTCAGTGAAGGTGCACACTGGCTAAACTGATTAATAATTTTATATATTTGAACTGTATTTATTGGAAAGAGAGAGTCGATCATAGCTTTCCTAAGATATTCAGACATGGCTATTTAACTGCAAAGGTTAAAGATCACTACATCAATTTGTAAGATTCTTGAAAGTAGTTTGGAGTATTACAGATTTTGTATTACATTCTTACCATGTCTGTCATAGTGTTTTGTAGATGTTAAATACTGATTGCATGGATTCATAGTTCCCTGTCAGCTTCTGGAGGGTGCATTTTTCCTAACTCATAGCTTATTTCTGTGAGGCATACACTATTCTTTCTTTGACTGTATTTCTGATGGTATTCTCCCACCCCAGCTGTCTTTCTATTTCCTTTCCAAATTCTGTATTTTTATTTTAGAGCCCAAGTAATGATTTACCTTTACCTAAATTTTTCTTGTTAGTAATAATTTTTACCATTGTGAAGGATTTTTTTTCAACACTGATTTGGTCTTTATTTTAATAATAAATAGTATTTTGTGTTATAAAACATTTGTTCTGTTTCAGGTATAAAAACTGACTAACATAGTTATCAAAACCGGTTTTCTATGTGGTTTCTAGAACCAGTGCAGTATATATTCTTTTCATTCCCTATGACCATGTTTTATCTCCTCAACATTTTTTAATTGGTTAATTTTTTCTAACTGTTCATTATGAATATTCTCAAACATAGAGAAAAATTGTCAGACTAGTACAATGAACACCATTGTACCTTCTGCCTAGATTCAGTAATTAGTATTTTACCGCATTTGCTTTATCTGTCATGTGTATATTTTTTTCTCAATCATTTGAAAATAAATTTCATATATCAAGAACTCAGTCTTTAGGCCAGGCACCATGGCCCATGCCTGTAATCCCAGCACTTTGGGAGGCTGAGGCAGGTGGATTGCTTGAGCTCAGGAGTTCAAGACCAGCCTTGGCAACATGGTGAAACCTAATCTCTACCAAAAATACAATGATTAGCCAGTCTCATAACCCGGTCTCTAAATTAATTAATTAAATTTTAATAATAAAACAAAAACTTGATCCTTTAATATTTTAGCATATCCGTCTACTAAGAACAAGGATATATCTTGCATAAAGCTATGATACCAATGTTACACTTAAGAAAGTTAACAATAATTTTATAATATCATATAATATCTTTCTCATTTCAGTTTTAATGTATTCCAGAATAGGAAGCCTGGTGTCTGTTTTGATATATTACACAACACTTATTGTGGTGTTGGCATTCACTAGCCACTTAAAAATGTTTGATTCAATGGAGTATTTTTATATAATACCTTCTATGGTAAATAAGAGTTAAACAATCTAAAACATCATCTCATAGTTCAGTGTTTTCAGATGAAGGAAATGAGATGCAGAGCTGTTCTGTGCAGAGCTGTGACTAGAGACCAGGTCTTAAGTCTCAGTGTAGTTTTCTTTTGGCATTATCAAAATTATCATTCATAACTTATGCATTGTTTAGGTATGTATTAAGTCTTAGGGCTAAATGCTAAATACTTACTGGAAGTATCTTCTGAACATTTTTCTTAATTGATACGTGCGCATATGTTGGGTTTTCAAAATTATATTCTATAAGATTATCTGATTTCTTATTTCTAGGTTGGTGTCTTAAACATTATGTTTTATAAATTGGAGATTCTTACTATATTTATAATTTTGGCAAACTAAAAATTAGTCCTTATCCATGATTATTTTCTGCATTTACATCTATATAGTTACTTGATTACCTTGGTGATTAAGATTACATTTGTAGTCTTTTCAAATTGCCATTTTTATTGATACCTTTGAGGTATGGTGACCTGGTTTTAATTATTCTTTAACATAGGCTTTTAAGTATATAAAAGTTCAAAAAATAATAATTTAACTTCTTTTTATAATTTTATTATATTTTCATTCTTTAGAAATCTAATTTACATGCATGATATGTTCAAGCTTACTTGTAAAGGAAGGATTTGCTAAATGAACTAGTAGAATAAAGATTATAAAGAGGGTTGTTTAAAGAACCTTGAAATGTCAAGCATTTAAAATGTTTTAGCAAGTATATACAAATATGACTGTGATTGACTTTTTTGGTAACATTATCTTTTCCCCAGTTAATATTATAGAATACTAATTTATAGTGTTTATTACATTATATGTATTTTTGCATTCAAGAAGTTACATTTAATAAACATGTTCCACTTCCTAACAAAGAAGTAAAAGCAAAAAGCCATGTCTTAATGTAATAATTTTGCATAATGTAAAATTTTTTAAATAATTAGTGTAAAATGGTAGTCGTGGACTCTGAAAAAATAAAACGTTTATATTTCTGACTATTTCATTTTCTTTCTTACCACAGTAAACCAAGAGGAGTTCATTGCTATTATGACTGGTGACATTTAAAGAATTACAAGGATAAACACTAAGAATGTTGCAGTTACCATCTTATATTCTATTTTTGTGCCTGGAGCCATGTGAAAAAAACCAACTTAGTTCTTTTATCCTAAAGGACCAAAAATAAGCATCTTATATATCTGTATTTTACTACTGTTAAGTTTCTTTGTATGAACTGTGTTGTTAGTACTCAGATAGTTTAGCTTTGTATTTATAATAGAGCTTTTATATAAAGTTTTAAAAATTGAATATGTGATATGTGTTCTTTGAAGGTTTTTTAATTTAACATTTATAGTCACTTTTTAGTGCACACATTTTCCAGACTTTCGTTAATAAAATATTTATTTTATTAGAATTTTAAAGTTTGGTAAATTTGTTTTTATTCCTAGTATCTGTTAACCCTCAAGAGTGGATTTCTTAAATCTTCCCTTTATAATTTTACTAGTTTCTGAAACAAAAATTGAAATACAAATAGCAATAGAGTGGCATATTTTTCCATTACCTAACATTTCATCAATTTTGACATTCTATATTTTAATACAAGCTGACTCAATATAAGACTAATTCCTTTTTTAAGAGTCCTGTCTTTGAGTTTAGAGGGAGTAAGTATTGTGCAGATAGACCCATTTATCCTTGTGTATTATGTTTCTTAACTTGGTATGAATGTAAGTATGAAAGTTAATTTTCTTCTGAATATTTCCTTCTTAAACAAATTGAATGAATACAATTTCAATTTTCTAACTTCTTGACTGAGAGATTTAAATTTTGGGGAATTTTGATTTGTTAAGGTAATTATCACTCAATTACATGTCACAGTGATGAAAATAGAAAACTGTAAGCCACAGAAATAATTTAAGTCTATGTTTTACCTATATGAAGGAACAGTCTGTGATTCACCAGGAAATAGTAGAGACAGAGTTTCCAAGTATTGGTGGGCTCTTCTGCCTTGTAGAAGTGTATGTTAGGGGGAAACAAGTGGTTATGGAGATCGATCATAGAAAAAAATAGTACCTATATGGATCCTTCACTCATAATCTAGTACTCGGTGTTATGGGCTCTCCCAGGAACGGAACTGAGTTGTCTATTTCAGCAATCTTTCTTTAGAATTCTTGTTTTAAATTTTTAAGTATAAAGTATAGTATCATTTGAGGCACTTTAAATGTTGTGAGCCTTTTAAGAGTATTACATTAAGGGTTGTCCACTAGAAATTTAACACAAAATCAGTAGGGAATACTATAGCAGTAGTGACATTTCAAACAGTTATCTAGGAAGCAAGTATATATTAAGTCATTCTTGTATTGCTATGAAGAAATACCCAAGACTGCATATTTTATAAAGAAAAGAAGCTTAATTGGCTTACGGTTCTGCAGGCTTTACAGGAAGCATGGTGCTTCTGCTTTTGGGGAGGCCTCAGGAAGCTTACAGTCATGGTAGAAGGCAAAGGGGGAGCAGGCACATCACATGGTGAAAACCAGAGTGAGAAAGTGAGAGAAATGCCAAGTACTTTTAAACCACCAGATCTCATGAGAACTCACTATTGTGAGGACATCTAATCACCTCCCACCAGACCTCACCTCCAGTACTGGGGATTACAATTCAACGTGATATTTGAGTGGGGACAGATAAACAAACTATATCAGCAAGTTAACTAGAATAAAACTTAATTTTGAATACAAATTCAATGGTCACAGTCATAATATTCAGGGCAACAGACCTTGAAATTAAAAAATTTTTATCGCAAACTGATGAGTTCCCTGTCTTGATCATGAAATATATTGATTTCCAGGAAAGTGAAAAATAAAACAGTAAAAGTAAATCTAGTTTTGTGAGTCTTCTGTGACTTTACTGGAACAGTGAAGCTATTTTTTTGCCACTTTACGGATATATTGTCTTTTTTCTTTCTTTCTTTTTTTTTTTGTTTGGGTCAGAATCTCATTCTGTCACCCAGGTTGGAGTGCCGTGGCATGATCTCGGCTCACTGCAACCTCTGCCTCCTGGGTTCAAGCGATTCTCCTGCCTCAGCCTCCCAGGTAGCTGGGATTACAGGCGCCTGCCACCATGCCCAGCTAATTTTTGTATTTTTAGTAGAGGTGGGGTTTCACCATGTTGGCCAGGCTGATCTTGAACTCTTGACCTCAGGTGATCCGCCCACCTCGGCCTCCCAAAGTGCTGGGATTACAGGCATGAGTCACCCCGCCTGGCCGTCTTTTTTCTTAATAAACATAGTTTCTTCTTGGGATACTAACACATTTGTTTCTTCTCTTACTGTGGGTTAGAGAAGAGTGCTCATCTGGGCTCTTCATGTTTGTGGAAGACTTGCCTTACAGTAGGATATGAATTATTGTTGTTTCTTCCAGTATTCATAATCAGTAACTGTAGAGTGGAAAGGAAAAAATACTGGCTAGTGGAGGTGGCTGTATGAAGAAAAGAGTGATTTTTTTTGTAAAAAGAGGGAGGTAAGATATTCGTCATATTTATCCTTATAATCCTACACTATGCAGTGGCATTTCATGATGTGAGAAAGTTATGTTACCTACTAAACTTGCTTAGTGCATTGTTAACTCTGGTTTCCTGGTGAGCTTTGATGCTAGTCACTGGAAGTAAAATCTCTTAGGGATTTAATAGCAATGTGTTTTTTAAAGATTGTTTACAACGTTCTGATGACCAATGTGAAAAAGAAAAAATAATTTAAAAAACCACAATATGTAACATATTACAATTTTAACAGTGTAATATAAGGAATAGGTTACAATGGAGAACCAAAACAAAAGCAGAAAGGACACATAACTTCAGGTGGCAGCTACCACCCCTAGGCCTAGGGGACCAAGCTAGAGGTTGTGGTTACTAGACACTTTGGGGAGAGCTTCAGCAGAGCAGGGACTCAGACATTTGGGGAGGGGCCACTGGTAAGTGGTGGTAGTATAGATAGGGAATGATGAGGCTGGTACAGGGAATACTGAGAAAAAGCTGGAGACAAACCAAGTGTCGCTGCTGGAATGAAGAGCTGTTGCTCTGGGAATGCTGGCAGGAATTACAAACAAACAGGAAACAGCAAGATTCTTTCCCTCTCCTGCCTTTATGTCTTTATCTTCTAGTCCTGCTATTAGTGGAGCTAACAAAAATTCAGGTGGCAAAGGAGAAATGTAGTTTTCACAGTCCCAGCCCTAGTATTACACAGTTTAAGTGTAGAATAGTGGTTTGGAGTTGTGGGGAAAAAAGTAGTTCAATAACTAGCACAGCTGATTATGTATTTTATTATCTGAACCAGGTTACTTTTGAGAATGAAGGAGCTAGAGGGTAGGGGGGAGCTATTATTTAAGCTGGGATAACAGATGTAAATCAGAATTGTCCTAGGCAAATCATAAGATTGATCTCTGGGAATAGTAACCACTGTTATTTTAGAGAAGTTACATATTTTAATCTTAATAACCTTTTGGGGTAGATACTGTAGGATTGTCTTTTACAAACATTTGGAGGGTTTAAATAGCATGTTGAAGGTAACAGGTTGTAACTGAATTGGAATATGATCCCAAGCTGTGTTACTCTAGAGCCCACTCATAACTGATGCTATCTTCTTAACAATGACTTTTACGTACTCCCTCAAGATGTAATACATCAGACCTTTAAAACCACAAAACATGAAAGAGAATTTGAGCTTCAGAAGCTCAGCTGAAAAAGATTCATGAAACATGTTTGTTTAAGTTAGCATGGCATTATATTATGTGCTATTCCATGTAAGTTAGTGTTTTGTGTCAGACCTCTGGAAGCTTATAATCTTAGATAACTATATAGTCATGGAGACAACACATTGAAAGAGTAGATCAGTTTGGAAAATAAATACATTAAAAATAGTGTTAAGCAAATACTTACTGAGAAAGTACACATTATTGAGTAATGAAGACTTGTAAAAGGTTTTCATTTTGAGGGTAAAATTTAGGGAAACATTTTTCCACTTAATTTTTGTGGAGAAGATTTTATTTTAGGGACTGTTTAAAATGAAAGGAACTTTAGATTTAGAAGTGTGGTTGATAGAAGGTTGTGTGGGTGGTCTTAGGCATTAAGCCAAAGAGGAGGAGGGAGCAAGGTTTATGGACCTCAAGCTGGTAGTCTTAAAGCAAAGTTCTTGTAGGTCTCAGTTGAGGTGCATTGGTTGGAGGGGAGGGGTGGTCAGTAAAGGTCACTTTAATATTAGAATTGTGCAGAATTTGGGTTGTAAGCAGGAAATCTCAGAATGAAATATGGCAGCCAACTGGATGAGAGCTTAGTTGCATCTTGGAGATCTTGGAATAGATTTTCAGTTGGAATAGGTAATTTGTTTACCTTTCCTGATTCTGAATTCAGAATATACTGTAGTTAAACCATTCATTGAAAACTTCATCCTAGATGCTATGAAAAATTGCCAAATAAAATATAAAATAAAACCAGGTTCCGGTTTATCTGAGCTTTATGATTGTATGTTAAAAGTTACCTTTGTGAGGTAAACTCTAAATACCAGGTGTTTTTATTAGTAATTTTATCTAACTGTCTACAGAAATCCAAATTATCTCTTTCATGAGAACTTTGGAAACCCATATGTCTTGTGCTATTCTGAGACTATGTAAAATATATTTTCATTATTTGATGATTTTAGGAATATTACTGACATTTTATAGAATCAAACATCAGCAGGGTTACCTCCATTTTATACTTAATTAAGGATATTTTAAAATAGGTTTTCTTTATTCTATAATAAAATAAATAAGAGATACTTAATAGAATCCCTGCAGTCCAACATTTCTGATTTTAATATGCTTGTAACATTTGCCTAACACACCACTGTGCTCTCTGAAAAGGGCGATCATTTTCACTGTATGGTGTTACCTAGACTGCCTATCCCCAGGGTCTTCCAAAAGTCCATGTACGTTTGACAGCATGGAAACGTGTACTGTTGTAGAGCATAAATTCTAGAGACCTATTGATGAAAGCCTATTTCTGATACGTAGCTTTTTAAAGACCACTCAATATACATAAACTAAATGTTAAGTGACAAAAATATTTTCAAATTATGTTTCCTACCATTTAGGACCTCCTTAAATTTAACAGCGGGTTAAAGGTTTGGGGTTGGCTTATTTTTTAAGAAAATATACATTTTGATTGTTTTGAAAGTTTATACATTTAAGGTTTCTACCAAACAGGTAGATGTAACCATACTTTAAGCAAGATTACATTTTCCTTTTTCTATTAAGATTTAAAATGTTCCATTAAATCTGAGTAGCTAGCCAAAACTGAGCTTTCCAGGAGACTTTCTATACCAGTATTGCTGGGAGATAATTGTTGCTAATCTAAGTCCAAGGGATAGTGGGATGTTTTTCAACACTGGCAATAAAAACAAAATAACTCTTTCAAAGAGGGAGAAGCAAGATTTGGATTCTAAGAATTTTCCTTGTGAAAGAAAACTTTGTTTATATCTAATTGGTTGATTTCACTACTGTAGCAAAGATACAAGAAAAAAAACTGGGAAAGATTTTTAAAAACTAGAAAATTAACAGTCTATTTCATGTCGTTTGGGGAAAAATTAAATGACATTATGTTTGTGAAAATGTTTTGTGAATTGCAAAGTTATATTAAAATTAATTGTTATAGTTACGCTTCTTCTGTAGTTTGAATTATTGGCCTATGGGCCCAAGTGCCTATAGTTCTACAATCTGATCCTGGAAGTTCTGGGGTCTTGAGGGCCTCTAAGGAGCTGTTGGTTGTACCCAAACCTAGGTAGCTAGGATACTGCTTGGGGGTAAATTCTAAACTCAGATTAGTTTCTTTGGAGTATTCATAAACAGGTGAGCAAGGCAGTGTTCAGTCCATTTGGAGGAAATGTATTCTTAGGGAGCATGGATAAAATATATGCTATTAACATTTGGTTGAAATCAGCTTAAAAATCATGGTTTATATTTCTACCTAAGTTATATTAAAGTCAAAGGTTTTTAAAAATTATTTTCAAAAAGCTAAACTTGATTGCTGGCAGCTATTAGGGTCTAAAGAGTTAATTCATGTGAAAAAGAGATAGAAAAGGCAAATCTTTTTAAAAGAGTTCTTAGTTTCTATTTTATTTATATAACATCTTTTTTTTCCAAAAAAGGATTGTAGCACACTTCTCCAACACAAATTCAGTAAAATTATTAAATTAGAAATAATAGATAAACTATATAGAAATAAGAAGAGATAAATGCAGTCAACTTCAGTTATTTGGGGTCAGATGGAGGAGTGTTCAGATCAACCATATTAAACATAGCAGAGACCTGGACAAGGCTCATCTCCCAATCAAGTATTTGCTGCCGTTTACCACTTTTGCTCTCACCTTCTCCCCCTTGTCTCCCACGAGATTAGAGAAGTGCTGAGTTAACGAGAGGCATGTCTGGTTAAAGTAGGGATGAGAACCCAAAGGAGATCTTCCCAGCACTATAGGGGAAGGAAAACGCTAGACATCTGCTATACTTTAATATTGTTAGTCTACAGACCAGTCAAATTGCTCCTATATAATCAAGAAATTTGTTCTAGGAACCCAGGATGAAATAAAAGGTGCATGAGGGCCTAGAGGTCAAGGAGAGCTTGATTTAGAATACAGCTTACAGTATGGATGTAGAGGTTTTCTGAAGTGTAAATTAATTCACATACTCTATTGGTTCAATGACATACTCCATATACTACTTACTTACTGAAAAAAATGAAGAAACATGAAATAAAGAGATTAAGATTGCTGTAGTGTTTGACTATCTAAAAACATTGCTCAGGATTCTGATGAATTCAGGGTTGAGGAATACACCATCCATATCAATAGCTGCTTAGTTGTTCTTAAGCCTCAGGGAAACCAGAGATTTAGGGCTTATGTAGGGGAAATGTACAGGAGTCACCGGGAAATGGTGAGCAGCAGTGGGACACTGATGCCAGGGAAAGGACTCATGGAGTGGTTATTGACCTATAGGTTCAAGAGATTTGCAGCTCTATAATCGGATCTTGGATGTTCTGGGATCTCCAGGACCTCTACAGTGTGGGAAACAGTTACAAAAAGATAGTATCATCTAAATTTCAGTTTTTGCCCCAGGCTGACACTGCTGGAACTTTCATTTTCAAGAGAGTATGGAATGAAATCTGGGTTCCATATTGTTCCAAGTTGATTATGCTTCTGGGTGGGCATCCACTGGTAGAACTGAACGGGAACACGTGGTTCTGGTTTCACTTCAAGAACTCCTGTTTTATTCATGCATAGAAGTTGACACACTTTTTCCTTCCATTATATATCACTTTTTAAGGTATCACCTCATGTAACCCAACAATGAAGGGTGTATCTCATGGTATTTCCATATGGTAATTGTCTTGTGAGTCTTCAATGAACAACAATTGTCCTTTCCCAGCTAAGGAGACATTTGCCTTGTATACATGAATATATATATATAGACCAATAAGAGGAATCATTAACTAGACTCCTATGATCTATGAATGTGATTTTTAAAAGCTTCATTATTTTGCATATTTAATTTTGTTAGTCTCTATCAACTAAGACTTTATGTTTTGGGGAATGTTCTTTTTAGGCAGAAGGGTTTGATTCCTGCAATTATGAATGTTACTAGGTACAAATTCACCTGCAGAAGGGATGACAGTCAATCCACAGGCCTTCTAAACTCCTTTTTTATTCATTTATTCAAGGAAGAATGGCACTTAATTACTCAAATTAAGACAGTGACTTGGAAAGAGAAAAATAGAACAAAATATATTTTCAATCTCCACCAGGGGGACCTATTGCTGCAACAAAAAAATGAATCTGAGGCAGAACATTTGTTTTACACAACAGTTACACGATATTATAGTTTTTTTTTAAGTGTATACACCTATTTGAAAAAAAGTGGTTTTTATATTCCACATAATGGTATTTCTCGTGGTATAATTTTATTTTTACATTATATCTAGTAATTAAAATATAAAAATAAACAAAATATGAGGTTTTCTTGATTTGTTAGTTAAGCTTTTTAAAAGTAGAATAAACTATTAAGTGAAAATATAAATTCAGTCTTTATTTGAGACGAATTTCTGTTTAATATATCTACAAGATTACCTACAGAAAGCAGAGAAAACTCTTTTTCATGAAAACATATCTTCCTAAATTTTGCTAATTCAGTATGTCTTATCCCCTACTCCACTGGCTTTTGTCTGGGATTTAAAGGCTTATAGTTTTTATGAAACATTTTCATACTATACTATTTATAATTACAAAATAGGTAAGTTCTATAATCACAAAGTTAGTAAATCTATCCTTTTGCCTCACTTCTAGTTGTGAGACATTCTGTTTTGTGCTTTGAGATTATGCATGCTTTCTTAGCATCAAGTGCTATTTTATTTATTTATAGTCATATATTTTAATATTCCTTATTTTTACCGGTTCAAATATTCTCTTTCTGAGAGCTGTATAATTTTCTAAATTCTAGATGTTTTTATCTGACTTATATGACTACCTCCTTTCTGAGTTCATTGATTAGAAGTGATTTATATTAATGGGTGTCAGTGGTGAAGAAAGTTTACCAACACTGTGGGACAGATATTACCATGTCCATTTCTCAGATCAGGAAATTGACGCTGAGAATGATTACGTTACTCGGTTAATGTAATGTTTTCTACCATATGATTCTAAGCCCAATATTATTAAACACACAGTTAATTTTAACACATCTCAGATACGAGCAAGCTATTGTTCTTGACATACTTCCTCAACTTAGACCAGACTAGTGAACTCATAATTTGAGTGTTAATGGGCCTTCTATCCCAGACATATTCTTCTGCATGATAAATTCCTTGTTCTAAATAACTTATTTGGATAATTTTCCTTGTCCTGAATAGACACCAACCTACATAATACAATACTTTAGATGTAGCAAGAGATTTTTAAATATATATACTGCAATTATACATTTGGCCAAGCAAGGTTGTAATGATGCCTTTGAACTTTTGGTTACATGTACACACACATACACACAAACATAAACACACACACTACTTTTTTCTCCAAATAAAATTATTAACTCTACCTTATGAAGAACTGAATAAAGTTCAATCATAATGAAATAAAAATTTATATTAGACATATGAAATCACTCATATTAATGAAATGCAAAATTAAAGTACACCGAGGTACCACTTTTACTTATTCAATTATTTTTGTAATATACTCTGTTAAATGCAAGGAGGAGGGGAAATAAACCAGAATCCTTCCACTGCTGGCATTACAAATTGTTACAACTCCCACAGAGGGCAACTGGTAACATTACAAATAACTACACCACATGATCTAACAGATCTCTTGGAATTTAGCCTATGGATATACTTGTACACATGCAAAATTGTTTATGTTTAAGACTATTCATTACAGGTTTTTTATAGCGAAAATTGGAAACAAATCAAATGTCCCTTGATGGGAGGCTGAATAATTGGAATACTACACAGCTGTTAAAAAGAATGAGCAAGAGGTCTATACTGATATGCAAAGAGCTTCAAGCAATATTAGATGAAAATGGCAAAATGCAGAACAGTCTTATAGTAATCTATTTGTGTAAAAAAGGAGGAATAAGAATATATATTTATATTTCATTTTATATACATAAAGAAACTCGTGAAGAACACATAGAGAACTAATAAAAGTGATTACCTGCTTGGGATTGGAGTCAAAGAGGCAACTGGTGGCTGACAGACAGGTGTAGGAAAGACACTTATTTTCTTTTGATAGAATATTCTACCTATATTTTAAAAAGTGTGTGTGAGAGAGAATGAGAGAGAGGGAAAGAGAAAATGTGTAAGTCGAGTTTAAGTAGACACGTATACTTTTACTCCCTAAGATGACAGTAAAGGGATATTTTTAAAAAGGTACATACCCACAAGGACGAAAAGAATGGAGGAGAAAGAAATAGCAAAAATTTTGGAAGCTAGCAGGCAGATGAATGAATAATATTGACTCAGCAAACTTAGAAAGCCAAATTCTTTGTTGCTGACTTGGGAAAAGCTGAGAAACTTTTACACTGCAGTGTATCCAGAAGGTTCAGGAATTGGCATTTCCAGGTACCTCTGAAAATGAGATTGAAAATGGGGCTAAAAATAGGAAGATTGGTTGAAAGTTTCCTTAAGAGGCCATTGAATAAATCCCCGATCGTACAGGTGGGCAACTGCCTTTACCCAACTTGACGGGGTTAGTCTCCAAAGCAGATAGAACAAAACCTCTCTGGATTGACATGTATCAAGAAGAGTAGTGGTGGTAGGGTGGGGTATTGGGGAGGTCGGGGGGAACAATACTTGCTGAAAAAAGGGATTAATTGAACATTTGCATATTGAATATTCAGACTCCTCTCTCTAATCTTTCTTTCTCCACTTAGCTCTCAGAGTGTCCACAATAAGTCTAGGCAAAAGATGCTTCTTTGGGAAATCTGAGCAGTCAAGAGGAAAGACAACTGAAGAACCAATGAAATGACCAGCCAGAACCCCCTATAGTATAGATCATAGTTGACAGGCTCCAGGTTGCACTCAGAGCTTTCAGATAACTTTTTAGTACTGCACAAAAAGTTAAAACTCACCAAGTAAGTGAGGAAAGCTTTATTTTAAATTTTTCTTTTTGAGATGGAGTCTTGCTCTGCTGCCCAGGCTGGAGTGCAGTGGAGTGATCTTAGCTCACTGCAACCTCCACCTCCTGGGTTCAAGCAATTCTTGTGCCTCAGCCTCCCCAGTAGCTGGGATTACAGGCATGCACCACCATGGCTGGCTAATATTTGTATTTTTAGTAGAGACGTGGTTTCACCATGTTGGCCAGGCTGGTCTCAAACTCCTGGCCTGAAATGATCCCCCTGCCTTGGCCTTCCAAAGTACTAGGATTACAGGCATGAACAACCATGCCTGGCCATGAAGAAAACTTTTAAAATAAAAGTTAAAGACCGTAGTGGAGGGGTCACAGCTGAGTGACTAAAAGGTGCTACCTTGCCCGAGGTTACATCCTTTCCCCAGAAGCAGCCCATATTCAAAGGCTGGTCTGTTAGGATGGGCCTTAATCCAATCTGACTGTTATCCTTGTAAGAAAAGAAGATTAGTCCTGAATTGCAATGAGTACAGAGGGAGGCACCACAGATGCCTGAGCCCAAAGAAAAGACCATATGAGGACACAGTGACAGAACCATCTCCAAGCCAAAGGGAGAGGCTGCGGGAGAAACCAAACCTGCGAACACATTGATCTTGGACTTCCAGCTTCCAGAACTGTGAGAAAATAAACTTCTATTGTTTAAGCCACCCAGTCTATGTTATCTTGTTATGGCAGCTCTTGAAATCTAATACACTATTAAATTGTGGAAAGATTTGGAAATAAATACCAAAAGATTAAATTTTAAAAACTGAAACACAGGTTGCTTCTGGGAAACAGAATATAAGGGCAGGGAAAGAGATTGTTGTTGTTGTTGTTTAAATAAAAGTTTATCAAACTTGTTGACTCCTTAAACTATGTTTGTTTGTTTATTTATTTATTTTGAGACAGGGTCTCATTCTATCACTCAGGCCAAAATGCAGTAGCACAAAGACAGCTCGCTGCAGCCTTGACTTCCTGGGCTCAAATGATTCTCCCGCCTCAGCCTCCTGAGTAGCTGGGACCACAGGTGCGCCCCACTGGCTAATTTTTCAATTATTTGTAGAAACAGGGTCTTACTTTGTTGCCCGGGCTGGTTTTAAACTCTTGGGCTCAAGTGATCTGCATGCATCTGCCTCCCCAAGTGCTGGGATTACAGGCATGAGCCACTGTGCCTGGCCTAAACTACGTATATTTATAATGTTGATAAAAACACAAACAAACCAAAAAGGTAGTGTCTGATAAATGAGAATTGTTTCTTGTCTCTTTCATCTGGATAGTGAGGTTTCAGGTGAGACTCTCAAGCACCGTGGACATTTGGGGGCTCTATAGAGGATGCCATCAATAGGGACTAATGGCACATTAGGCACTTTCTATAAATGCAGGCTACATTTAGTCTAGCTTATTAATATCCTGGTAGCTCCTTGGGACTCTTTGTTCATGGACAGGAACCTGGATTCACCAGTAACTCTTGTAGCCAAGCCACCTCTGAAAAAAACTGTGATGTAATTCCACACCTCTCTCACATCATTTGACAAGAAATATTTTACATTTGCTATGGAAGTAGTATTTCTATATTATATTTCAATATATTTTCCTTTATCTGACCTCTGTTTTATCTCCCTGTGGCCCTCTCAACATTTTTACCTCAGGGAAGTTAGTGTACTTTTGGCTGCAAGCCACAGAAAGCCAACTAGAAGTGGTTACCCATAAGTAAATATTATCTCACGTGAAAAGAAACCTTGAGGTGAGTGGTTCTAGGTAGGGTGTCTAGCTCAGTGACTTAATGACATTATTAAGGACCAGGTGTTTTTCTGAAGTCTCGGCTGCCATCCTTAGTGTGCTGGCTACTCTCCTCATAGCTGCAAGATGACTGCAGCAGTTGCAGGCCATGGTCCTCATAAATAATATCCAAAGGCCGCGTGGGAGAAGCAGTCATTTGTCTTCATGTTTCTCTTTAAGAAAGTGTCAGATGCATTTGAACCAGAGCAAATCCATCTTCAATAGGGACTGCTGGGCTGCATTCCCAGTAGGTTAGACATTCTAAGTCACAGGAGGAGATAGGAAGTTGGCACAAGATTCAGGTCATAAAGATCTTGCTGATAAAACAGGTTGCAGTAAAGAAGGCAGCCACAACCCACCAAAACCAAGATGGCAATGAAAGTGACCTCTGGTTGTCCTCACTGCTACACTCCCACCAGCCCCTTGAGAGTTTACAAATGCCATGGCCATATCAGGAAGTTACCCTATATGGTCTAAAAAGGGGAGGCATGAATAATCCACGACTTGTTTAGCATATAATCAAGAAATAACCATAAAAATGGGCAATCTTGTAATCACAGAAGTTTGGGAGACCAAGGCGGGAGAATCACCTGAGGTCAGGAGTTCAAGACCAGCCTGGCCAACATGGTGAAACACTGTCTCTACCAAAAACAGAAAAATTAGCTAGGCATGGTGGTGTGTGCCTGTAATCCCAGCTACTCAGGAGGCTGAGGCACAGGGATTGCTTGAACCCGGGAGGTGAGGGTTGCAGCGAGCCAAGATCACTCCACTGCACTCCAGCCTGGGCTATAGAGCGAGACTCTGTCTCAAAAAAAAAAAAAAAAAAAAAATTGGGGCGACCAGCAGCCCTCGGGACTGCTCTGCCTATGGAGTAGCCATTCTTTTATTCCTTTACTTTCTTAATAAATTTGCTTTAACTTTACTCAATGGACTTGCCTCAAATTTCCTTCTTGCTCGAGATCCAAGAACCCTCTCTTGGTGTCTGAATCAGGACCCCTTCCCAGAACAAAAGGAACACTTTGCCAGAAGCCCCCAGCATGTTTCTCCTCATATCTCAGTGGCCATAATTATACCACATGCCATTCCTAAACCAACTAGCCAGAGAAATTAAATTGCCATGCTTGGCTTAATCCAAATTATATTTTTCTCTCTGAAATTGAGGAGGGGCTCAGGCTTCCCTAAACACACCTCTGATCCATACTTGAACAAAGTCAGGATTATGTCAGTAGAGAATGTGGAGGAGAAGGGCAAATGCCATGGAATAGGGAAGAATAAATAGAAGTTTTTAGAGACAGTTCTGGTGAGATAGGGTGGGAAAGTAGAAAATTATTTTACTGGGAGAAGAGAGAGAAGCGGAAGGGTCAGAGATGAGTGTCCTGCCTGGCTCCCTACTTAAGGTTTAAGCCTGGGGAGGAGCATTGTAGGGTGGGATTGAGGGGGATAGAAACATCTGAGTTTCTAGTGATGGGATCCTTAGTCCTAGCTTCTTGAGACATAGCTGGGAAGTTGCAAGTCTTTCAGAGAAGTCCAGAAATTGGAATGAAACCACATCCAATCATGCCACTGTGTAAGGGATAAGATGGCTGAAGGATGGGGATAGGTGAATGGGTCTGGCCTGGGGTTCAGGTTCTATATAATTCAAAGTTTCTGCAGAAGGTGGATTTTATGCCTGGAGGCTGTGGCAGAGGCCAGGGGCTCTCTGGGTTACATTCAAACGAATTCACAAAATCTGCTGCGCCACATGGGAGCATCTCTACTGCCACTGCCTGAGGAGTCAAGGCTTACACCCTGCCCCACTCTCTCAGGAATGGGAAAGGGGAAAGGAAAGTGAAAATAGTCCTGGGAGGGACTTTGAACTTTGCACTGACTGAATATTTACAGTTTTAAATGCAAAGAGACTGAATGCATTTAATTGGCAAGTTTCTGTATCTATTGGTAAGGGGCTCCAGAACAAGAGATCAGTTAGAAAGAATATTACCATTTTTTTCACCCCAAAGTATAAAACTTCTGGCCTTGCTATAGTGTACAGATTTCAGTATTATCTACCTTTTTCAACTTTTGGGGGAACATTGTGGGAAGGTGGAAAAGGAAAGAAAGAATGTGAAGGTGGAGGTGCAGGAGGCCCTCTTGAGAAGTGGCTAATGCTAGATTTACATGTGTCCAGGGAACATCAAATATATAAAAATAATGTAAAATTGTTTAGCTAACCACTTTTTCTCTAAAAATTAATAGTTAATAAAATATTTTTTAGTATAAATAAACCAAATATGACCTCATTCAACTGGGTTTTTAAAAATGCATGCATTAAAATGTTTTTTTAATTATGTAAAGATAACCACGATTCAGTACAGAAACAAGCTACCAGGTTACTTATATTTATTTTGTTAGCATTATGTTTTCTTTTTACTACATATGTTTAACCAGGTGGAAAACAACAGAAAATTTCCATTTTAAAAAATAAATATAACCTGGTCAGGAATCAAATTTGCATTCTAATTGCATTACAATAAATCAG
Source organism: Gorilla gorilla gorilla (assembly GCF_029281585.2). Taxonomy (NCBI): domain Eukaryota; kingdom Metazoa; phylum Chordata; class Mammalia; order Primates; family Hominidae; genus Gorilla; species Gorilla gorilla. The sequence continues at coordinate 94,508,343 of NC_073228.2, read as the reverse complement.
GAATGTTTATGGCCACATCTAGCACCCAGTTAAAACTCAACACATGTATAACAATAATAACAAAATTTGTCGGTCAAAATGTTGTAATAGCTACTAAAAATACATGAATAAATTTTAATACCCAGACAGGAAACAACAGACATACAGTGTGTATTTGAGGCACATGTATCATTTGAACAGGTGCCAGAGTTATGTAGCTAAAGATTAAAGTGTGATTTAGAGATATATTCCACTCTGTATGCATGTACATTGCCTTCATTAGCATTAATAGAATTTGCATGCACATAGTTACAGGAGAGAACTGAAATTTGTTGAAAGGCAAAGGAGGAATGATTTTTAACTTTGCCTATAATTCCAGGAGCGTGGGGCTGTATTATTAAAAGCTCTGTGAAAGGCCTTAATTTAGGAACTGAGATATAGAAGCTCTATATCAAACTATTACATGTATACTTTGTTGTATTATTAGAGAAGAGTGAGCCAGGAAAGCTGAAGGATTTGTCAAAGGTTGTACTGGGATTATGGTCCTGTGTAGAAATGGGTAGCTACATATGCATTTCGGATGTGGATTAATTTGAGGTATATGAGCAGTATTTAATCTGCAACAAAATGTAGATGATCTTATTGTAGCCACTAGCAGGCATGCACACACCCCTATGCATGGGCACACACACAGTTACTTATACTACTTAAAATAAAAGATAATAGATGCTTATAGATGCTTATCTATAAGCATCCATTCCCTACCCAGGCTTTAGGAAACTACAATTATTTCTAGCCTATTCAATGTATTTCTTTTTCTTACTGCAAGATTATCAAATAAATTGTTGAATCTTAAAGTCCCAAGAAAAGCTCTTGGGGAATTGCAGGGAAAAGTAAGTTTGTGTCCTCCCATCAGCTACCTCCCAGCAAATGTTTCCTATTAAATATAGCAATTCCTTTAGTGAGTATTAGGAAGAAATAAATCAGCTAAATAATGAATCAGACCAAGATGGCGACAAGCAATAGACTTAACTTCCTGTGGGAATGATTGTATTTGAAAGTGCTATTTATTTTGGAAAGCCCTTGGGCAATGTATTAATTCATTAATTTAGTACATTCTCAGTGAGTGTCTATGATATGTTCATCACTTTTCTGGTTCTACTGACCCAGAGGCAAATACGATAAAGTTCCTAAACTCATGGATTTTGCAAGTGAGCAATATCCATTAAGAACTTTAAAAATGTCCATACTTGGCCAGGCATGGTAGTTTACACCTGTAATTCCAGCACTTTGGGAGTCTGAGGTGGGCTGATCACTTGAGGCCAGGAGTTTGAGACCAGTCTGGCCAACATAGCAAAAGCTCATTGCTCCAAAAAAAAAAAAAAAAAAAAAAAAAAAAAATTAGTTGGGAGTGGTGGTGTACGCTTGTAATCCCAGCTATTTGGGAAGCTGAGACATGAGAATCACTTGAAACTGGGAGGCAGAGGCTGCAGTGAGCCAACATCATGCCACTGCACTCCAGCCTGGACAACAGAGGAAGACTGTCTCAAAAAAAGAAAAAAATCCATACTTTTTGACTTAGTTATTTTTTAATTAATTTAATCTTAGAAATATATGTAAAGATTGATATACTTAAATTCCCATTGCATCATTATTTTTTTTTGCATAATGAAGAAAAACGATAATCTCTCTTTTTTTTTTTTGAGATGGAGTTTTGCTCCTGTTGCCCAGGCTGGAGTGCAGTTGTGTGATCTCAGTTCACTGCAACCTCCACCTCCCAGATTGAAGGGATTCTCCTGCCTCAGGCCTCCTGAGTAGCTGCGATTACAGTTGCCCACCACCACACCCGGCTAATTTTTTGTATTTTTAGTAGAGACGGGATTTTATCATATTGGCCAGGTTGGTCTCGAACTCCAGACCTCTGGTGATCCACTCGCTTTGGCCTCCCAAAGTGCAGGTATTACAGGCGTGAGCCACCATGCTCGGCCAGAAAAACTATAATCTTAAATGCACAATGGAATGGCATCTATCAAATGCCTAGAAATTTTTCCATGCACAGTTTACTTTTGAAAAATGTAGATTTGAACTTTGTAGGTCCACTTATATGAGGAATTTTTAAGTAAATATACTGGAAAATGTTTTGGAGATTTGTGACAGTTTAAAAAAACTCCTAGACCAACCACATGGCCTAGAAATATAAAAAAATTAAAAAAAGTAAGGTATGCCATGAATGCATAAAATACATGTAAACACTAGTCTATTTTATTATTTAAGACCAAAAAATACACACAAATCTATTATAGAAAGTTAAAATGTATCAGAACTTATGCACACAGAGTGTATGTGGTGCCATTCACAGTTGAAAGAAATGTAAACAAACATAAAGATGCAGTATTAAATCACAACTGTATACAATGAACTGTAATAATATTTTAACCCCCATCCTTTGGTATTGTGGTGAGCTGAAGTGTTGCAAACGTCTGCTTAAAATGCTATGTGACTACCAATCATCTCCACGTGAGCAGTACTTCTCTCCAGTAAGTTGCTTATTGAAGTAAAAAGTGATCTCTTGTGATCCTTGTGTATTTTTCATCATGTTTTCTGCAATACTGCAAACCTTGGCTAACATCACAGGACCCATAAGAAGTACCACTAGTGATGCTGCAAGTGCTCCCAAGAAGCCAAGAAAAGTCATGATATTACAAGAGAAAGTTGAATTGCTTAAAATGTGCCATAGATAGAGGTCTGCAGATGCAGTTGTATACCATTTCAAGATAAATGAGTCCAGCATAAGCACCCCTATAATAAAAGAAAAGGAAATTCATGAAGCTTTTATTACAGCTAGGCAAGCAAGTTCGAAAACCTTTCACTTATTGTGAAATACCTTTTTACATAGTATTGAAAATGCAACTTTTATGTGGTTACAGGATTGCTATAAGAAAGGCACATCTATAGACTCTGATATGATTTGAGAGAAAGCAAGGTCATTATATGACAACAGAAAGCAAAAGGCAAGTGAAGAATCTATAACTGCAGAATTTAAAGCCAGCAAAGGATGGTTTGATAATTTAGAAAGAGGTTTGGCTTAAAAAATGTCAAGATGAGAGGAGAAGTAGCTTCTGCTGACCAAGAGGCAGCACAAAAATTCTCAGGTGCATGAAGACAATCATTGAGGAGAAAGTTTATCTGCCTGAATAAGTTTTTAATACAGATAAAAGTGTCTTATTTTAGGGGAAAAATGACATAAAGGACATCTATTAGTAAGGAAGAGAAATAAGTACCAAAATGTAAGGCAGGAAGAGATAGACTAACTCTACCGTTGTGTAAATGTAGTTGGGTTTAAGATGAGGACTGCCTTTAGTTATAAAACTGCTAACTTCCAAGCCTTGAAGAGAAAGTTAAGAAACAGCTGCAAATCTTTTGGTTGTAGAACAAGAAGTCCTGAACAACAAGAACTCCATTTGTAGGACTGATTCTATCAATGCTTTGCTCCTAAAGTCAGGAAGTACCTTGACAGTAACGGACTGGCTTTTAAAGTTCTTTTGATATTGGACAATGCCCCTGGCCACCCAGAACCCCATGAGTTCAACATCAACTGTGCTAAAGTGGTCTACTTTCCTCCAAACACAATGTCTCTAATTCAGGCTCTAAATCGGGGGCCATAAGGACCTGTAAGGCTCATTATATGCAATATTCTGTGGAAACCATTTTCAAGGCTTTGAGAAAGAACACTGATAAAGAGGACATTATGAAAGTCTGGAAGGATTGCACCACTGAAGATGCCATTGTTGCTATAGAAAAAGCTGTGAAAACCATCAAGCCTGAAACAATAAGTTCCTGCTGGAGAAAACCGTGTCCAGATGTTGTGCCTGACTTCACAAGACTTATGACAGAGTCCATCAAGGAAATCATGAAAGAGATCGTGGATATGGCAAAATAGGTGAAGAATGAAGGGTTTTTAGATAGGAATCTTGGAGAAATTCAAGAGCTAATAGACACCACATCAGAGGAATTAACAGGAGATGATTTGATGAAGATAAGTGCTTCCAAACCAGTGCCAGATAATGAGCCAGAAGACGTGGAAGAAGCAGTGCCAGAAAACAAATTAATATTTGTTTTGGCAGAAGGGCACTAATGATTCAAGACTGCTTTTAACTTCTTTAGTGACATGAATTCTTCAATGATATAGACATTGAAACTAAAGCAAATGGTGGAAGAAGGATTGGTACTATATAAAAACATTTTTAGAGAAATGAAAAAGCAAAAACATCAGACAGAAATTATGATGTGTTTCTATACATTTACACAAAGTGTGCCTGCCTCTCCTGCTTCTTCTTCCATCTTCTCCACTTCTTCTGCCTCTACCACCCCTGAGACTGTAAGACCAAACTTTCTCTTACTCCTCCTCCTCAGTGAACTCTATGTGAAGATGACAATCCACTTCCATTTAATGAATAGTAAATATTTTTCTCTTCCTTATGATTTCCTATAACATTTTCTTTTATCTAGCTTACTTTATCATAAGAATACGGTATATGATACATACAACATATAAAACATGTGTCAGTTGAGTGTAAGTTATTGGGAAGGCTTCCAGTCAACATTAGGCTATCAGTAGTTAAGATTTTGGGGAGTGATAGAGTTTGGATATTTTTCCCTGCAAAAATCTCATGTTGAATTTTAATTCCCCACTGCTGGAGGTGGCACCTAGTGGGAGGTGTTTAGATCATGGGGGAGGATCGATCCCTCATGGCTTGGTGCTGTCTTCGTGATAGTGAGTTCTTGCGAGATCTAGTCATTTAAAAGTGACCTCTCCCCGCCCCTTGCTCCTGCTTTCATCATGTGAAATACCTGCTCCTGCTTCACCTTCTGCCATGATCGAAGGCTCCCTGAGACTTCACCAGAAGCAGATCAGATGCCAGCATCATGCTTCCTGCAAAGCCTACAGATCTGTGAGCCAATTAAACTTATTTTCTTTATAAATTACCTAGTCTCAGCTATTTCTTTATAGCAATGCAAGAAGGGACTAATACAGGGATTCAAAAGTTATACATGAATTTTCCAACTGCATGGGAGATAGGTACTCCAAACCCCCTGCACCATTCAAGGGTCAACTGTATTTGGAAACTCTCTGTAATAAGAAATGGATATCTCTAGGTAGTGAAATTTGAAATATTTTTGTCTTGTTGCTTTTCTGCCCTTTCTGAAATTTCTGAGAACACAATGCTTTTTTAAAATCAAAAATGTTTTTATGGTGCTTTTAATCTAAAAATGTAAAATGGGTAGACTTTGGCAGTAGAAGATATTTGTGAAAAGCAAGGGCTCACTATTTCCCTTGCCTACACAAATTGTCTTCCCCTGATTTCTGACAGGTTGCCAGTTCCTATGCCAGAATACCTTACCGGATTCTTCCGTATCATAAGAATCTAGCTCAGAATGTTTTAGGTGCAGGATATGTTTGGGCTAGAATTGAGTCTTAGGTGAGAAAGACTAGAGAGAGAGAGAGTAGGAGCATTTTCCTACTTCTCACTGAGAAATGTGAATTGTCAGGTGCTCAAATGCAAAACATGTCATTATGTATTCACAAGTATGCCATTCTTCTTCCAGGAATGTGGAAGGGTTTAACTCCCACCCCCTCTGAAGTTAGGTGGACTATGTCACATGTTTTGGCTAATAAAATGTGAGCAGAAGTGCTATGTGTCAACCAGAGGTGGGAGTGAGTGTGAAGAGTCTGTGTGTAGTCTATTAAGTTCCCTTGCTGTGATCATCATGAATCTATGTGTTAAAATGGAGCTTTCATAGCCTTGATTTCTTAGTGACTTAGGATTGAAATCTCCTGTGATTCACCTTTAATATTTAGCATGGAGATAATTAAATTGGTTGTGTTAAAGTGCTATGTTTTAGAGGTTGTTTATCATCACATTATAGTCTAATTTTGTTGGATCAAAAAAAGCAAAAAATTAAAAAAGCAAAAAGTTAAAAAAGCAAAAATTATGATTTTTAGATATCATAACTGCAGACTTTCATTCACAAATCAGTCACTGAATAATTGGTCTTTCAGGTGAATAGTTTGATTTATTTTTTAATGCAAATGGTTATCATACGGTGGTGAGTTAGGAAGAGATGCTAATCTTTAAAATCTCAGACATCAAATAGTTTATACTTTCAATATCCACCCCTTCTAGAGCAGCAAGTGTCTAAGTTTTAACATTAGCATTCTCTGTGGGCCTTATTGTCACATGCAATTCACAAGACAATAGAAGTTGTTCCAGCAGCTTCTATACTCAGAGCTACCAACAGAGGTGTGGAGAACAGCCTGAATGCTTTGGTGCTACAGTCACAAAAGCCATCTACAAATAGGGCCACTGAGGATCTTTGAAACATTGACCTTGGAGAATGGAGAATGCTTAGTGTTTTTATTTATTACTTCTTTACTTATTTTTAGTAAACTAATTAATTCATTTATGTTAAACTAGAAGGTTCCAAGTATGATTCTGTGACTCATGGTTTACCTGCTATCCTATTGTATTTCAGGTAAATTGTCACAAACTGCAAAGACTGTTCTTCATTAATTTGTAAAGCATCTATTACTAAGGAATGTCATGCTCTTATAAAAAGGATAATTATGAAGCAACTTTCTAAGATCGGACACACTTTCCTTGGTACGTCTGATTTACTTTTTTTCTCTGCAGATTGATTTTTTTCCCATGTATAATATGATTTGGCTGTATCTCCCACCCAAATCTCATCTTGAATTGTAACTCCCACAATTCCCATGTGTCTTGGGAGAAACCTACTGGAAGGTGATTGAATTACGAGGGTGGGTCTTTCCTGTGCTCTTCAGGAGAGTGAGTGAGTCTCATAAGCTCTGATGGTTTTAAAAACGGGGGTTTCCCTGCACAAGCTCTCTCTCTTCTCTGCTGCCATGTAAGATGTGCCTTTCACCTTCTCCCATGATTGTGAGGTCTCTCCAGCCACATGGAACTGCAAATCTATCAACCTCTTTCTTTTGTAAATTGCCCAGTCTCAGGTATGTCTTTATCAGCAGCATGAAAATGGACTAATACATTAAACTGGTAACACGAATTGTGTGTTGCTGAAAAAATACCTGAAAATGTGGAAGTGACTTTGGAACTTGGTAACAGGCAGAGGTTGGAAGAGTTTGGGGGGTTGAGAAGAAGACAGGAAAATGTGGGAAAGTTTGGAACTTTCTATAGACTTGTTGAATGGCTTTGCCCAAAATGCTCATAGCAATATGAACAATAAAATCCAGGCTGAGGTGGTCTCAGATGAAAATGAGGAACTTATTGGGAACTGGAGCAAAGGTGACTCTTGTTATGTTTCAGCAAAGAGACTGGTGGCATTTTGCCCCTGCCATAGACATATGTGGAACTTTGAAGTTGAGAGAGATGTTTTAGGGTATCTGGCAGAAGAAATTTCTAAGCAGCAAAGCACTCAAGAGGTAACCTGGGTGCTGTTAAAGGCATTCCGTTTTATAAGGGAAGGAGAGCATAAAAGTTTGGAAAATTTGCAGCCCAACAATGTGATACAAAAGAAAATCCCATTTTCTGCAGAGAAATTCAAACTGGCTGCAGAAATTTGCATAAGTAATGAGGAGCCAAATGTTAATCCCCAAGACAATGGGAAAATGTCTCCAGGGCATATTAGAGACCTTTGCAGCAGCCCCTTTCATCAAAGGACTGGAGGTTTAGGAGGAAAAAATGGTTTCATGGGCTAGGCCCAGGGCCCCTCTGCTGTGTACAGTCTAGAGACTTGGTGCCTGCATCCCAGTTGCTCCAGCCATGACTAAAAGGGGCAAAGGTACAGCTCAGGCCATTGCTTCAGAGGTTGCAAGCCCCAAGCCTTGGTGGCTTACATGTGGTGTTGGTCCTGTGGGTGCGCAGAAGACAAGAATTGAGGTTTGGGAACCTTGCCTAGATTTCAGAGGATTTATGGAAACACTTGGATGTACAGGCAGAAGTTTGCTGCAGGGGCAGGGCACTCATGGATAACCTCTGCTAGGGCAGTGCAGAAGGGATATGTGGGGTTGTAGGTCCCACAGAGTCCCTACTGGAGCACCAACTAGTGGAGCTGTGAGAAGAAGGCCACGTCCTCCAGACCCCAGAATGGTAGATCCACTGACAGCTTGCACTGTGCACCTGGAAAAGCTGCAGACACTCAATGTCAGCCCATGAAAGCAGCCAGGAGAGGGGCTACAATGTACAAAGCCACAGGGATGGAGGTGCCTAAGGCCATGGGAACTGACCTCTTGCATCAGTGTGACCTGAATGTGAAACATGGAGTCAAAGGAGATCATTTTGGAGCTTTAATATTTAACTGCCCCATTGAATTTTGGACTTGCATGAAGCCTGTAGCCCCTTTGTTTTGGCTAATTTCTCCCATTAAAAATGGTTGCATTTACCTAATGCCTGTACCCGCATTGTATCTAGGAAGTAACTAACTTGCTTTTGATTTTACAGGCTGATAGACAGAAGGGAATTGCCTTGTCTCAGATGAGACATTGAACTGTGGTCTTTTGAGTTAATGCTAAAATGAGTTAAGACTCTGGGAGACTGTTGGGAAGGCATGGTTGGTTTTGAAATGTGAGAACATGAGATTTAGGAGGGGCCAGGGGCAAAATAATATGGTTTGGCTGTGTCCTCACCCAAATCTCATCCTGAATTGTAACTTCCACAATTCCCATGTGTCATGAGAGGAACCCAATAGGAGGTAATTAAATTATGGAGGTTGGTCTTTCCTGTGCTCTTATGAGAATGAATGAGTCTCACAAGCTCTGATGGTTTTAAAAATGGGAGTTTCCCTGCACAAGCCCTCTCTCTTCCCTGATGCCATGTAAGATATGCCTTTTACCTTCTTCCAAGATTGTGAGGCCTCTCCAGCCACATGGAACTGTAAATCCAGTAAACTTCTTTGTTTTGTAAATTGCCCAGTCTTGGGTATGTCTTTATTAGCAGTATGAAAATGGATTAATACAATACATTAATAGTTATTCCAAAGTTCCAGAATTTATATGGCCTCAGTTTTGTTTTTTTCCTTATGTTTATAGTTTTATTGTAGCAAAAGGATACAAATCAGAATTAGCCAAAAGAAGCAATGTATAGGTCTAAGAGGCTCCCAGACATAAATCTTCTGGTGTCTTCTCCTCATGGAGTCAGAAATACATCACCCTCCTGGCACCCTCCTGCCTCCTGTGTAGCAATACACAGACTGTTACCATCCAGGGAAGCTTGCCAAAGCTTCATTGTTCAGAGTGTTTATTGAGGTTATATTATGTAGGCATGACTGATTGAATCACTGGCCAACATTGAACTCAGTCTCCAGGGCTCATCCTCTCCCTCATCAAGGTGATATCACATGGCTCAAATCTCCAACCCTCTAAACACATGGTTCATCTTTCTGGAGTAGCCAGCTGTATCCTGAGTCATTTCATTGGCACAAACTATCTGGAAGCCCACGATAAGTCACCTAATTAGCATAAAGTATCAGAGCCCATTGTGAATAACAAAGACACTCTTATTACTTGGGAAATTTTAAGGACTACCTTCTAGAAACAGGGGACAAAATCCAGCCAAATTCTTTATTACATATAATTCACATCACCTTTCCCCGTTCATCAATACTATTTCAGATCTTAATTCTTGGTAATGTCAATCACATACTTTTTCAACATTTTGATCTTTCAGTTCTTTGAATTTGTCTCCTTCAGTGATTTTGCCTTCCCACTTACCTTAATCATTAATTCTTATAGTCATAACTTAGATCTTGACTAATTACTATAACTTCTTCATAATTTCAATTTCATGCATCCCACTCTCTGACAATCACGTGCTATATTTCCATCTTTTTCCCTCTAGTACCTGGACTCCAATAATTATAATTCTTTAACCCCATTAGGAACTTTAATCCATTGATCTTTCACCATTTCACTTCTCAACATCTTCATATCCTCTCTCCCTTCCTTACTTAGCTTAAATCAATTATAATTCTCCCTTGCACATACCCTTGATACCATTTTGGCTTTCTTGATTCATTGTCCTTGCTGAGCCAAAGCCACATTCCTAGTTAAATCCAACCTTCCCCTTGTTCCATGCCTGCACGCATGAAGCTGAATGCGGTTAGTAAAAAACACACAGTCCTACTAACGGGTTTCATTTTAACTCATGATCACAAACCTCAAGTGCAACCCTAATGTTGCCTAGTAACCATGCTATACATCTTTAGTCCAGGAAGTGGGAGAACAAATGGATGATTATTTCACACTTCTTCTCATATCATACTTCTAATACTTTCCATTTCTTTCTCAGCTAAAGACTTTTCTTCCTACTTTACTGAAAAAGTTGAAGAGAACATCCATAGAATCCCATAGTCACATCTATAAGCATTTGCATTCATGTCCTCAGTTTTTACCACTGTAAGAGAGAAACTAGAATTACTTAATTCTAAAAACACTTTTTTAGAGTGTTTTTGAGTGGCCACTTTTTTAGAGTGGCCAAAGAGAAGCTTTGGCCACAATTACCTGGTCCAATTAATAGTGGCCCATGTGACCGTGTCACTGAACAACATATGGCTGATATGACCCATCTCTGAATGAGATGGAATATTCATTCTAAGAGAAGGAGGCTGACACAGTACAATGTATATGCTTCAGATAGCAGTTGGAATACAGTATAGTAAGTTCTTTACTTAATGCTTCTCAAAGCTTTGTCTTCATCTTCGGCTCTCCTGAATTGGAATAACTCCAGTGTTCTACCCTAGGCATACATACTAAATTTGAGTGAAATTTCTTGAAGTGGAGTCTAAGAGTTTGTCTTGTAGCAAGTGCATTAACTGATTCCTCTGTACAATAAAGTTTGCTCTGTATAGTAAAACAGAGTTTGAAAGATTTCCAGTGGAACCTTGAATCTACAAAAAGGATTTACTCATTCATGACTAGTTAACCAAACATTATATTAAAACAAATAATCTTCTAATTGTTTTGATTAATTAAAGCTTTATTGTAATATGTTTGGTTGATTGATTCTATTTTAAAGATTCTGTTTGTACATTTTAGTCACACAGTGAGTGAGAATGAATATTTAATGACTGTTTTTTTTATGAGCCAGGCATTATGCTAAGAGTGAAACAGTATAGAGTGAACAATGCAGTCTAGAACTCAGGCATCCTTACTTTTAGTACAGTGCAATTCGTGTTGGTTTTGCCTATCTATGGTTTTTTTAATGTGTGTGTGACTTTCATGAGGTTTTTAGTTCTAATATAATTAAAGCTTCATTCAAATATTTTGATTTTATTATTTTCAGATTTTATTAGGGGTGTTTCTTTTTGTGGTATAGTAGAAAGATCACTAGCTTTGAGATCAACCTGAATGTGAATTCCATTTCTGCCACTTATTAGCTAAATGTCTCAGCAAATTTAGTAAGTTCTCTGAACCTCACCATTTTCTCATCTGTTAAAAGGGGATAATAATGCCTATATTATAAGGTAATTGTAAGGATGAAACAAATAAATGCTTACAGTCCTGTTTACTTTTTTTCTTATAACATTTTCAACTAATTTCAGTTTGTGTAGATTAATTTAATTTGACTAAAGGTATTTAAAATTTTCAAATTCCCATTTGCATTTGAATTTTTCTAATAGGCAGTTTGAATCAAAGAGGTGTTTTTCTGATTAATTGGTTGTCCTTTCTATTTGTAGCATGTAATATTGATTTATCTTCCTTTGTAAGGAAACACGTATTAAACTTGCAAGGTAAGGAGCACTTCTTACTCAAACCATATCTCCTTCTGTAAGCAAGAGCTGTGGCGCTTGCTTCCAGAGGTGCAAAGAAGAGAGTTATAAGATATGAACTTTTTCCTCAGGTAACTTTGATTCACTGGCTGGGGAGATGATAAACAAGTGGAAAGTTAAATAAAAACACGGGATTTAAATAATATGCAAAGCAACTTTAGAAGAGCTGCTCCAGGTAGCACCTGAGTAATTGTCACACCACCATTAGCATGAATATCTGCTAATGCAACTCTCTAAAGAATGGTGAACCTTTGTGTGAAATAAAGGAATTCATCTGAGGCTGATACTGGAGCCCAGAATTACATTTTCCCCACTCCTGTTTCCAGGGCAACCCATGGAGGGCAAAGGAATACTGTCTCTAGTTATTTACCAATCTCTACTACAAGGTCATAAAACAGAAAACTGTACCTTCCTTCTTAATGTTGGAAATTATTCCTGAGAATAACATTGAAGTATGCAGTATTTAATCTTTATTTGTAATGGTCATAGTAGGTAAAGAGAAAAAGGACTTAAATAATGAAGCAGATGAAATAATTCCTTTTTTCCCACTTATGGTATTAGAGCACATAATATAAAATAATGTGTATGCTTTGATACTAAACTCCCTCCAGAAAAGGGTGAGGAAGCTGAATATGCTTACCCAGGTAAAGTAAAATCAAAAGTCAAGTAAAAGTTAAATTAATTAATTTTTTAGTCACCTAATTTGAATATGCCTGTTAATTTTTTGTGTTCTACCTTGCCACTAGTAATTTATTTTATTTTACATATTTCTCATCTTGTTTTTTTCACTTAGGTTTTGTGAGATTTGTATATGTGTGCTTGTATGAACTATATATCAACATTACCTATATAAAATCAAAGAAATATGAGGGAAGTCTAAAATATTAACATTAATTAATACAAGGGGTTGGGATTTGTAGAAGGATGAGAGAGAAAGGGGATTATTAACTTAAAAAAAGGTACTTTCTTGTTTGACATGTTAAAATAGATGCAGATTTTGTATAATTATTTTAAATTAAATAAAAGAAACAGTGAAAGAAAAGGGAATACAAAAACAAACGAAAGAAAATAATCTCATAGAATAAACTGTAGATTTTTTAAAGTAGACATCCTTACAAGGTAGAGTCCAGCCCCTTACAGATTGTGGCAGGTCCTAGGAGAATGCATTTGAAAATGATCTGAAAATTGGCCGGGCACGGTGGCTCAGCCTGTAATCCCAGCACTTTGGGAGGCCGAAGCGGGCGGATCACAAGGTCAGGAGATCGAGACCATCCTGTGAATGGTGAAACCCCGTCTCTACTAAAAATACAAAAAACAAACAAACATAAATTAGCCGGGCGTGGTGGCGGGCGCCTGTGGTCCCAGCTACTCGGGAGGCTGAGGTGGGATAATGCTGTGAACCTGGGAGGTGGAGCTTGCAGTGAGCCGAGATTGTGCCACTGCACTCCAGCCTGGGTGACAGAGCGAGACTCCGTCTCAAAAAAAAAAAAAAAAAGAAAATGATCTGAAAATTATCTCCAAGACATTTTGATTCACACACCCTTGCTATGCTTTCCCACTCAACCTTGCTATTCCCACCCTATGTCACAAGCTACTACTTACAGAAAATAAACCTTCTTGGTTAATTGATTAATATATCCTACTCCTTTATAACCTAGTAATAATATTTTATAACAACATTTTTCTTTTAAATTACTTTGATGCTGGTCACACATATAAGGGGTGTGTAACCATTGAAATCAGGGAACCTCTCTTCTATTCTTAGTTTAATATTTTTTTCTTTCTAAGAAGTTAATCCACATTTAAATTGTGTCTCTTCAAAAGGCAGTCTTGGTTGAGCCTTGGCTATGTGTTAGACTCTGAGGAAGATTTACAGAAGTGAAATATAAGGCTTGGTCACTGCCTTGCAGATGTCATGGGGAGATCAGACATCCAGTCTAAATCAGAATATCTGGCTTCAAACCTGGATCCCCTGTTATTACCTACCTGACTCTTTTTTCTAATCTCCAAAATGGATAAAATAATAGGTGTACTACAAACCTTATAAAGTTGTGATTTAGAACAAAAGGTGAAGAGGATAATATTAATAATAATAATAACAGTAATTTATTAAGCACTTAATGTGTAGAAGATACTTTGGTTAACATAAAATATCATATACAATATCTTAGGTAGTCCAAATATTATCTATGGAAGCAACACAATAATCTCATATACAAGTAATTATTATTTAGAAATTTTAAAGCACTACAAAATGTAGAGTGTAATTATTGTTGGTATTATATTAGAAAATCACAGAAAGGAAAACTATTTTCCTTGGGATTTAGAAATTTTGCCTTAGCAATTGAAAAACAAATCATGAAAGGCTAAGGTTTATAGAATATTCCAGATATATTGAGTAGTCTCAGTAAAATATATATATTTTTTACTAGGATATCAAACTGGTTTGCACATATTTAAATTTTAAATTTTAATAAAAAGTTTGAAGAGAACACACAAATCACTTTCACTCATACTCACTTCCTAAACTCCTGAAATCTTATATAATCATAGTATAATAATCAAAATCAGAAAATTAACATTAACCAAATACTAGTAATTAATTTACAGGCCTTATTAAAATCTCTCAGATTATCCCATTAATGTTCTTTTTCTAGTCCAGGATCTAATTCTGAATCCTACTGATATGGTTTGGCTGTGTCCCCACCCAAATCTCATCTTGAATTGTAGTTTCCATAGTCCCAACATGTCATGGGAGGGACCCAGTGGGTTGTAATCGAATCATGGGGGCAGTTTACCCCATGCTATTCTTGTGATAGTGAGTAAGTTCTCATGAGATCTGACGGTTTTATAAGGACTCTTTGTTCAACTCTCATTCTTCTCCCTCCTGCCACCATGAGAAGAAGGACGTGTTCACTTAGAATAATGGCCATCAGCTGCATCCATGTTGCTGTAAACAACATGATTTTGTTCTTTTTTAAGGCTGCATAGTATTTCATGGTATATATGTACCATGTTTTCTTTATCCAGTACACTGCTGATGGGCATCTAGGTTGATTCCATGTCTTTGCTATTATGAATACAGCTGTGATGAACACGAAAGTGTATGTGTCTTTATGGGAGAATGATTTATTTTTCTTTGGGTATATACCCAGTGGTGGGAATGCTTGGTTGAATGGTAGTTCTGTTTTAAGTTCTTTGAGAAATCTCCAAACTGCTTTTCACAGTAGCTGAATTAATTTACATTCCCATCAGCAGTGTATGTGTTCCCTTTTCTCCAGAACCTCGCCAATACTTTTGTTTTGTTTTGCTTTGTTTTTGTTTTTTTACTTTTTTTCTTGTATTTTTTAGACAGGATCTCACTCTTTTGCCCAGGCTGGAGAGCAGTGGTGTGATCATGACTCACTGCAGCCTTCACCTCATAGGCTCAAATGATCCTCTCATCTCAGTCTCCTGAGTAGCTGGAACTACAGGCCTGACCCACCATGCCGAGCTAATTTTTGTATTTTTCTGTAGAGTCAGGGTCTTCCCATGTTGCACAGGTTGTTCTCTAGCTCCTTTGCTCAAGCGACCCACCTGCCTCTGTCTCCCAAAGTGCTGGAATTACAGACATGAGCCACTGCACCTGGCTGACCTTTTAGTAATAACCATTCTGACTGGCGTGAGATGGTATCTCACTGTGGTTTTGATTTGCATTTCTCTAGTGAATTGTGATGTTGAGCATTTTTTCATATATTTGTTGGCCACATTTATGTCTTTTAAAAGAATTTTAGTAATTAGTTTTTGGAGTACAGATGGTTTTTGGTTACGTGGATAAATTCTATAGTGGTGAATTCTGAGATTCCAGTGCACTCATCACTTGAGCAGTATACACTGTACCCCCCATATGTAGTCTTTATCCCTCACCCTTCCCACCCACTCCTCCCTGAGTCTTCAAAGTCCATTATATCACTCTGTATGTCTTTGCATTCTCATAGCTTAGCTCCCACTTATAAGTGAGAACATATGGTTTTTGGTTTTCAATTCTTGAGTTAGTTCACTTAGAATGGCCTCCTGCTCCATCCAAGTTTCTGCAAAAGACATTATTTTGCTCCTTTTTGTGGCTGAGTCATACTCCATATATATATGCCCACCACATTTTCTTTATCTATCATTGGTCGATGGGCGCTTAGGCTGGTTCCATATGTTTGCAATTGTGAATTGTGCCGCTATAAACATGCATGTGCATGTGTCTTTTTCATATAATCACTTCTTTTTCTTTGAGTAGATACCCAGTAGTGAGATTGTTGGATCAAATGATAAATCTACTTTTAGCTCTTTAAGAACTCTCCATACTGTTTTCCATAGAGGTTGTACTAGTTTACATTCCCACCAGCAGTGTAAAAGTGTTTCCTTTTCCCCACATCCATGCCAACATCTATTGTTTTTTAACTTTTTAATTATGGCTACTCTTGCAGGAATAAGGTGGTACCTCATTGTGGCTTTAATTTGCATTTCCCTTATGATTAGTGATGTTGAGCATCTTTTCATGCTTCTTGGCCATTTCTATATCTTCTTTTGAGAAATGTATATTCATGTCATTTTCCCACTTTTTAATGGGATTTTTTTTTTCTTGCTGATGTGTTTGAGTTCCTTGCAGTTCCTGGATATTAGTCCATTGTTGAATACATAGTTTGCAAATATTTCCTTCCATTCTGTGGGCTGGCTGTTCACTCTGCGGATTTTTTGCTGTGCAGAAGCTTTTTCATTTAATTAGGTTCCATTTATTTATTTTTGTTTTTGTTGCATTTGCTTTTGGGGTCTCAGTATATCTTCTTTGAGATGTGTCTGTTCTGGTCCTTTGCCCATTTTTTAATGGGGTTGTTTGTTCTTTGCTTGTTGAATTGTTTAAATTCCTTATAGATTTTGGATATTGGACCTTTGTTGGATGTATGGTTTGCAAATATTTTTTCTCATTCTGTAGGTTGTCTGTTTATTCTGTTGCTAGCTTCTTTTGCTGTGCAGAAACTCTTTAGTTTAATTAGGACCCTTTTGTCAATTTTTGGTTTTGTTGCAATTAGTTTTGGGGCTTAGTCATAAATTATTTGCCACAGCCAATGACCAGAATGGTATTTTCTAGGTTTTCTTCTAGAGTTTTTATAGTTTTAGGTCTTACATTTAAGTCTTGAATCCATCTTGAGTTGATTTTTGTATATGGTGAAAAGAAGGGTTCCAGTTTCAATCTTTTGCATATGGCTAGCCAGTTATCCCATCACTATTTTATTGAATAGGGAATCCTTTCCCCATTGCTTGTTATTGTTGACTTTGTTGAAGATCAGATGGTTGTAGGTGTGTGGCTTTAATTCTAGGTTCTCTAATCTGTTCCATCAGTCTATGTGTCTGTTTCTTTACCAGTGCCACGCTGATTTGGTTACTGTGCTTTCAATATTTTGAAATTATAAATAATTTTGCAATGAATAATCTTTTGCATATATGTTTCTCTTTTGTGGCAAGTGTATCTTCAGGGTAACTTCTTAAAAGTTGAATTGTTGGGTTAAAAGGTAAGTGCATATAGGTAAGTGCATATCTAGTTTTGTTAGGTATTGTCAAATATTTCTCCAAAAGGGTTGTACCAGTAATGTCTGAAAGTGCCTACCTCCCCACAGCTTCACCAGCAGAATGCATTCTCACACTTTTAAAATGTTACTAATATTATTTTTGCAGATTTTAAGTTTAATTCTTCTAAATTTTATTGTTGTTAGACAAATACTTTGAGAATTCTTTACTTTTTAGGATCTGTCAGATAATTTCTTTGAGATTCTGTCAAGTTTTATTATTTTTTTTGTCACAATCTTAAGGTTTTATCTATTCATTTACTCACTGACTATTCAAAATATATATTTGAGGGCTCTCTATTTCCCATACAATATGCTTGCCTTCAAGAAGCTTACTAACAGATAGGATAAGGTAAGCAAATAATTGGAGAATTATAACACAATGTAAAAAGTGCCTTAGTATTTGAGAGGGAGTGGGCTGATGGAAATAAGTATAAAGTATTAAGGAAGCACAAAAGGGAAGTGTTTCCTCCTATTTGCAAGGGGTGTCCTGGGGGGAAGCATTTTTTTTTTCTGAGAGTATTTTTAATGGAATTAACCAGTGGAAAAAAGAAGAAAGGAGTAATTGGTGAGCTTTCCAGATACACACAACTCTGCATGTACAAGACCCTCAAGTGAAGGAAGAGAGAGACAAATACATTCTGGAACCGTCAAGAGTTTAGTGTAACTGGTGTATAACATTCATGTATACACTCATAGATGTGGTGAAGTAAGAGAGAAGCAGAAGGAAATATGACCCAAGAAACATGTATAGAAACTTAAACTTCATCCAGAAGTCAAAAAGGCTTACTAAAAAGTTTTAAGCTGAGTAGTGTTATGATTAGAATTGTTATTGTGACTGACAATTCAGTGTTTCCAAGGAACTCAAGGTTTGTCCTCAAAGCATTAAACTACACTGTATATATAGAAATATGCTAAATCAAGTAGAAAAGTGTAATGATGCTTAGGCCAATAATTGACAGTGATCTTAAGAAAGGTAGTCAGCAATCACAATAAAAA
This sequence comes from Gorilla gorilla gorilla, assembly GCF_029281585.2. Taxonomy (NCBI): domain Eukaryota; kingdom Metazoa; phylum Chordata; class Mammalia; order Primates; family Hominidae; genus Gorilla; species Gorilla gorilla. Next base: position 94,489,966 of record NC_073228.2, on the reverse strand, counting down.
AAGAAGGGGGAATATCTTAGAGGTAGACTGTCTGTTTCAGTGGCTGAAAATGAATCTTTTTCAGAGAAAAGGAGCTGCTTTCAGTAGCTGAGATTTTTCAGTTGAATTTGAAGAACACTGGTAGTATATGTGTTGAGATCCAAAGCTGTCTATACTTACACAGCTTAAAATTTACATTAATTCGATTTTACTGTTATGTTGCTTCATTAATGTGGTATTATTATTTCACTATCTTTATAAGCTTGATTTTATTATTTCAGAAAAGTTTTGCCCAGGGAGATAAAGTTGCTGATAACTTTATCGTTCATTTCAAAAAGTTCCTGGAAGTCCATTTATACATATATTAAACTACTAAAATTAAAGCAGCATTAAATAGCTGTTTACTAATCAAGGACTGCGTTAAAACCCTTTTTTCAAAACCCTCCTCTCTCTCTGTCTACTAATACTAAAACATCTCAACCTTGACCCATCATAATCAAGCCCCCACATCCCACAGCAAGAGACCCACCTTAAACCAGATCCCCCAAATCCCATAAATACGCTATCTTTGCCCTTTCCTCTTCTGAGATACCATAAAGGTTCTTGTCAAGGTGGTGGCCTCTGTTACTGTGGCAAGCACAGTAACTCAGATCTGCTTTATCAATAGGTTAGTTTGATGGTGTTTGCAGGGAGTAAAATACCTATAAGATTCATTTCTTATTCCACCAACAAATGATGCATTTTGCGTAAATGATAACCTATAGTTTGAAACCATAGGCCTAAATTAACAGTCCAAGAATATCGTAGTTAACTTTCTAAATTTGTCTCTTACTTTCAATCTGACACATGGCATTTACAACCAGAGAGGCCTTGAGGAATGTCATTTGTGTGGTTCAGTCAAAATCATTGTTTTTCCAATTAGTGAATCTAGAAATGTATTATGGTTACAGGAATAAGTAAGTGAACTGTGTATCCCGGCCAATCAGCCTACATCAACCAAGAAAGACTTTTGAAAAAAGCTATATAGATTTTATGTAAATTTGGTATTTATGAGCACCAAACTTTTAGCACTGACATCTGCCTGAGAAGAAACTTCATTTACAGCAGTGGCAGAAATGAAGTTCACTGTGAACTAGTTTTGGATACCATATGCTTTAACAAGCTGAAGAGGAGGGGGGAAAGAGGCATTTTAAAAACAGATTTTTCTTGCTCTCACTGTGGATGATGTTGCATGACAACATTGTGACATCATGGCTTACGCTATTTTACTTGCTGTTGCACCAATATAGCATCAAGGAGTGTAACAGCACCTTTGATGTAGAGTGCTTTCCTCCTATGGAACTTACAGCACTTCACAGGCATTTTCTTTCTAAACCTCACAACATCTCTCTAAGGTATTGCCAAACTGGAGACAAATTTCACAGTTTAATTATGTGGAACACATTGGTAAATATAGATGTGCCTTTTAGAAAGTTGCTTCAAAGTGTATTTTGCAGCTCACGAGACGTTTCTCAGGGTGTAAACCAGTGGTGTAATGTAAAGCTTTTGGCCCTCCCCCTGCGAGCTGGGAGGATAGACGTGCTTGGCATAACACTCACAGTGGCGCAAAAGGAAAGGAGGGTAGTGCAGAAAAGGCAGGCTGACTATTTTGTTATGTGTCCTCCCCTTCTCTTCATGTCTCCAAGGCCAAACAGGGGTGCCTCCTATTCCTCCACCTCATTCTTTTCTTTTCAGCATCAAAAGTGAAAACTGAGTTATAAAACTTAATTTGTAATTAAGAGTCTGGTTAGATTTTTAGGACAGAACGAAAGACTCCATTTAAAACACAAGGGCCGTTGATTGTAATCTCAGCAATCTAATCAGTATTTATAACATAGTTTTAATGGAAAAGGGGTTCTTATAAAATGGGAATGTGGAACATTGCAAACATGCCGTTGCCTGCCCTAATCTCTCCAGATCTACACAGTGAAAGGGAATGGGCTTATCCTCAGAATAATTCTCCCTCCCAAACCCCATCTTTTTCCTTCCAAGACCTTACTTCTCCCAATTCCCTAGAAAAGATTACTTGATATGGAGCAGAGACCTGAATGTGAGTCCTGGTTGTGTTCTGTAATAGCTGTAGGAACACTGTCATTAAACCTCCCATAAATACAAATTCCCAGGTAAACGAGGATGTACACTCATCTGACATATACAGGAAACCTTTGGATGGGAAGTGCATGTGCCTAATTGTACATGGTATTGTGGATAGCGATGTTTGCATTGTAAGAATAAATGCAATTTATTAAAAAGCTTGCATTCTATGAATATCATTTATTGTCCACATACCACTGGAATCTGTAATAGATACTTCTTATTTTCAAAACGATGTATAGCTTGCATTTCCCAAAATGTGATAATGTGGACAACTGGTGGTACATGAAACCACTTAAAGTGGTAGACAGCAAACATTAATTTTTTTAATCTATCATGTTAAGTCTATAATTTTGAAAGTGAAAATTTTTGTTTTAAAATAAATTCACCTAGGTAAAATTTTGAATTGATTTAAAGAAAACAATTAAGCAGGCCAGGCACAGTGACTCACCCTTGTAATCCTGGAGGCCGAGGCGGGATGATCGCTTTAGCCCAGGAGTTTGAGACTAGCCTAGGCAACACAGCAAGACCCTGTCTTCACACACAAAAAAATAAAAACAAACAAACAAAACAACAACAAAACCCAGGTGTGGTGGTGCACACCTGTAGTCCCACTTACTTGGGAGGCTAAGGCAGGAGGACTACCTGAACCCAGGAATCAGAGGCTGCAGTCAGCTATAATTGTGCCACTGCACTCCTGTCTGGGTGACCTTGTCTCTTTAAAAACAAAAACAAAACAAAACAAAAAACAAAAAAAAAATTGAGCAAATCAAGCTATAATTGGATTACAGATGTATAAAGTTTGACCTGGAAGGACTGATATGTGGGAAGCCCTGCTTTATAAGACACAGCCAGAATGAAAGAACACGCTACTTAATATTTGAATAAACCACACAATAACCTGTGACTTTCATTCAAGGAAAAGTGCTTTGCCAGGGTTGGAAATACAAACCTAATTGTGGCCCAAATTAGAGAAATAGAAAAGAAATAATTGCAGTTTGAGATTAGCCTCGGATACATTTCCTGGTAGGTCCTCGGACTCACCATAATTTTTGTATATTATTGATGTAAACTATATACGAAGAATTGACAAAAATGGGCAGAATTCTGTACATATGCCAGTTAATTCTTTGTGGGGACATTTTATGCATGCATGATTCTTTGAGAGACGTGACGCAGGACAGAGAATGAGCTGGCCTTGTCTTGAGAATTTCAGAAATAAAGACTCCTCAAACTCTTTGAGTAGTTCATTTAATTCTGTGGTAATCAAAAAGTTCTTCTCGATTTCTGGCCCCAATCCCTTCTACTTTAAGTGCAATCTCTGAAGAAACAGAAAAATTGGGAAGGTTTTGCTATTCCACCTCTCCATATGTAGTTATAGAGACAATGACAGCAGTGGACATTCTAATCATCACCTTGCTTTGTTTACACTCAATTTTATTTTTGTTTGTGGTATCTGTCAATAAAAACATGAGCACTTCCTATTGTTTTTGTTTGCTTAAAAGGGGAGGTAATTTAAATAATGTATCAAGCTACTTGGTATGAATGATCAGAAGTGAGTCATTAGCAATTATATCCTTTCCTAAAACACATCAAAATATTTGAGGGATGGTCATTTACAGATATCTGTGCGCACTGGAGCTCAGAGTTTATAAAGGTTTACAAGTATTTATGCATGATTTTATGTGTATTTTCAGAGTTATTTTTTCTTATGGAACTTTGAAAAATGAAGAGAATTAAGTTGTTTCTAAAAAGCCAAAGCAGCCTGCCATCTCTTTTTCTTTTCTGGGCTACAGTCCAATTTGCACAGCAGTTGCAAAGAAAAAGCAAACGCATCACTAGATTCAGCGAGAAATATTGTAACAGTATGTAATCTCTGTCAAGATAAAATTGCTTTGTGATTTACATTACAATAAATCCTGACCTTTAAGTGCTGCAGACTAAGCTAATCTGTGAAGCACTTTATTTCAACATTGAATCAGCGAGTGCAGCTCAACCAAAGTGACTGTATTAGTCCCACTGTGGTGTGGTTAAAGAGCCTATATATATCGAAGCAGATTACAGAACATTGTTCTATATGTACTATAATAAGTAGAATAATTGAAATATTCAGTCTGTTTCATCATTGTGAAATAATAGAATTATTTTAACCTCCCTTTTGTTTGCCTATTATGGGAATTGTAAGTAGCTACATTTAAATATCATTAGGGCCTGATTTAGATTGATTAGAACAAGGAAATTCAGAATTAAGGTTAAAATACCACATGACATTTCAGCCTTAATTCACTTCTTAGGGCTGTTATTTCTTTTCTTTTTTTAGTAAAATAGTTAAGATGTCACATGGAATTTCTCAGTAACAGCTTTGAAATTTTGGCTTTTTCCCTGCCCAAGCCAAGTCTTAGGCTCATCAATCATTGGAAAGTGGACTGTTCTCCAAGATATTATAAATTTAAAAAGTAACAAGATGGAAGATTTTTAGCCATCAATTCTTCAAATATTTTTTCTCTCCTCCCTTCTCTCAGTTTTCCTTCGTGTATTAGACAACTTGACAGTGTCCCAGAGGTCACTGATACTTTTTTCTGTCTTTATTTTTGCATCTGTGCTTCCTTTGGATAGTTTTTATTGTTTCTTCAAATTCATTGATTTTTCTTTTTTTCCTCTGCAGTTCCCAGTCTGCTGCTAAGACATATCTGGCATATTTTAAATCTCAGCTACTAAATTTTTCATGTCAAAAAAGTTTCATTTAAAAAAATTTCTTCCATTTGTCCCCTCTTTACATTCATGGTCACTAATTCCAGCATCTCTGTTGTGCATGCAGCTTCTTGTGTCTGCTAATTATTGATTGGATACTGGACATTGTGTTTTTGGTTTTGGGTGCTGGAAGTTTTGGTATTCCTTTAAATACTGTTGAATATTGTCCTGGAATGCAGTTAAGTTCCTAGGAATCAGTTAGATTCTTTTGAAGCTTGCTTTAAAACGTTGTTAGGTTGATCCAGAGCAGGGTTTAGTCTAGGGCTAATTTGGCCTCACTACTAAGCAGTACGCCCTTGAAGACCCTTCCTAATGCTTTGTGAATTATGTGGTCTTTCCACTCCGGCTGGTAGCAACACGGACTATTTCCAGCCCTGTAGGAACTGTGGGAATTGATTGGCCTAATGGTTTCTGCGGCTTCCTTATGTGGCCAGAGTTACTTTCTTCTCTTGCATGTACAGATCAGCAGTCAGCCAAAGATTTGAGGAGAACCCTCCACAGATCTTTGGAAATTTCTTTGTAGCTCTCTCCTCTCTGGTATTTTGATCACAAATTCTAGCTGTCTCAGCCTCCCTAAATTTCAACCTCTGTCTCTTCTACTCATGAGACCACAGGGCTTCCTTTTTCTGAGGACTGGAAACTATCTTCAGGTAGTAAGCTAGGGCAAATGATTCTTTCCAATATTTTTATAAAGTTTCTCATTGTTTAAGGAGGATGTCTCCCTGTTACTCTATCATGGTCAGAACTGATGTGTTAAATAACTAGAATTTAAAAGGTAGTTTAAGGTTTTTATTTAACTATTTACTCAGCATTATTGCCAAGCAATGTGTCTGGAGACAGGAAAGTAATTGATAAGAAGGTTATTAAAACAAGTTAGGACACAATTAACTACAAAAATTTTTAATGCATATTGTCCAAGCACAAAGCAATGTAATAATTGTAAAGCACATAGGGCACTGTAACCATGTCAGCTCCTTGAATCAGAATGTTGAATTTAGTCAGTTATATATAACAAGGTGTTTTGTGGAGTGCTAGAGTGCTTTCCATTGTTTCTTACGGTAACTGTTGCTCTACCGTATTTTAAAGTTACATTGAGTGAGGTGAATAGTTTTAATTTTAGTAAGGCAAACTTTTTTTTTGTCATTTTGTGTTTTTTTATTTTAGATTTTTATAATAAATTTATAGAGTGCCTTGAGGGCAGCTCAATTTGCATTGTAGGGGGCCACCTAAGAAACTCACCTGGGACAGACCACACTGTTCTGCCTTGGAGCATTACGGCCTGAAAACAGATTTTGTTCCTGAGATACTTCACATTATAAATAGAGTTATCCTTGGGGCACCATATCAATGTATACTAGAGGGTCTTCTCATACATTTTGAGGGGAAAACAGCAGTTTCAATATCCCCAAGATGACAGAAAGTGTTCCTGATGCTAAAAGGATACTTTAGCATCTAGCCAAAAGATTAGTATTTTGAAAGGTCAGTTTTATAGTTCCAAACAATTTCAAAGTTAAAATATAGTGATTTTCTAGAATCATTTGCTTTACTGCCAAGAAAGAGTATGAAACTAATTGTTTAAAAAAAGATTATATTAAAATATTGATACAGATAATGTTACATACACACAAGCAATGTCTTTTGGGTTGCTATTTATTTTCTCATCAAATTTTAAAATACTGACAACTAATAGACAGTTATTACCTGGTTACTTAATGATATTTAAATTTTCTGTGGCCTAATCTTCAGATTAGGCACAAGAGTATCTCATCAATCTTTTTTGATGTCAAGTAAGTCAACATATACCTCTAAAACAGCATTTTTATTTTTATTAGGAAGAAGCCTTGTTTTGGCTGGTGACACTTTCTGATGCTTTGAAGGTTTTGCTGTCCTCATGTCTGTCAGGCACTCTTCCACCTCTTTTCACACAAATGCTGACCCCACACATGCCTTGTAACTGTTGACATTTTCTCTGCATCTGGATCTGGGGGCTCAATGGGATGCCTCTTTTGCCTATCTTGTTTTAGACATTGATCTGTGGGTGTTTTTGCTTTACTATCATAATTGTCTTTTGTTTGTATGTTGAACTTTGGGAAAATTCAATACTACCCAACTGCCACCATTGTCTTCCCAGAATTTGCCCCTACCTTGACTTCTTAAAGCTTTCGAGATGGAAAAGGGACCAATCTTAGGGGCCTGCTGCAACTACCCAAGCATAGAAATAAAGGAAAAATTCTGAGTCCCTTCAAGGGAAATTCCAGGCATCTAGCTAGCCCTGAGGAGTAAATGAATAACCCGATAAGTAAGAAGATAATAATAACTTAAACAATAGTCATCCAACCAAGTCAGGGCCATAAGGTGTTTGGTTCCCCATAGAAACTAAAAGATAACATATTAACACACTTTCTTGATTTGTTTTTCAGAAACCAGGATCCCCATCGATGGAGAATGCTGACCACTGTCAGGTAGACCTCAGGCAAAAAGAAACTGAAGACTGAACTCAGGCTGTTTTAAATTTCTTCCCAAGGAGCCTGGAGACAGTCACACCTGCAGGCGACCAATCTTGCTAGACTCGTCACACTGACCCAGTCTGTTGTGACTTGCTCTCATGACTTGACTCTGGCATAGCACCACTTGATGATTAATAGTTTTCCTTATCTTAACAAATATATGTTAACACCAAGACTTAACATACCTTTCTGCTGACCCCAAGGTTTTAGACAAAGGCTTGTTCCCTTAGCCAGTTGCAAATCGGAGAATCTCTAAATCCACCTCGGACCTGTTAGCCCCTGCTTCAAGATATCCTCCCTTTGCAGAACAAGTCAATGTATAACCTCCACGTATTGATTTATGAGTTTGCCTATTACTTCTGTTTTCCTGAAATGTACCCCTGTCTTTAAAACGCTTGTAAGCCACTGGGGAGGTTGGGTCTTAAGTGTTAGCTACCTGTTCTTCTTACTTGGTGCCCTGCAACAAATGTCCTTCTTTCTCTTCCTGCAAACCTTGGTGTTGGTATTTGGCTTTATTGTGCCAGGTGAGTGGATCCAAGTTTGGTTCAGCAACAGTTTTGTTTCCTCATCTGTTAAAATAAAGAGAACTGAATGATTTCCTAATATCCCTTCCAACTGTAATATCTATTTGGACCTGACAAGACCCAAAATTGTGGAGGAAGAAGTACATGAAATATTACCTCACTATCATATTTTCAGACCCTATATGTTTATGATTAAGTTGTTATCTGCTATATTATATTATATTTTGTCATCTGAGTCATTATTCATTCTAATATAAATTCACCCATCTATCCATCCATCCTAAGAACAAACACCCAACCACTATTATATACTAGCTTTGTTTCTTCAGGTACATATTCGATTTGCCATGCTATTTAAAACTATATATAATCACACTACGAATGTCATTACTAAGATATATGATCACCTAGGGAAACTTCATTGTTACTTGGAGGTGAAATATGAGTGTTATGGGATTTTTTTCTTGAGACAGGGTCTTACTCTGTTGCCCAAGCTGGAGTGCAGTGGTAGGAACATGGCTCACTGCAGCCTTGACCTCTTGAGCTCAGGTGATTCTCCCACCACAGTCCCCTGAGTAGCTGGGACTACAGGTGCATGCCACCATGCCTGGCTAATTTGTTTGTTTTTTGTAGAGATGGGATTTCACCATGTTGCCCAGGCTGGTCTCAAACCCCTGGGCTTAAGTAATCCTTCTGCCTTGATCTCCCAAAACGTTGGGATTATAGGTGTGAGACACTGTGCTCAGCTAGGATTTTTTTTTTTTTGATAAATGATTTCAGCTTTTTGCTACGGAGGGTTTCTTGCCTGCCCCCATAATCCTGGATCACTCAGCATAATCAGCAAAGGATTGAGATTTCTCTAGGATTTAGTTATCAGCTAAATAAAGCCAATAGACCTCATTATTTGACGAGTAGCCAGAGTATGAGCTTCTAAGAAGCTCATAAGGCCTATGGCAGGTCATTGGGGGGATATTACTTATAGGCAAGTAATATTTCAGAGTTGTCAAACAGTCTTGTATCAGGATTTTCTAGAGGGACAGAACTAATAGGATATATGTATATATGAAAGGGTGTTTATTAAGGAGAATTGATTCACATGATCATAAGGTGAAGTCCTACGATAGGCTGTCTGCAAGTTGAGGAGCAAGGAAGCCAGTGGTGGATCAGTCCAAGTCCCAAACTTCAAAAATAGGGAAGCCTACAGTGCAGCCTTTGGTCTGTGGCCAATGGCCCAACAGCCCCTGGCAAACCACTGGTGTAAGTCCAAGAGTCCAAAAGCTGAAGAACTTGGAGTCTAATGTTTGAAGGCAAGAAGCATCCAGCACAGGAGAAAGATGAAGCCTGGAAGACTCAGCAAGTCTTCTCTTCCATTTTCTTCTGCCTGCTTTATTCTAACTGCCCTGGCAGCTGATTAGATGGTGCCCCCCTAGGTTGAGGGTGGGTCTGTCTCTCGGAGTCCACTGACTCAAATGTTAATCTCCTTTGGCAACACCCTTACAGACACACCAAGGAACAATACTTTGTATCCTTCAATCCAATCAAGTTGACACTCAATATTAGTCATCACAAGCCTTATGCATGCAGCTGCCCACTCTGTACTATGAAGGCACTGCTCTGCTGAATAATTGTCAGAGAGACTCCAGCAAATGGAGGCGGAAGACACACTCAGGGAATATACAAGGCAATGCTTTCTTCCTTCAGAAAGATCCTGGGCCAACAAATATCAATCACCTACCTTTCACCACATTCCTTGAAATCATATAATTTATATAAGATGCGTTTATAGAAAACCTACTGTGTATCAGTCATTTTCTTAGAGACTTTCTTTACCTTTTATTCTTAAGGTAAATTTTTCTTACAAAATTTATACTTACACATGCTTAACAAATCAAATAATGCTCCAAGACTCATAAAAAGCTAGCCCTTGTTTTATTTCTCTCTTCTCTTATTTTCTCCAATGGCTACTATTTAAAATTATTTGTAGCTGCTTATTTTAATGTTTGCTTTCATACACCTAAATAGAAAGAAGCTTATATTGCTATTTCTTCATTTGACAGTTTTAAATATTGTTTCTTGTACGTCCTGCTATAGAAGATATGGTTTAGTTCTCTTATATCTGCATCTCTTTAACATATAGATATTTATCCCCTTACTCATGCTTCCAAAAATTATATAATCATTTTTATTTAAATCAATATTTATTTACATTGTTATGACTATATAACGATTACATATAAATAATGAACCGTACACTGTATTTCATTTCTGGTTATAGTATGCTTTCTCTAAAATTAAAAAGTTCCTCTTTTTTTGCTTTTTACTTTTCTACATAGGTATCATTAATCCATCCCAATTCTTGAATAGAACTGGAATCCTGACTGTAGAAATTCCTTCTAGAGCCCTCTGTCTCCTGCTGTAATCCAGACTGGTTGCTCTTTATGCTCGCCACACAGCTGTCATGCTGAGATTTCCACTTAATTCCTGTTGGACCTTTCTACTATGCTCCATTTCATGCTCATGCTTTTTCTGGCTTTTAAGTTCTTTTATTCTGCTTACGTTTCAGTTTGAATTATTTGTTTCTAAAGAGCTGTTTTCCAATTTATTATCCTTTCTCTCTTGCTAGTCTAATCTATTGTTACACCCATCTATTGATTTCTTAATCTCAGTTATTTTATTTTTCAGTTCTGGAATTTTCATTTGATGCCTTTTAAATATAGATTTCAGTTCTGATAAAATTCTTCATCTTGTCATTTTTTTCCCTTGAATATATTATTATAGCTATTTAAAATGTGAATTGATACCTCTAAGATCTGGACTATCTATCCATGGGGGGTAGAATTATATTTTTTATTTTTTTGTTTTTAGTCATTTTTTTGTCATCCTGGCATGTCTGATAATTTTTTTCTTAATGCTGGACATTGTAAGTTAAAAATTATAGAAACTCTGGATAATTTTATCTTTTTCAGAAAGAATTTTTTTTCCTCTGGTAGGCAGTTAGAAGATGTGAAAATCAGCAAATGCCCTGAGGAGAAAAACCACTGGTGAATATGAGGCTCTCCTCAATGTATTTTCAATGTATTTTCCTTTTCTCTGCGATCCTGGCTCTCCAAGTCCTGGCTGCCTTAGATATTTCCAATGCCTTAAAATAGCTGTTTTCACCCAGCTTTTATAATTGCTTTAGGTGGCAGGCTTAGGTGGAAAGATACATAATGGAAGTGGACCTTAATTGTTACTTCATATATGATGTTTTTGTTTCTCCTTTCTCTGGAAAGTTTTAATATTTTTTCTTTATATTTATAGACAGCATATTAACTTTTCATGGTAGTGTATTTTGGTGTAGGCCCTTTCTCACTTATTAGATGAGAAATTCAACAGATCTTTTCAGTTTGGAAACCTGTGACTTTTGGGATTTGAAAATTTTTCTTATATTAGTTTTTTAATGATTTGTGTCTCTCAATTGTTTATTTTTATTTTTTTGTTTTCTTTTTCTGCAATTCCTGACATTTTGACACAGCACCTCCTGGATGGATCCCTTAATTTGCTAACAGTTTTTTCCCTCATTTCAATTTCTATGTCTTTTCCCTTTAGCCAGTTTATTCAGTCTATTAAGAGAAGAATCTTCCAATCTTATGCCTTAGGGGCTTAAGTTTGGCTACCAGTGTTTTGAGAGGTAAGTAGTGGATGGAGTTGGGAGAAAGGCTATTCAGAATGTAGACTTCCACTTTGTGCCCCTGTGTTCAACTGGGTACCTTGCCCATACATTCAGTTGTATCTTCTGTTCCTGAATGCAGAAGTCTCCTGGTTCATTCTCTGCAGATAGTAAACCTCAGTCTTCAGCACAGATGAAGGAGGGAGATCTCTCTAAAATTTTGTTTTCAGTCCCACTCTATCCCCATTCTTCAGGAATACTTCTGTTGTCAGTTTTTGAGACTTTCCAGGTTCTGTGGCACAACTAGATTGCAGACTTAGGTTTCAGCTTTCTCTGATATATTATGACAATTACCCTTTATCCATTTGTTTTTCAGATTTTAAAATCATTGTCATCTTTTGTATTCTATATTCTCTCCCATTTTTGTTGTCCTTGTGGATTTACATTTAATTTTTTTCTTTTCCTTTTCTTTTTTAAAAAATCTAGAATTTTAGGGGAAGAAGCAGAGAACAGGTGTGTTCAATTCACCATACTTAACAGGAAGTTTTAGGTGCTTTATGTACATCACAAGAAATTTCCACAGCAGGTATTACAGATAAGGGAAATGCTGAAGTAACATAGTAAATGACAGAGTTAGAATTAAAAATCAGACTATCTGGCATTAAAACCCTCATTTTGGAATGACTTTTTTTAAACTGCAATTTCCAAGTTTTACTCACAGTATGAAAAAATTCAATGTTTTCAAAACCAAGTGATTTATGAATTTAGGCATTTTTACAACATGCCATTACTTTCTTGATTGAGTGGTATGAATTCTTATATACTTATCACAGTATAATAAATTATACATTTTTGAAAACCTATTGTAATTTTACTCATATGTTTTTCATTGTAGCTTTTTGTCTTGTACTTGAAATTGCTAAAACCAAACTCTGGAGAAATTATTCCCTAGTTGAGGCCTTTCTCTATGTCATAATTATGTTTCCCAATAGATTATCTCTCTTTTACTTTACAGAGAATAAAGTTCCTTGCTTGAGGTTTGACATATTCTTTGCAAAAGTTAGAACATTTACAGAAAGTTTCTTATTCTGTTTCCTTTGGGCTGTTCCAGAATTCCCTTTTGCTTCCTCTCTGCATATCTTTGACCCTATTTCTGGAGATCCATGATAAAATTTTCCCCACATACTCACCATAAATTAATAATTTACTCTTATGAGAAACAATTTAGACTTGTGTGACAATAGTAAGAGCTTTTTCAAAAGATAATTTATACATTTTTCAACAAATGGAACATATAATGTTTGGAAAATTTCTGTAAGAAATATCCAACTAAAAATTGTATTGGCTTGTACTTTCATATTTCTTCTTTTTTTTTTTGAGATGAGAGTCTCACTATGTTGCCCAGGCTGATCTTGAACTCCTGGGCTCAAACAGTCTTCTTGCTTCAGCCTCCTTAGTAGCTGGGATTACAGGCACACACCACTGTGCCTGGCTATATGGTTTCATATTTCTATTAAAGAATGCAGAAGTCTTTGCTTATGGGAAAGTTTCACGTGAGGAAATGGAGCTATGATAGGCTATCTTCACTTTCAAACATCTTTGCCCCATGAGAGTTTTAAAGAAACATGTGTTCCCCCTTTGAAAGTGTCATCAACGTCAGGCAAAACCTTTCTTTGACCTCCCCCACCTCTTGCCTACTTTCAAGAGGTATGGTGGTTTATATCTGCTAAACATTTATAGGACAAGTATCCAGATAATCAGAGAGCTGAAACCAATGTAGAAGCATCAGATGTGTAATATTGTTCGGATTGAGAATAACTTAGGCCTCAGTCAAATTATTTCATTGGTCTTTTAGGTTTCTTGGTACTCTGAAACCTGTGCATTATTGTCTGTTTCAAAGGAATAAAAATGATTTTCTTTTGTTAAGTGTCCAGCAGAGTTTTTCACTATTTTTCAAATTTCTACTCCCTAGAAACTCTTTCACCCTATCAGATCAGAAACACTCCCTTGCTCTGAATCCCTACTGAGTGATTTGTGTATTCAGTTTGCTCTATCTAGTTTTCCTATAAACTTGCACTTCATTTTTTTTTGTGGTGATCCCTGAATGTTCCATGAAGTTCTGTATCCCCAGCTAGATTACAAGTTCTTACAGTTAATAAAAAAATGCCAAGCTGACATCATATAAAAATATTCTTAAAAAATATTGTTCTCCAGAAAACCAAACACTGCATGTTCTCACTCATAATTGAGAGTTGAACAACGAGAACACGTGTACACAGGGAGTGGACATTCACACACCGGGGCCTGTTGGGGGGTGGAGGGCTAGGGGAAGGAGAGCATTAGGATAAATACCTAATGCATGCAGGACTTAAAACCTAGATGACAGGTTGATGGGTGCACTGAACCACCATGGTACATGAATACCTATGTAACAAACCTGCGTGTTCTGCACATGTATCTCAGAACTTAAATATAAAAAAATTTGTTCCCTTAAATATAGAAAATATATGTTTTTGTTTTAATTTTATAGTGTGTGTTCTTTAGTGAAGGAACTGATGAAAGATCCCCATGTCTGCTCATGGTCAGCCATGAGTGGAGAGATAACAGGTGGCTGTCTGTCAGGAGTCTTGTAAAATAGAAGAGTGACATTTAGGATATTCTCTCTGATATCTTATTGGTATACACAGACCAGAAGAAGATAAAAACTAACTAAATAAAAAGAAGCCATTTCAAAGTAGAGTAGTGAAATCCTAGGTAATTAAGTGATCAATTAGCAGAAAGAGGCATATTGAGGAATTTTCTAAGAAAGTTAGCAGAGGGAAATCTAGAAACCACAAAAGAATACATATATAGATGTATTATAAATCATGGTGACCTCTTCTACAATAAGGACAGTTTCCAACAGGTAACTCTGGGTAAGAATTTAAAAATTGGTGTTAAAGCCAAGTGGAGAAAAATAAGCACGTAAGCAAGAATAGCTTTAAAATCACTCTGTTTCAAAGCCTTTTAAGGATAACAAAAGAGGAGCAAACAGGAATAAATCCCTGAAGGAAGAAAGGTACAAATATGATTAAAATTACAAATGTTAGAAAAAGAGAATCACAAATTAATGATATAATTTTTCCCTAAGTGTTGCAGAAAAAGAGATTTAAATCATTGGGAGGAATTCTCACTTTCTGATGTAGAAATTGCTTTTCTCTTTTAAATACATAAGTTCTGCAGAAATACAAGTTCTTGGTTCAAGCTTGGGTTTGCTTTCCCTTGCTTGTATGTCTTCCTCATGGCCTTTCATTTGGTCTGTGAGGAAAAAAACTCATCTGACCCTCTGCTGGCATGTGCGAGGACTTGATATTTTAGCCTAGCCTGCTGGGTGAGACATCAAACACTAAAATAGCAGCTAGTCACTCAGATGATTGAATAAGACATGGAGAGGTATGGTGCAAGCAAATGGTCACCAGTCCCTCCCATACAGCAGGATTCAATAAATAGTTGATGAAAGAATTAAACAAATGAATACAATTATAAATGTTGGAAGGAATTGTCCCAGAGTTGATGGGCACACCAAAACAGATAATAAAAATAGCTATCATTTATCAAGTCCTTTTCACATGCCCAGCACTGTTCTGGGAATTTTTAGATTTTCTTTAATTTGTAAATTAACTTCAGTAGCTAAATATTTTTTTCTCTATTTACTGATAAAGAAACCAAAGCTCAAAGATGTTAAGTGTCTACCCCACAATCTTCCAGCCAGTAACCAGTAGAATCAAGACTAAAATTCGAGTCCTTCTAACTGTAGAGCCTGAGCTGTCAGGCAATAAGATGCTACCTCTTCTCCTTGAACAAGACAAGTGAGGGCAGAACTTCTCTCCTGCTGCCTATAGAATGAACAAGCTTCTGCTGTAGCATGGTATAGAGTTTGTTTGTTTTTCTCTGTCAGTGCTCTACCTGCACAGTAGACATCTTCATCTGCATGCACCATAGGTAATAGCGATTAAAGAGCCTAAAACAGAGCTCACTATCCTGCCTGCAAATCTTTTATTTTTGCTGCTGCTTCTTTTTTTCACCTCTATTATAGTTAATGGCAGCATGATCTACCCAGGAACCTATAAATTATTTTGGTCCCACAGACTCCACAGCCAACTTAGTCACTAAGTCCTGAGCTTTCACCTCTACAATATCTCTGGAGTCTGAACCCTCTTTCTATTCCTGCTTCTGATGCCTTTGTCAGGCACTCATTTTCCTCTCTTGTACTACTTCAAGAACCTTTTGATTTGTTTAATTGTCTCCCATCATTGCCATCTCCAATGCGACTTCTGCAATGCAGCTGGAGTCATTGCCCCAGTTAAAAAACTGCTGCCCTAGGGGAGAAATAAATCCTTTTGCTTTCATGACCTCATTCACCATCTGTATGCTGAGAAATCACAAATTTATATCTCTAGTCAGATCTCTCTTCAGAACTTCCACACTAATGTTTCCAACTCCATAAACAATACCAGCATCCACCCAATACCTCTGACTTTTTCACTATAATACACACCAGTTGCAAATTCTGGCAGTTCTACATTCTGAATATCTCCCATTTCTGTCCATTTTTCTCCATCCCAGGTGTCTCTACTTTGGTCCAGTATTGAACTTCTGCAACAGATTGAGCAACTGAGGCAGCCATAACAATACCCTCCTAACTAGTCACTTTGTACCCATGTTTTCTCACTTTTAATTCATTTTCTTTCCACATATATTACATTTTGTCAACTTTAACATGCATTTTTTGTTTTCCACTTTAACTTTTCTAAAACTGGAATATGTCTTACAATTTATTTTGCATCCTGGTTTAATTAACAGTGTTTGCTTTAAATTAATCACACATAAAATAATGGTACATTTTGTAATCAATGGCATCTTAGATTTGATGAAATACAATAATAGAAAAAACAGTCTTTCTGTGTATGCTAATGCCCTACAAAGAACCTTCCAGAATTTCCCATTGTTTTTAAGATAAACTTCAACATCTTAACATGCCAACTAGGCTTTGCATGTTTGGTTCCTTGCTTACCTCTGTAGAATCATTTTGTTCTACTCTTCTAGTTATCTATCCTTCAGCCACATTCATCCAACAAATATTTATTGGGTGACTACTGTGTGCTAGGCACTATGATGATGTGTCAATGAACCCAAGCAATGGACATAGCTACTGCCCTCAGTGCTGACCGGGTAGTAGTGTAGCAGGACAAGCTGCAGACAAAACCCCTCAGACACCAAGTTAAAGAAGGAAGGTCTTTATTTGGCCGGGAGCTTCAGCAAGACTCATGTCTCCAACAACCGAGCTACCTGAGTGAGCAATTCTTGTCCCTTTTAAGGGCTCACAACTCTAAGGGGGTCTGCGTGAAAGGGTTGTGATCGATTGAGCAAGCAGGGGGTAAGTGACTGGGGACTGCATGCACCAGCAATTAGAACAGAACGGAACAGGGCAGGGATTTTCACAGTGCTTTTCTATACAATGTCTGTGATCTATAGATAACATAACCGATTAGGTCAGGGGTCGATCTTTAGATCTTTAAATACCAGGCCCAGGGCGTGGCGCCAGGCTGTCTGCTGGTGGATTTCATTTCTGCTTTTAGTTTTTACTTCTTCTTTCTTTGGAGGCAGAAACTGGGCATAAGACAATATGAGGGGTGGTCTCCTCCCTTAGTAGAAGCTCTCCTGGCCTAGCTTGAATTACATGTTATTTCTTGGTTCAGGACCCTTAAGTATGCTAATCTCTCTCTCAGTCTCCCCTCTTTGCCTAGCTGATCCTTACCTCCTCCTCATCCCTCAGGGTTTATTTTACCTTGCCCTTTCCCCAGCTACCCCATGCAATGCTTTCATGGCTCCAGCACCTCTTTTCATGAAACTCACAGCACTTGTTTTCTTGGAGTCTGTCTTCATCTCCCCACTGTCAGGTCCATGAAGGCCAGGACTGCACCTGTCCAACTCACGGCTCTTGCCCCAACCCTTACTCCAATGCTTGGGCCACATTTGGGTCTCTCTAAATACTTATGGAGTATTTAGAGAGCTATTTTGAGAGCTACTTAGAGAGCTAAGTAATGGAATTGGAAACATAAATTCAAAATTGAGGTTTTGAATTCTGAGGTACTCTGAGTTTTCTACCACTCAAATGTATTATTAAACCAAAACAAAATACAACTAAAAGAAAGCCATCAATATATGGAATTACATGTGACGTTTTTGGTTGACAACTGAGGAGAGACAAAAGCATATTACCAATTTCAAACTGAGATGCACAGAAGTTGACATGAAATATGATAAATATTTTCTTTCTTAAAATAAGAGCTGTACTACTCTAGAGTTATAATTTTCATTACAAATCAATATATTGACCAACATTTGTACAACAGTTTTCGTACTTCATGGATTAGATCATATTCTTCCTCTGCTGGTTTTAAAGGCTTCTTCCTCCTTGGTCTGCCCTTTGTATTGCAGATAGGCTGCCTTTGTGTGTCATAGATGAGCTTAGTGGGTTATGTTTGTGAATTAGTTGTAGATTCACTTCTAAGACGTGAGTTACCCTAGTACTCCATACATAGCCTGCTGTTTTGCAAACATGAGTCCAGTTATATTCTGAGAAGGCAATTCGAAAAGCTCATTTGTGTCATGTTTTAAAATATAACATGTTTTCATTAGAGTTCGAAGCAATCTTTGCTTTCTTTTCTTTGCTCTAGATATAAATTTTTCTTCAATTATATATAAACTGGTTCATTATGGAATTGTATGCATCTTGTAATTGCCTCTACATTTATATTAGCATAATTTTTCTCCATGATAGCGAAGAAGAATTTGAGAAATAATAAAAAACCCCTCAAATCCTTACCTTTAAAATGTTTCACAATAAGTAGAGAAAGAACAACATTAGACTTTCTAGTTACTGAATTTTAGCTCTCCTATTTTTAGCAACATCTCCCCATATCCTTGGATGAAAGGGCTATAAAATTTGAAGTATTACTACCACAACCTATAGCAACAAACTATTTCAACATAGGTATAATCAAAAGGGGAATTCTTATAACCATATTCATATTCAAAGATCTTGTGATATAAGCCAACCCCTGTGGGGGTATTATTTTCAAACATAACAGGTTGACATTATATAATTATACACTGCTGGATATTGAAATATCGAAGAAGGAAAAAGTGCTTATGGTAGTACTCACAGCATACTATTATGAGTATTCACATTACCCACACATCTTTAGAGCATTATTTGTAGTTACATATTACAGAATTTAGCAAAGATTTAGTGACTTATTTAATATCAATATTAGGTTTTGACATTAATGTCTTAGCAAGCACATGGAGGTGTGAACCTAAGACTCACTTCCACTCGGTAAAGGGGCTCTGAAGTGAACCTCTTCTCCATTGTTCTGTGTTCAGTTTGTTAAACAGACACTTCATATATGTATGTGTATCTAAATATTCAAAATGCCATTCAATTATTCTTATAATTCGCACTTCCAATCTACTTAATTTTTTCCTTTATTGTTCTTTCCACATTTGATGATGACATTTTTCTTTTCTAAGATAAATTCTTCTCTTTTGGTCCCAATTACCATCTACTTCCATTTCATGCTTCTTAATGTTACTTTCCTCCCATTTAATATCTGGATTGTAAGCAGCTTTTACCTTTCTCCGTTTCAGAGGTCAGATTTCTAATCTTTCCATTTTTTCCCCTTACATGAACTTTTTGATCTATGTGGTGCACCATGAAATATAGTTTCATGGACATTTAGGCCCCAAATGCCATCTTTCGTGGAACTTTATCTAGTCTTTTTCTCAAGACTAGATAAGAGTTGATAATCCAGTCTCAAGACTAGATAAGACTTGAGAATCTTAAGTTTTTTGTTTTTTTTTTCTGAGACGGATTCTCACTCTGTCACCCAGGCTGGAGTGCAGTGGCACAATCTTGGCTCACTGCAAGCTCCGCCTCCCGAATTCATGCCATTCTCCTGCCTCAGCCTCCCAAGTCTCTTCTTTTTATTCTGTTATGTAGGTACAATCTAGTGGCTGCCTTTGGATTTCTTTCCTATCCATACCTGCCTTCTAAAATAGGTTACATATAACTGTAGGATATATCATTTCATATTTAATATGCTTAGCAATTTTGTTCTTTTCTTCTAATGTGACTTACTTATGGAGAATAAAGGAGAGACAGAAATCTAGAGCAGGAGACTGCAGGGCAAGTATAATCTATATGGGAGGAAGCATTAAGGTGGCATAGAAAAATACTATTTCAGAGTTAAATACTGGTAAAGCAACAAACTGGCAGCATGGTAGCCCATATAATGGCATAAAGAATAAGGGAACTACTCTGTTACCATCCATCAAAATCAACCAGTTAGTCAATCAACCAACCACACAATAACAGAATAGACTGTGACAATTAAGTGAGCTCAGATTTCAGTGGGTACATGGCCAATAAAGGTGAACCAAGACTTTTCATGATAGTTATGAGAGGATCAGAGGTCTAGGACTTTACTAGGCTACCCCTGATCATTAACTCTGTCATCTCTCCTTTTTAGATCTCTCTTGCTCTTTCTTTCTATTGGCATAAGCTAAGGCCCTAGATGCTAGGATGCAAGATGAAAATCTTTAACTGTCACTCCCTCAACCCTCTACCCAAGGAGCAGAGCCATAATCACAAGAGATTTCCAATAAAACTTTATATATAGGAATGTAAAGTTGCAAAAGAAATTCAATTAACTTGGTTGGGTTGCTTGTTTGCTTTAAATAAATTATACATGGGGACTCCTTTCTAAGAGTACCTTTACTGGGCTTTAAAAACTTCTGTGGGTGTCATCTTGAGGTATACAACTGAAATCATTATCTTTCAACAGAAATAAAGTTGGAAAAATCTTTTATCACCAGAAAACTAGAAATACATGAAAATAGGCACCAAATAAAAACAAAATGCAAATACTCTGGAGATGTAGTATGACTCTGCTTTATTCTCTTAAAATCTGCTCTTCACACCCTTTATGGCCTCTTTGGGGTGTTGGTGTTCATGAATAAAAATATTACTTTAAAAACAAAACAAAACTTTCTTTGCTGTAATTAGGCAAAGTGAGAGCCTTCTGTTACAATTTATATTATTAAAATTTTGACATTTTCTAATGGTGTAAAGCAAGTTCTATTTTTAACAAAGTCTTATATTAGAAACATGTTTTG
This sequence comes from Gorilla gorilla gorilla, assembly GCF_029281585.2. Taxonomy (NCBI): domain Eukaryota; kingdom Metazoa; phylum Chordata; class Mammalia; order Primates; family Hominidae; genus Gorilla; species Gorilla gorilla. Next base: position 94,469,204 of record NC_073228.2, on the reverse strand, counting down.
AGGAGATTTACAAGTTCTAGTGATGCCTGAGTTTTTGTACTTATTACCTGATACCAAAAATTATGGTGTAATAAAATAATTTTGGTAGTCCCTGCTTTCAGTTTAAGTAGTAATTGGCTTCTATATTGGTATGCATCCAGAATAACGCTACTTGTGATGGAAATGTAAAAAGATAACTATTAAAGTCACATACATAATAGAAATGGTTATTTCCTGGCAACAGAATCTTGACTGTAAAGTCGTCAAGCATGATTGTCCCATATGAAATGACTCGAAAGGATTCTAAAATCTGGGGATTCATGAACACCACGAAAGTGTTCAGAATGACTGAAGCGTATTTTAGAACAACTATAAAGGACATAGAATGAGTTCTGATCTCGATCTTCAGTTATTTCTCATTATAAACTGGTGATAATACTCAGAGTATGACAAAGGGTAATTTCTCTGCTATAAGCCTGAATTATTTTTTCTTTCATAGTTTACTGGATTTAAAAAATCTTGCAGCATCTTTTCTAGCATATCTTTTTCTTGCATAGGACCTTTATTAAAATATTTGAAGTGTGTAAGTTTATGCCAAATAAAGTCTTTTTTTGGAAATTTTGCTTTTTCCAAAATATTTTCTATTAAATGTTCTAAAAGTAATGGCTATTTTTTGCTGCAATTCTGTCTTACTCTATTCAAAGCATTTTGGGCCTGTGTTCATTCTGTAAATATTTATTGAGAACCTATGAGGAACAGGTATTATGCTAAAGACTATAGATATAACAGCGAAATAGAAACCATCCCAGCCCCAAGAGAACTTACAGGCTAGTGGGGAATCAAACAGAAAAGTAATTACCATATGCTAACGAGCTCGGATTGAGATAAAATGAAAGTGCTGTGGGAACACACAGGAAGGGCATCTAGTCTAGTCGTCTTCATAGATCAAAAATGGCTTCTCAGGAGAAGGGACAGTGAAATTTAACCATGAAGGGTGAATAAGAGTCAGCCAGATCAGGTAGAGACGAAGAGTGCAAAGTTTCTTCCAGGAAGATGAAACAGCATGTACACTCTTAAACTGTCCAGGTTTTCTCTTCTTCATGAAGGAAGTACTAAAACTGATACCCTGAGATGCATGAAGCTTTCTCATTGCTGACGTCCACTTAGTAACAGCAACTTGGACACATTGATGGACTAATCATTTGTATACAATACAATAAAGCAAACCTATGTCTGTGAGCTTACTTATATCTACCGAACAGGCCTACTCATTATTAAACTGTAGAAAATAAAAGAAAAATTGTAAGCAACGTGATTGATAAGTTAGGACAGTGTTGGCTGCAAGTAACAATGACAACACAATCTAAATTGATGAAACAATTATGAAAGTCACTTCACATAATTGCCAGGAGTAAGGCAGTATTCTTGTCATACAACAGCTGGGGCTAAGTCTTTAAAGCCCCAGGTTCTTTCTGCCTCTATGCTCTGCTGTATTCAGCATCAGCTTCATCCTATGCCTGCTTCCCCTTGCAGTTATCATTAGGGCCATTGGGACTATATGATTTCTTTTTATTTCTCATATTTTTCTTTCTTTTTGGAAAAATTGTATTTTCTTTTTAATTGACAAATAATAATTACATACATTTATGATGTATAAGGTGATGTTTTGATATATGCTTACATTCTAGAATGATTAAATTAAGCTAATAACATATCCATCACCTCACATATTTATCAAACTTTTCTGGTGAGGACATTTAAAATCTAATGCTTAGGCAATGTTGAAGTATATAGTTCATTATTATTAAGTATGTCACCATTCCATGCAATAGATTACTAAGGCTTATTCCTCCTGTATAGCTAAAACTTTGTACCCTTTGATTAATATCTTCCCTTTCCCTAACCACCCACATCACCCAGCCACTGATGCCTATCATTCATTCTACTCTCAACTTCTACGAGTTTGATTTTTTTATTTTCCATGTCTAAGTGAGATCATATTCACATCCAACAGGAGAGAGTGAGATCCCACACCTCAAGTATGAAATTAGATTGTTCCTTTCAGTCAGATTGGCATGACTTAGGTCATTTCCTACCCTGGCCCAAAAGCAGTTTGAAGATTTACACAACGTTTTGTTTGCTCAATGGAGAGATAACACTTAGAGAGGGCAAGAGGTCGGAATATCCTCCCCTGAATTGTGGGGAAAAGGCATAGATACCTAAGGATATCATCACTCTGTTGGGAAGGAGAAAGGAAAAATGGTTTTGGGAGGGGTAAGTAACAGTCTGAAGCCAAGTTGTTTGCCGTTTCTTCATATTTGTTAAATTCAAATGGAAGGCAATCTCCTGACTCAGAAAATAAAAAAAACCCAGAAAACCCTTCCATATCATTGGGGAAAAAAGGGCATAATTCTAATGGGTTCTAATTCTTTGAACTATGTGTGAATTAGTAAACAAAGAGAGATGAAGTAAATGTTGAGTTGTGGAGAACGCTGTCTTATTTTTCCTTCCCTTTACTTCCTGAATTATATTGTGAATTTCTACATTGGTTTCTGTGGTCCACATTTACCATAGAGTAGAAAGAAATTACAGGCATTTATTTCACTGTAAAAGTATTTTTAGATGTTTTGTGGGCTGTGTATCAATTATCATGTAACATAGATTTAGGAAGGAATGTGCAAAATATATTTAGCAACTTTTGATAATATTTTAAGAGCATTTGATTCTGACACGTGCTATATAATTTATAGAGATTCAGGTTACATCATTAAAAGGTTACATATTGGGGCAATGACAAAAAACATTCTTAATAAAAATACCTTATTCTTGAAACACGGACTGAGAAATATTCCCTCAAAGGAAAAATAGGTGATGATTGCTCAGGTTTTTCTTTTTAATTTATTTCTCTGTACTTTCTTCTTGTACTTCATATGCAAGTACAGTTTTGTGGCTTCTCATCATGACAAATAGATGATTGAACCAGAAGAAGTGAATGTCAATTGGATGATTGACCCTTATTTTTTATTCAGCACTATTCTTTCCTTCTGGCTACACAGGATGGAGTGATGTGCTTGCCAGAGGCTGGACAAAGATAAACATATTCCCCTAAGGAAGTGGCAGAGTGCAACTGCATAAGCAAATGCAAAAGGTTTTTTTTCTAAGTTTCTTCAGGGCAACCTTTGATGGCCAGAACAGGAAATAAAATTAGTAGCTTAAATACTAGAAAATAATAACTTCTACCAAATATTTGCATAGTGACATATTTTTCTAAGTGTTTTTGTATACATTATTTCATATAATGGAGTAACCCTGTGATGAGGAAGGGCTGGTAATATTATAAGCATTTCACAGATTAGGAAATTAAAATGTATAGCGGTTATATGAATCTCAAGTAGAACAACCAGGCTTAGGAACTCAAACTTTTGGTTTGTTTCCCTGTGTGTGTGTGTGTGTGTGTGTGTTTGTTTTCTAGTAAAATATTTCACTTCATCTTTTTTAAAAAAGAGAACAATAAATACGAAAAACAAAAAAAAAAAAAGAAAAAGAGAGTTGAACAATAACAACGAAAACCCTGACATGTTAAACACACACAGTGATCAATTTCTAAAGAACAGATGTTTGCCGGATTAGGTGCTCTCCCAAGGTAGTAATTGTAAATTTGTAGAAATTGAATGACTTGGCTGGGCACAGTGACTCACACCTGTAATCTCAGCACTTAGGGAGGCTGAGGTGGGTGGATCACTTGAGGTCAGGAGTTCGAGACCAGCCTGGCCAACACGGTGAAACCCTATCTCTACTAAAAATATAAAAATAACCCGGGCATGGTGGCGCATGCCTATAATCCCGGTTACTCAGGAGGCTGAGGCAGGAGAATTGCTTGAACCTGGGAGGCAGAGCTTGCGGTGAGTCGAGATTGTGCCACTGCATACCAGCCTGGGCGACAGAGCGAGACTCCGTCTCAAAAAAATAAAATAAAATAAAATAAAGTAAATTGAATGATTTGAAATATTTTTTAAAATATGGTATTTGCTTTTTTGCACTTTATTTCCTATCAGGCAGAAGTCTTACATACCCAGTGACAGTCTGTGTAATCTCCATCAAATGCATTTCTTATGCTTATTATTTCATACTCTTACCTAAGTCATTCCTCACATGGCAGTGTTTAGGGCTCATGTTACTTGCAAAGACTCTACTCAAAGCCTCAGGCACCAGTGATGTGCCCTCTCACATTATTTAGAGGGAATCTGTTTTGGAAAGTATATTAAAGGGAAGGGGCTATCGCTGGGAGTCTTTGAAATCATATATGTCACATGGTGGTTACCTATTTCTGGAAGTTCCCTAGATACAATAAAAAATTTGATGATTGACACATAGTTGGCCCTCAATAAACAGCTCTAGATAGCTACTGAGGGTGCTGCTGGAGTGACTGTGTTATATGATTTTGTGCTTTCTGAATACAAAATAGATCTCTGAGTAAGGGATGCTTTTTGACAGCTGCTGATAACATCTGAGAGACAATTTAATTTGTCTTCAACTAAAGTAGCAGAAAATAAAAAAAGCAAACAGGCTACACTACTATCCCTGCTTATTTGATGAATATCAATAAATATGGATGAAACACCTGAAGGAGCACACGAATGCCTAGTTAGCAAATTTGCCAAATATTCAGACAATGGGTATACTGCATGATTATGTTTGTGGAAAATAAAAAAGAAAGACACATAAATAGGCTAGTGAGAATGAAGATTCAGTGACAGCATCACATAATATTCATAGTCTTTCATCTGAGTAGTTGAAAGCATTTTAAAAGTGTCCTTATGACACCCTTCTGGTGCTAGTAGGTGGTAAAGAAATATCAACTCCATTTAAATTAAAAAGAATGCTGAAATGGGAGTTGAAAAGTTAAGTGAACTGCTCATTGTCTTGGTTTCACATAGGAGGCTGTGTCTATCTGTGGCAAATGTATTGTGTCATTTGCCCCCAAACAATCTTTTTCCAGCTCTGTATAAATTATCTACCTGGCAAAAAGAAGACTGAAGCTGGGAGCAAAAATACACTTCTGTGGGTGTAATTGTATTCGTGGCCAAATAGAATTTGGACTTCTTCCATTAGCAGGAATGCCTGGTGGTAGTACTAACTTTAAAATCCTGAGTTGTCAACAAACAGAAGGAGCCCAGTTGAGCAAGATCAGAGAAGAAAAAATGGAGAGATGGGATAAATATGCAGGCACTTTCAAGGATTTAACCTAAGACTTTCCAAAGAGAGATGAATTTGTGGGAAGAGCCTTTCCTTGTGGCTGGGCTCATTTCTTTCCCTTTTCTTCCTCAACTATTATTCTTGCCCCCTTTTGCCCCTTGGCTTCTCCAGAAGTACCAGAAGTGAGTACTGGGAACAGCCAGAATCCAGAGTAAGTTTCTTCCCAGCCAAAGCTAGCAGTACTGATGGTATTCCTTCTTCCTGTGGAGGACATTGAGCATTTCTCTGAAACACCTTGCAGCCTCATACTTCTCTTCATCTCGTATCTTGCTCACAACTGCCCCACCCCCGCTAATCCTTGACCTTGCACAAGTAATAAGCCAGGCATATTCCTGCCTCAGGGTCTTTCCACTTGCTGTTTCCTCTACTGGAAGTGTTCTTTTTACTGAAAGAATATTTTCATAGTATGTCTTCCCTTGCCTCTCAGTATAGATTTAGAGTGACCAAAGATCCTATTTTGCCTGGGACTGAGGATTTCTAGGACATGAGAATTTTCTGGGCAAATGAGGAGCCCTGGTCACCCTGTCTAAACAACAGCTCCTTCTACCTGGCTTGCCCCCCTTTACTTTTCCTCTCAGCATTGATCACGATCTAATATACTTTACATTTTACCTACCTATCTTTTTCGGTATCTGTCCCTGTGCCACCTCCTGCAATGTTATCTCCATGAGGGTGGGGGATTCTAAAAATTGTTTAAATTTGTTTTATTCGCTGTTGTGTCCCCAGTGTCCAGCATGGCTTAGGGCAGGAAATCAATAATAGATTTTTAAAACATAAATAAATAAATAAATAAGAACTTTAGAAAACATTAATTATATATGAAGAAACCATGTTGTGGGATAGTATTTCCTGAAGTAGGTTATTGAATCCATAAAGTCTTAGTCAAATGTAATTTGACTCTAAATATAAATGCATTATTTCCTAATGATGATGAGTTTCTCAGGAAATTTAAACAATGTTTTTGTTGGCATTTTAAAATCTAAGAGTTATTTATTTTAAAAATAAATGTTTGTAAAAATAAACTACTAGAATAGAATGTAGTATTATACTTTGATATCAAGTTGGTGGATAACTTGTGTGGGTTTGGGTCAACTGATTTTAATCTATTGGCATATACTTGTAAATGTAAATTTAATAGTTTTAATCCATGTAAATCTCTTATTTGCCCCAAGAAAATGTAGGCATATGTTTAATCAACAAACATAACACATCTTCTATTAATATTCAGTTATTATTGACTGAATGAATAGCTGGATGACTTCAGAAGGCAAATATACAGAAAACCAAATCAATTATAATATCTTTGCTGGACAAGAAATCAGAAGTCAGGGGCTTCCAGATACTTAGGGTGACATTCTTGGGTGTCTGACTTTTATTAATCTTGGACCTAACCTGGGGAGCCTGACAGAGTTGTGTACTGTAATAGTAAACAGAGTTGTCTACTATTTGCAAGCATTTTAGTTGTCTCTCACATGTCCAAGTTGGTGGGGTGCTGTGGGTAGAACACTAGATTTCGGGGCAGAAGACCTGGGTCCTCATCTCTTCTCACAATTTAAGTCTCCATGTGGCCTTGGAAGATCACTTAACTTCTTAGAACCTGCATTTCTTAACCTGTGAAATGAGAATGTTAAAGGTTCACTCATATTACTACATTGCTGTAAACTCCAAATAGGAGTGCAGATGCTTTGAACAGCATTAGGTTATATATTGGGTTCCTCTGGATAAACAGACCAATAGGATATACATATACATATATATGTATACGGATATACATATACATATATATGTATACGGATATACATATACATATATATGTATACGGATATACATATACATATATATGTATATGGATATACATATACATATATATGTATACGGATATACATATATATACACACACACATATATGTATACAGATATAAACATATATGTATACAAATACACACACACATATAAACACACATATGTTAATACATATAGGAATTGGCTCACATGGTTATGGAGGTTGAAAAATCCCATCATATCGTTATCTGCCATCTGTAAGCTGAAGACCCAGGGAAGCTGCTGGTATAACTCAGAGTCTGAGTCTGAAGGCCTGAGAATCAGGGGAGCCCATGATGTAAAGCCCAGCTGCAAGGCAGAAGAAGAGATGAGATGTACCAGCTGAAACAGTGAGACAGATAAAATGAATAAATGCCTACTTCCTCTTCCTTATGTTCTATTGAGGTCCTCAACATATTACACAATGTGCACCCACATTGGGAAGGGCAAGATGCCTTATTCAGGCTATTGACTCAAATGCTAATCTCAACACATTTTGAACAGATTTCATAGAAAAGAATGCTAGGATAAGCCAGAGAAGAGAAGAGATCGGAAGCACCCAAAGTAAGTAAGTAGAGGGTTTGAGGCAGCTTGCTCAGCTGGGAACTGACTGAGAGCTGGGAGAGGCTCCAGCACATGAGGAAACAGTAAGAGAGAAAACCCTAGGGCTCCAAAATGGGGTTTTGTCATCTTGGCCAAGGGAGAAATCCTCGACCTACTAGGGAATGGGCCTGACATACAGAGCTGCCTAAAGATTGCACAGAGATGTTGCTCCAGAAAAAGAATCCACACAGAATCTTGTAGGTATCTGAGCCTGGAGCATCTCAGCTGGGAGTCATTTTGATCCTAGAGACCGGGGAATCTACAGACGCGGCTACTGCCGCTGCTGAGCTGCTCCAAAGAGGGAGAAGGGAGAACAAACATTCCCATTCACCCCTGGAAGGGTCCCTGCTGCCCTGCTGAAGGCTGCTGTTGAGACTGGGACATGAGTAGACCGCACTCCCCACAGCTTCTTGCCCACACTGTCTGCTTGGGAGGAACTTTGCCCTCCCTGGTCACAGGCCCAAGATGCCATTTTAAGAGTTTAATGCTGGGCTACATCCCACCCTCTGGCCAAGTTTGACTTGGCTGCAGCCACCACCTGGTTGAGGTGAAACAAGGAAGCCAGGCTGTCCCTATGGGCTTCTGTAAGATTGAGACTCAAGAGGATCACACTCTTCACAGCTTCTTGCTCATGCTATTTGCCTGAGATGGGCCCTACCCTCTCAGGTCACAAGCTGGCAGCTGGCACCATTTTGAGAGTTTAATGCTGGGCTGTGCCCCACACTTGGACTGAATTTGAGGCAATTAAGCTGTAGCTACCACCCAGCTCAGGGAGGGACAGAGAAGACGAAGCTGTCTTAAGCACTCTTAGGACAGTACACACTGCCATGCTACAGGTGTCTGTGGGACTGGGGACTAACTTGCCCAACACATTGTAGCTTCCAGTAACACCAACATGGACATTTTGGGTCCCAGTGGGTTTCTCCACTGCCATCACCCACATGAAATACCAGTTGCCCAGGAGCCTGAGAACTCACACCACATACTGGGCCCACCACTCCCAGTACTGGGTTCTAAGAAAGCCACCTGGAAGCCTAAAATTCAGCCCTCCAGGACCCACTGACGCCAGAGCCAGTGGAGGCTGACCTGAGGCCTAAAAACAGGCACAGTCAACCCACTGCTGCCACCACCAGGGCCTGAAGGCTGGTTCAGTTGGCATCCAAGTCTTCAGCTAAACTTCATCACAACTTCAACTAATAACAGTACCCTAAGTCACCAAGGAAATCACACAGACCTTTGACTCTGTGCACTACTGAAGAAGTCGTACAAAGATCACAGTACTTCAGGCACCCAAAATCAAAGCCAGCGTATCTTAATCAACAACATACATACATCCTGAGGAAAAACTTCTCTCCTACAAAAGCTATTTTAAGAAAACAAAGATTTTGAGAGTTTAATGCTAGGCTGTGCCCCACCCAAAGACTGGAACAAAGATTGGGCATGGTGGCTCATACCTGTAATCCTAACACTTTGGGAGGCCGAGGCCGGTGGATCACTTGAGATCAGGAGTTTGATACCAGCCTTGCCTACATGGTGAAACCCTGTCTTTACTAAAAATACAAAAACTAGCTAGGTATGGTGTCATGTGCCAGTAATCCCAGCTTCTTGGGAAGCTGAGGCAGGAGAATTGCTTGAACCCAGGAGACAGAGGTTGAAATCATCAGAAGGACACAGGAAACATAAAAAGGCAGGCAAATATACCATCAAAAGAACAGAACAATTGTCATCAATAGATACCAATAAAAAAAATTCCTTGAAATGCCGGATAAATAATACAAAATATTGATTTTAAATAAGTTCAATGAGATGCAAGAGAAATCTGAAAACCAATGCAAAGAAATCAGAAAATCAATCTAGGACATGAATGAGAAATTTACCAAGGAGATGAAGATCTTAAAAAAAAAGAAAAAACCCAAACAAGTGGAAATTCTGAAACTAAAAAATTCACTCAAGGAAATAAAAAAATACATTCTAAAGCTACAATAATGGACTAGACCAAGCAGAGGAAAGAATCTCAGACCTTGAAGACAGGACTTTTGAAATAATCCAGTCAGACAAAAATAATATAAAAAGGATTAGAAGAATGAACAAAGTCTTTGAGACATCTGAGACTATATAAAGCAACCAAACTTATGAATTATTGGTGTTCTCAAGGGAAAAAGTGATTAGAAAACATATTTAAAGAAACAATCAATGAAAACTCCCCAAGTCTATTAAGAGAGACATTCAGATTCAGGAGGCCCAGTGATCCCCAAGGAAAGACATTGAAAAGAGACCCCACCACAACATATATTCAGAATGTCTAAAGTCAAAGTGAAAAAAAGAATTCTAAAATCAGTAAGAGAAAAGTGCCTAATTACCTATAAGGGAAACCCCACCAGACTAACTGTGGACTTTTCAGCAGAAATCTTAGAGGCCAGAAGAAAATGGCATTTTTGAAGTGCTGAGAAAAACAATGTATCAAACAAGAATTTTGTATCCTGCCAGAAGAAACTTCATAAATTAAGGAGAAACAAAGCCTTTCTGAGATGAGCAAATGCTGAGGGAAATTGTCACTGCTAGACTGGGACTATAAGAAATACTCTAAATGATCTTAAACATGAAAACAAAAGTTTAGTATTCACCACCATGAAAACACATGGACATATAAAACTCACAGTTTGTATAAACCCATCACACAAAGTAGAAAGAGAAAGGAATCAAACAGCAACATGACAAAATTTCATCAAAACACAAAGGCAAAAAGAGAAAAAGAAAGAAAGAATTTATAAAACAACTTGAAAACAGTCAACAGTAAGACAGGAAAAAAGTTTCACATATTAATATTACCCTTGAATATAAGTGGATTAAATACTCCACTTAAGAGACAGATTGGCAGAATGGATCAAGAAACATCATTTAACTATATGATGCCTACAAGAAATTCACCTTACCCATAAATACATACATACTGAAAGTAAAGAGGTGGAAAAAGAGATTCCACACAAATAGAAACCAAAAGCAAGCAAGAATAGCTATATCTATATCAAATAAAACAGATTTAAAATAAAAAAGTATAAAAAGACAAAGAAGTTCATTATATAATAATAAATATATATGTACTCAACATCAGAGGACCCAAATTTACCAAACAAATATTACTAGATCTAAAGAAAGAGATAGATAGCAATACAACAACAGTAGGGGACTTTAACGCACCTCGCTCACAACACTAGACAGATCACCGAGACAGAAAATTAACAAAGGAACGTTGGTTTTAAATTGGACTTTAGAATAAAATTTTTAAAAAAATTCAATTTGCCTCATGAGATAGAACAAATAAACTTGACAGACATTTACAGAATATTCTGCCCAACTATAGAATATACATTATTTTCAGCAGCACATGGAACATTCTCCAAGATAGAGCATATATTAGGCCACAACACAAGTCTCAACAGACATAAAAAAATCTAAATTATATCAAGTAACTTCTCATACCACAGTGGAATAAAGCTAGAAATAAATACTAAGAGGAACTTCCGAAACTATACAAATATAAGGATAACATGCCGCAGAATAATCGCTAGGTCAGTGAAGACATTAAGACGGAAATTGAAAAATTTTTTGAAGTGAATAAAAATGAAAACATAATACTCCGCAAAAGCTGTGGAATACAGCAAGAGCTGTAAGAGCAAAAGCTGTAAGCTGTAAATTTATAGCATTAAATGCCTACATCAAAAAAGTAAAATGATCATGAATTAACTAACATTGCACCTTAAGGAACAGGGAAAAGAGAACAAACTAAACCCAAATTTATCAGAAGAAAAGAAATAAGGATCAGAGTAGAACTAAATGAAATATAGACTCCCCCCACAAATCACAAAGCATCAATAAAATGAAAAGTTGGTTCTTCAAAAACCTAAGCAAAATTGATATGCCACTAGCTAGACTAACCAAGAAGAGAGAAGATCTAAATAAACATAATCAGAGATGAAAACGGAGACATTATAACTGATAACACAGAAATACAAAAGATCATCAGAGACTGTTTTGAACAACTATACTTTCACAAACTAGAAAACTTAGAGGATGTGACTAAATTTCTGGGAACACACAATTTCCTGAGATTGAACTAGGAAGAAATAGAACTCCAGAATGGGCCAATAATGAGTAATAATTTTAAATCAGTAATAAAAAAAGCTTCCAAGAAAAAAAAGCCCATGACCAGATGGATTCATAGCTGAATTGTGGATACAAAGAAGAAACATATAAAGAACTAATACCAATCTTCCTGAAACTATTCCAAATATCGAAGAGGTGAGAATTCTTAACTCATTCCATGAGGCCCATATCATTATGATACCAAAACCAGACAAAGACACAACAACAAAAGAGCACTACAGACCAATAACCTGATGAACACAGATGCAAAAATCCTCAACAAAATACTAGCAAATCAAATCCAACAACACAGCCAAAAGATAATAAACCATGATCAGTTGGGATTTATCCCAGGGATGTAAGGGTGGTTCAATATATGCAAGTCAATAAACGTGATATGTTACTATTACATAAACAGAATTAAGTACAAAAACTCTATGATCATTTCCTCTGAGGAGGAAATCACAGAGGCATCCCACAACCCCTTTGCAATTGTAGCTGTAGTACTTTTATTACTGCTCTGGGGCTGGGGAAGGAACAGAGAGCCTTGTCACTATGCTGGAACCTCCAGCACACCACATCCATTACATGGAGAGGAGCCCAGTGTCTCTTCCCTGTAAGCCTCCATCCCTGACTCTTCACCAAGCAGGACCCCCAGCTTAGGACTGCAGAGTAGCCACACCAACCCTGGCTGAGCATTCCCACTGTTAGTGGTTCTGTGTTTCCCTGGGGAGGGGCTCTTCGAGGCAACTAAAAACTCCTCTTCCACTGCCATGGCAGTGGTTCTGCCCCTGTTGCCTGAGGATTGGAGAAGAAACAAAGAGCCTGAGGGCTTTACTCTCATTGCCAGCACAGCACAGTTGCCATACATAGAGGAGCCCTGTCTCTCCTCTCTGTGAGTCCTTACCTACCCACTCTTCACCAAGAGGGACCCACAGCTTGAGCCAGCAGGGCAGCAAACCCATTCTCTGGCTTAACATCCTCAGTAGCAGCAGCTCTGTGTTTCTCTGAGGTGGAGCTCCCAGAAGCAACTGAAAGCCCCTCTGCCATTGCCACTGCAGTGGTACTACCCTTGGACTGGGAAAGGAGCAAAGACCCTAGTACTTTAGCCACACTTTCGGCAAGCCATGACCACCCCAAGGATAAGAGGTCAGTTTGTCTCCCTGATAAGCCCCTTGCCATCCTTGCTCATTACCAGGCAGGGCCACCTGACTGGGGCCCACAACACAGCTGCCCCACCCTGGGCCAAATGCACTGACTGGCTGGAGCTCTGCAGTTCTCTGGGGTGAATCTCAAAAGACAAGTGAAAGGCCCTCAGCCACAGTGACTGTCAAGGTCACATCCCTTGCTGCTCCAAGATGGGGAGGGAACATAAAGCCTGAGTTTGCACCATGGCTGTGGTGTGCAGCCCGGGAGTGCCAACCTGAGATCCACAGCCAGCACTCCAGTGGGAGAGGAGCCCACAATTTCAGAGCACTAAGAGGGAGCATGGTTGCAATTGAGAAGAAATACAGAGGAGCCACGTGGCTGAGCAAGAGTCTACCTACTGGCCATTATGCTTAAGCACCATCTGCTGGATCACGGCCCAAACATCAACACCAAAAATACTTTGCTAATATACATCCCCTGTGACACCAAGGACAAGAACTCAGCTACAAATAAAGATCTTGCACAAAGCCTCAGCCCTCTGAAAACATCCAGAAAATAAGTCAGCTGACTGTACTCAAATTATACTACAGTGAAGGAACATCAGCTTACACAGATGAGAAAGAACCAGCACAAGAACTCTGGCAACTCAAAAAGACAGAGTGTTTTCTTTCCTCCAAACGACTGTACTAGTTCCTCAGCAAGGGTTCTTAACCAGGCTGAAATGGCAGAAATGACAGAAATAGAATTCAGAATATGGATAGGAATGAAGATTATTGAGATTCATGAGAAAGTTGAAACCCAATTCTAGGAATCCAAGGACTACAATAAAATAAATCAGGAGCTGATAGATGAATTGGCCATTATAAGAAAGGACCAAATTGATCTGACAGAGTTGACAAGGATACTACAAGAATTTTATAATGCAGTTGCAACTATTAACAGCAGAATAGACCAAGGTAAGGAAAGAATTTTGGAGCTTGGAGACTGGTTCTCTGAACTAACTCAGCCAGAGAAAAATAAAGGAAAAAGAATAAAAAAGAATGAACAAAATTTCTGAGAATTATGCAATTTTGAAAGGAGACCAAATCAACAAATCATTGGTATCCCTGGAAGAGATGGGTAGAGAGAAAGCCACTTGGAAAACATATTTCAGGATATCATCATGAAAACTTTCCCAGACTCACTAGAGAGGCCAACATTCAAATTCAGGAAATGCTGAGAACCCCTGCAAGATACTACACAAAATGCCATCCCCAAGACACATAATTATCAGATTCCCCAAAGTCAAATGAAAGAAAAAATTGTTAAAGGCAGCTAGATAGAAGGAACAGGTCACCTACAAAGGGAACCCCATCAGGCTAACAGCAGATCTTTCAGCAGAAACCCAACAAGCCAGAAGATAATGGGGGCCTATATTCAGCATTCCTAACAAAAGGAATATTCAACCAAGAATTTCATGTGCAGCCAAACTAAGATTCATAAGTGAAGGAAATATAAGGTCCTTTTCAGACAAACAAATGCTGAGGGAATTCATTACATCATCATATCTCGCTTACAAGAAGTCCTGAAAGGAGTGGTAAATATGGAAAGGAAAGACTGTTACCAGCCCCTAAAAAAACAAAAACAAAAACAAAAACAAAAAACAAAAAACAAAAAACAAAACACCTTAAGTAAACAGACCATTGACACTGTAAAGCAACCACATAAACAAGTCTGCATGATGACCAGCTAACAACACAATGACAGGATCAAATCCACACATATCAATATTTACTTTGAATGCAATCGGGCTAAATGCTCCCATTAAAAGGCACAGAGTGGCAAGCTGGATAAAAAGCAAGATCCAATGGTATGCTGTCTCTACAAGACCCATCTCACATACAATGACCTTTATATGCTCAAAGTAAAGGGATGGAGAAAAAAACTAGAAAGCAAAGGGGAAACAGAAAAAAGCAGGGGTTGCTATTCTAATTTCAAATAAAACAGACTTTAAATCAGCAAAGATTAAAAAAAGACAAGAAAGGCATTCCATAATGGTAAAAGGTGTAATTCAACAAAAAAACGAACTATCCGAAATATATATGCACCCTACTTAGGAACACCCAGATTTATAAAGCAAATTCTTAGGACCTATGAAGAGACTTAAATTTCCACATAATAGTGGGAGACTTAAACATGCCACTGACAGTATTAGACAGATCATCGAGGCAGAAAATTGAGGCAGAAGATATTCAAGACCTGAACTCAACACTTGTACTAATAGATATCTACATTACTTTCCATCCCCCAAACAACAGAATATACACTCTTCTCATCACCATATGGCACATATTCTAAAATCAACCACAAAATTGGACACAAAACAATCCTCAGCAAATTAAAAAAACAAAAAAACTGAAATCATATCAACCAAACTCCCTGACCACAGGGCAATACAAATAGAAATCAATATTAATTAAATCACTCAAAGCTATACAATTACACGAAAATTAAACAACCTGCTCTTACATGAGTAAACAATGAGTTTACTTTGTTATCAATGAAATTAGGCAGAAATCAAGAAATTCTTCAAAACTAATGAGAACAAAGATACAACATACAAGAACTCTGGGATACAGCTAAAGCAGTGTTTAGAGGGAAGTTTATAGTGCCAAATGCCCACATCAAAAAGTCAGATAGATCTCAAATTAACAACCTAACATTACACGTAGAAGAACTAAAGAAACAAGGGCAAAACAACCTCAAGGCTAGCAGAAGACAAGAAATAATCACAATCAAAGCTGAACTGAAGGGAATTGAGAAATCAAAAGCCATGCAAAAGATCATCAAATCCAGGAGTAGATTCTTTGAAAGAATAAATAAAATAGACCACCAGCTAGACTAATTTTGAAAAAAGAAGATCCAAATAAACACAATCACAAATGACAAAAAGGACATTACCAGAGATCCCACAGAAATACAAAAAAACCTCAGAGACTACTATGAATACCTCTATGTGCACAAGCTAGAAAATCTAGAAAAAAATGAATTAATTTCTGGAAACATATGACCTCTCAATATTGAGTAGAAAAAAAATCAAATCCTTGAACAGACTAATAATGAGCTCTGAAATTGAATCGGTAATAAATAGCCTACCAATCAAAAAAAGCCAAGGACCAGATGGATTCACAGCTGAATTCTGCCAGATGTACAAAGAAGAGCTGGTACAATTCCTGCTTAAACTATTCCAAAAAATTGAGAAGGAGAGACTGCTCCCTAACTCACTCTATGAGGCCAGGATCATTCCGATACCAAAATCTGGCAGAGACACAACAAAGAAAGAACACTTCAAACCAATATCCTTAATGAACATAGATGTAAAAATATCCTTGATGAACACAGATGCAAAAATTATCAGCAAAATACTAGCAAACCAAATCCAGCAGCACATCAGAAAGTTAATTCACTACAATCCAGTAGGCTTCGTCCCTGGGATGCAAGGTTGGTTCAACATATGCAAATCAAAAAATGTGATTCTCCACATAAACAGAACTGAAATCAGAAACCACATGATCATCTCAATAAATGCAAAAAATACTTTGATAAAATTCAACACCCCTTCATGTTAAAAACCCTTAACAAAATAAGCACTGAACGAACATACCTCAAAATAATGAGTTGTCTATGAGAAACCCATAGCCAACATCATACTGAATGGGCAAAAGCTGGAAGCATTCCCCTTGAAAACCAGAATAAGACAATGATGCCCACTCTCACCAGTTTGATTAAACATAGTATTAGAAGTCCTAGCCAGAGCAATCAGGCAAGTGAAAGAAATAAAAGTCATTCAAATAGGAAGCGAAGATGTCAAATTATTTCCATTTGCAGACAATATGGTTCCATACCTAGAAAATCCTGTAGTCTCTGCCCAAAAGCTCCTAGATCTGATAAACAACTTCAACAAAGTTAACCAATACAAAATCAATGTATGAAAATCACTAGCATGTCTGTATACCAACAATGCCCAAGCTGAGATCCAAATCAAGAATGCAATCCCATTCACAATAGCCAGAAAAAGAATAAAAACCTAGGCACACAGCTAACCAGGGAAGTGAAAGATCTCTACAATAAGAATTACAAAACACTGCTCAGAGAAATCAGAGATAACACAGACAAATGGAACAACATTCCATGAGCAGGGATAGGAAGAATCAGTAGTGTTAAAATGGCCATAGTGCCCAAAGAAATTTACAGATTGAATGCTATTCGTATGAAACTACCAATGGTATTTTTTGCAGAATTAAAAAAATTATTTTAAAATTCTTATGGAATGAAAAACAAGAGCTCTAACAGCCAAGGCAAACCTAAGCAAAAACAACAACAACAACAACAACAAAAACAAAACAAAGCAAGAAACAAAGCTGGAAATATCACATTACCTGACTTCAAACTATACTACAAGGCTACAGTAACCAAAACAGCATGGTACTGCAAAAACAGACATATAGACCAATGGAATAGAACAGAGTGAAAATAGCTGCACATCTACAACCATCTGATCTTAAAGCCAACAGAAACAAGCCAAAGGTAAAAGACTTACCATTCAATAAATATAGATGAGATAACTGGCTAGCTATATTTAGAAGATTGAAGCAGGACCCCTTCCTCATATCACATACAAAAATAAATTCAAGATGGATTAAAGACTTAAATGTAAAATCTAAAACTGTAAAAGCCCTGGAAGATAACTTAGGGAATGCCATTCTGGACAGAGGCCCTGGCAAATATTTCATGATTAAGATGCCAAAAGTAATAGGAACAAAAACAAAAATTGGCAAGTAAGACCTAATTAAACTAAAGAGCTTCTGCACAGCAATAGAAACTATCAATAAAATAAACAGACAACCTACAGAATTGGAGAAAATTATTGCAAACAATGCAACTGACAAAAGGTCTAATATCTAGAATCTATAAGGAACTTAACAAGCAAAATACAAACAACCCCGTTAAAAACTGGGCAAAGAATGTGAACAGACACTTCTCAAAAGAAGACATATGGAAAAAAGCTCAACACCACTGATCATCAGAGAAATGAAATCAAAACCATAATGAGACACCATCTCACACCAGTCAGAATGGGTATTACTAAAAGGTCAAAAAATAATAGATGCTAGTGAGGTTGGGTAGAAAAGGAAATATTTACACACTGCTGGTGGGGGTGTAAATTAGTTCAGCCATTGTGGAAAGCAGTGTTGTGATTCTTCAAAGAATTTAAAATGGAAGTACCATTCAACCCAGCAATCTCATTATTGGGTATATAACAAATATGTATATTTCTACCATAAGGACTCATGCATGTGTATGTTCATCACAGTGCTATTCACAATAGCAAAGACATAGAATCAACCTAAATACCTGTCAATGGTGGATTGAATAAGGAAAATGTGGTACAAACACACCATGGAATACTATGCAGCCTTAAAAAATAAGTTCATGTCCTTTACAGCAACATGGAGGAAGCTGGAGGCCATTTTCCTAAGTAAACTAATGC
Organism: Gorilla gorilla gorilla; assembly: GCF_029281585.2. Classification (NCBI taxonomy): domain Eukaryota; kingdom Metazoa; phylum Chordata; class Mammalia; order Primates; family Hominidae; genus Gorilla; species Gorilla gorilla. The sequence continues at coordinate 94,450,723 of NC_073228.2, read as the reverse complement.
AGGTACAGAAAACCAAATACTGCATATTCTCACATATAGGTAGGAGCTAAACATTGAGTACACGTGGACACAAAGAAGGGAACAACAAACACTGGGCTCCTTTGAGGGCAGAGGGGGGAAGGAGGAAAAGGATCAAAAAACTACCTGTCGGGTACTATGCTTATTACCTGGGTAATGAAATAATCTATACACCAAACCCCCATGACATGCAATTTACCTATATAACAAACCTACGCTTGTATCCCTGAACCTAAAAGTTTTTAAAAAATTAAGAAAAAGGAACATAAGTTCTCTGTGCAAAGTCTGTATCTCCAGTGATTGTGACACTAATTATTCAGTGGTAGTTGTTACATACTGGTGGTTGTTTAAAAAATTCTCATTTTTTTGGCTGGGCGTGGTGGCTCACACCTCTAATCCCAACTCTTTGGGAGGCCGAGGTGGGCGGAACACGAGGTCAGGAGTTCGAGACCACCCTGGCCAATACGGTGAAACCCCGTCTCTACTAAAATTACAAAAATTAGCCAGGCGTGGTGGTGCATGCCTGTAGTCCCAGCTACTTGGGAGGCTGAGGCAGAAGAATCACTTGATCCTGGGAGGTGGAGGTTGCAGTGAGCCGAGATCGTGCCACTGCACTCCAGCCTGGGCAACAGAGTGAGACTCCGTCTCAAAAAAAAAAAGAAAAAAATCTCATTTTTCAATATGGGGCCATTTTCAAGTAAGCAAGATTTTATACCATATGTAGAACACAAATAAAAGTTGCCATTTTTATAAGCAGGACAGGTATGACTTTTAGTTTGTAGACACTTTATTTTTTATATTAATTTGATTTTAAAATTAAAATATTAGGTTTTCTATTTAAAATGTGGATCACATGAAATCTTTGCCATCTTGAAGTAAACCATGTATTTTCTTACTTAAATAACTATATTCCAGATTAGAATTTTTCACCCATTGATTTCTAAAGTACCAAAGCAGTACTTATTCTTAACATCTATGTGCAAAGCAGAATTTCCCTGACCTATTGGCTTATGGCACACATGAGGTCAGATTAACACTGTTGCTCAAATTATGGTGGCTTTGAGCATGCATTCAAAGAGACTAAAGAACATAGAGTCTTATACTGAGAACACCTTAAAAGTCAGCTTTTCTGAAGATGACTTATCTCTTTCAAAAAGTTTGATGAATACAAATAACTTACTAGTTAAGAGCATGGAATCTGGAGCAGATTGTTTGGATTTGAATTCCAGCTCTATTGTTCGCTTGCTATTCACCTTTAGCAAATTACTCATATGCTGTATGCCTCAGTTTCCTTATCTGTAAAATAGGGATAAGAACTGTAACTATCATATAGTGTTGTTGTGAGAGACAAATGAATTGATGTATGTAAAGCACTTACGCCAGTGCGTGGCACATAAAGGTGCTTTGTGTTAGCTGTCATTGCTGTTATTATTCTTTTCCACCAGAATTCATGTGACTGCCTGAGTGTGCCTACTAGTTTTATAAATAGCACATCTATTATTGTTTTCAGCTGTCTGTTTCCACACTGCAGATAAACTTTCTGAGTCTAGTCTCCTTCCACTCATAATGCTTTCTCTGGTCTCAGGTGGCTGACCTCCCTCAGCCTGCTAAGGGTTCTTCCATACTTTCTATTTGATCCCATGCATGGGCATAGATGCTTCCCTTAGTTTTCTACAATGTACCAGAGATCCAGCCCTTAGTTTTATGAAACTATTCTGAAGTCTCCTGGATAATACAAGATAAGAAAACAGAAATAATGACTTGAAATTAGAACTAGAGGAATTCTGAATTATAATAGAGACAACAAGAACAACGATACAACTCTCCACAGCCTTCAAAAAAACTAGAAGACCAAGAAAAATCCACAAACTGAATAAAATATAAGTTAGGGGAAGAACATTTGAAACAAGAAGAACAGCAAGGGGTTGACAAACAGTGTTGGATGATGGCAGGTGTTGTAGGAAAGAACTGGGAGTGAGATTTTCTAGCAGAGGCAGAGCACAAACAATGCCAGCAAATTTTCACCCCACCAAAGGAAGGGGCCCTCTGTAAGAACTGCTGTGGGTAGAACCAAGAACAAGGAGGGGAGAGCATTAGTGCTCAGAGAAGCAATGTGAACAATTGGAGACAGTATAGAGAATAGGGTGGTAGTGAGAGATGATATTAAAGAAAATACTGGTTACAGAGCAATACAGTAGGAGATATATATTTTGTCTTTGTCCTAGTTCCTAGCACCTAGCTCCTAAAACCTCTGTAATCCCAAAAGTGATAAGAGTGTCTTTGTTTGCTAATGAGATGATTGGTAGCTGGGGACCCCTAGATATCATTATGGAGGGTAGTAACCACAAAGACCAAGGCATGATTAGAGGGTCAGAACTTTCAGCCTCAACTCCTGACCTCTGGGGAGGAGAGAGAAGATGGAAGTTGAGCTAAGTATCAATGGCCAATGATTTGATCAATATGGCTACATAATGAAATCACCATAACCACCCCCCTTCCCCAGTGACAGGGTTTGGAGAGCTTCTGGGTTAGCGAACACACTGAAGTGCTGGGATAATGGATAATCCAGAGAGGGCAAGGAAAGTCTATGGACTCCCCAACCCATGCATACCTTGTCCTATGCATCCTTTCCAATTGGCTGTTTCTGAGCCTTATCCTTTATAATAAACTTGTAAAGTGTTTTTCTGAGTTCTGTGAGCCATTCTAGCAAGTTATTGAACCTGAGGGAGGGGTCATGGATACCCTGAATTTATAGTTATTTGGTCATATGTACAGGTGGCAAACCAGAACTTGTGACTGGCATCTGAAGTGGGGGTAGTCCTATGGGACTGAGCCCTTCACCTGTGTGGTCTGTGCTAACTCGTGGTAGTGTCACAATTAAATTGAATTATAGGACACCTAGTTGGTGTCCAGAGAGTGAGAGAATTGTTTGGTGTGAGAAAAAATCCCCACACATTTGGTGTCAGAAATGTTTGAGTAAAAACAGCTCAGCTATCTAAGGCAGATTTCTTGAGCTAAGAAACTGAGAAAGCAACCTGTTATGGTTTGAATATTTTTGTCCTCTTGAAAATTTGTGTGAAACTTAATCCCCAATGCAACAGTACTGGGAAGTGTGGCTTTTGCGAGGTGATTGAATCATGAGGATTTTATCCTCATGAATGGGATTAGGTGCCCTTTTAAAAGGGCTTGATGGAGAGAGTTTGTCCCCTTTTAACCTTCTGTTTTCTGCCATGTGAAAACACATCCTTCCTTCTCTTTGGAGGATGCAGCATTGAGGCACCATTCTGGAAGCAGGAAGTAGCCCTCGCCAGACAACCAAACCTTTTAGCACCTTGATTGTGGACTTGGAAGTGTCAAAACTGTGAGAAAGAAATTTTTATTCTTTATGAATTTCCAAGTTTCAAGTATTCTATAATAGCAGCACAAGTGAACTAAAACACAACCCTTACCTCTTTTCTCCCCTTTACCAGGTTCTTTTGATAATAGGTGAGCCAGGAAAAACTCATTCAGCTATGAACGAAAAAGTAAAAATGCTGAATTCAAATGAAGATGTTGTAAAATCACAAGAAAAATCAGAGCACAGCAACAGGAGAAAACTCCCCAGAAAAACATTGCTAAGATTAGAAGAAAATCACAAACATTTTTATATTGTAAAGGAAAGCTATATATATATATATATTCACAGTTATAAAAATCATGGACTAGAAATAAAGGAACTCAAAAGAAGAGATGGCCAGAGAGTAGAAACATGAAACTGAGAATTGACAGAATTCAGGAAAGAAATGAAAGGAAAAGATAAAATTATTTCAGAAACGCAGATTAAATTACAAAAGGCACAAGTGACACCAGATATAAAAACACAATAATGACATGAGAAAGAAAATGGGAAAAAAGTAAAAAATAAAAAAATAAGAGACGGAAAAATGGACAAACAAAGGAGATCCAGAAACATATAATTTAAGTTCTTGAGGAAGAAAAACAAAATAAAGTTACAGAACAAATATTTTAAACTACAATTCCAAAGAACATCCCTAAAATCACATAAGATTTGAATCTCTTGAAAAGGCATATCGTATACCTAAGAAAACCAATCCAGAATCAATATTAAGATATAAACAAATAAAAGTATTGGACTTTAGAGAATAAAAAAAATTCTCTGGATAACTCCATAATCTCATAATCTCATGAGTTTATTATATCTATATCTTTATCTATCTATATATCCTACATATATAAATTCTCTATCTATCTATCTATCATCTATCTATTATCTATCATCTATCATCTATCTAGCCTACATATATATGTGGAATTTATATATATAGGAATTTATATATATAGGGAATTTATATATGTAGGATAGATAGATAAGTAAAGATATAGATATTCCCTATATATGATATAGATATTCCATACATTATATATATACACACACACATATATAAGGGGGATTTGGTTGCTCTGGAGAACTTTAATAGAAGGAGTGTACAAATCATGAAAATTGAGAAGAAGTCAAGTAGTTTCCTCCCAAAAAATAAGCAAAGGGCATGAACAGACACAACCCAGAAACAGAAATACATGTGGTCTCAAATACACACGAGAAGATGCTCAACCTCACTCACAGCAAGTGAAAGGCAAGTTAAAATCACACCAAGGTGTCATTTTTCATCTATCAGGTTTGTAAAAACCCCAAATTTGATAATATATAATGTTGATAAGTCTATGAGAATGTTTTACACTGCTGTGGGAGTGTAAAATAGTGGAATTTTATGGAGGAAATACGCAATATGCAATAAAATAACAGGGAAGTTTTCATTCTTACCCAACAATTAGAATCTTATAGATAAATCTGTACAAATCATTAGAATCTTTTTGTAGCTGTGAGAGAAAGTTCACTGTGTCAGCATATTCAGTCATGAGATTTGTCATTATATGGCACACAAATTAAGTTTTGTGAATCCTGTACACGTTATTTTGCAATGTGTAGTTTTCAGTGCCTACATATAGATATTATGATGCTATACTTGTTCACTTCTGAAGTGTAGCCTTATCATTGAATGTAAGGCAACCTGCAGAGGCATCTCTGTTGTCCAGGTGAATCTGAAAACAGCAGTAGCCATTGTTGTTTCAACATCTTTGCCTCCACTAGGGCCTAGAGCACATGCAAACATTTAGGTTTCATCTTGAGCTGCTAATGGAGAAAGTGTTGAATGCCAAGAGGTGCCAGATACACCCTTTCTGCTTCATTTGTTTTTGCTGAGGGAAAATTAAACTTTGAGCAGGTGGATCTTGTAGTATCTTAAATGGAATGTTCTTTGCACTGCAGTTCAGAACTAAATTTAGTGAACTCACACACACACACACAAATGAGAAATAGAAGGATAACTCGATAACTTTGTGCACACTTCATGCACATTTAACCTACTTCCCAAGCGTGGGTGAAGCTGTCAGTGCCCTATCCACTTTCCCTTAGCACTCATCATTCTTGTGCACAAAGAATAATGGATCCTGGCCTGCTGCCATAAATGTAGTTCAGCTTTTCGCACAGCCAGGAGCTCCTTTCAGTATGTCTTGATGCTCCAAGTTGCTGTGCTTGAAGTACAAGGCCCAGTGTGTGCAGAGAAATTTTCACCATTCCAGTCATATGTGCTGTCTCAACCTGCCTCTCTCGTCCCTGTGGCTTCCCACTTCCACTTCTTTCTAGGGAAACTCCAGTCTTAGAACATTCCTGGTGTGTCCTTGCCCCAAATAATCACATCAGAACATAATAGCCCAACATCAGATTATTTTCAAAGTCTGGTTTATTGAATCTTAAATTATACCATGAGGGAGTTTCCTACAATACGCTGTAGTAAAAGGATTTTCAAACCTGGCTCTGCTTCAGAAGCACGCGTGGAGCTTTCTAAAAATATAGATGTAAGCCTCCATTCCCGGAGAGTCTGACTCCAGTTTGCTTTTATATCCTTCAAACCAGTATAATATCAGATATCTTTTCTGTAGTTTTAAGTCTTAGTTCCTAGTATTACATGAGCAATAATAATTAGACTTATCACACATCCTAGTCCATAAGGAAAGCAACAGTCAGCAAGTATGCTACCATGAAAACGCAAAGCTAAAAAAGGATATTTCTTAAAAGGAGAAAGTCCGCAGAGGTTGAACTCAGCCTTCTACATGATTTCAGTGAGCATTTTAGCTCTTTGGAGCCATAGGTTCTCAAACATGACTACTTAATATTTTATAACAAAATGACTCATTTTGCTATTTTTCCAAGGACAAAGGAAGAAGTGGTGTGTGATTTTCACATCTCAAAAGGCATGAAGTGGCTTACAGTTTTGCAATGACAAATTTACAGATTTTCCTGTTACAAATATCCAAACAACTTAGAGTCCGTGTAGCTCAAAGTACCCATACACCTTTTCTCCTAGCCATCCCAGGACAAAGAAAATGTCATGGTGCGATAACAGGGGTAGAGTTAAGCCAAGATGAAGAAAACCCTTCCCCATTACACAATCAACATCTTACCAACTTTGCCAAAAGTGACTCAAAACAAAAATAGGAATCAAATTTTTTAACGCTTGCAATCTTTAATAGGTGGAAGGAAAAGCAAGTAATATTGTCATTCACATTTGCTGCTGGCAGAATACTGCAAATTAAAAACAATCAAATGACTTTCTTAATGTTCAGGGTGAAGATTAAAAAAAGGAATACACATGATGAGAAATCTTACAAAATAAACTACTTCTGAAAAATTGAGAATATTTAAAAAGCCTTTTGGATTATCCTATAACCTGAAATTGAAGAAACGTTAATGACAAAAAGACTTGTTTTGTTATCTTTACCTCCACAATGTCATGGTAAGCATTATAGACCAGTTAATCTCTACATAGTCTACTTATACCATAATTGATTTATTATATGGCTATATTAGCTCAATTTGTTTTTATTTAGAAATTGATTAATCTCAATTTTTTTGTTTTTTAAAATGTGTTTTATATTTTAAGCCTTTCATGTTAGAATCATTTTTTATTAAGGTAATATTTTTAAAATAATTGAATATTTTAAATAATTTTTTATAATTTAAATTAGGCTTTCTAAAGTATTACAAGTAGGCCACCGGCCACTGTGTCTTCTTTTGAGGCAGGGTCTCGGTCTATTGCCCAGGCTGGAGTGCAGTGGCGTGGTCTCAGCTCACTGTGACCTCTGCCTCCTGGGCTGAAGTGATCCTCCTGCCTCAGCCTCCCAAGTAGCTGGGACAACAGGTGTGTGCCACCACAGCTGGCCAATTTTGGTATTTTTTTGTAGGGACAGAGTTTCACCATGTTGCCCAGGCTGGTCTTGAACTCTTGGACTCAAGTGATTCTCCTGCCTTGACCTCCCAAAATGCTGGGATTACAGGTGTGAGCCACCATGCCCGGCTGACCAGTGTCTCTTAACTGGCTTGTTATGTTTCTGTGTTAGTCCACGGGCTAGACTTCAAAGAGTTTATCTCTCTCAGTTGAAAATTAAAAATCTATTTGGAAAAAGTTGGTCAAGTCTATCCCAGAACTTGTGTAAAAACTTGGGTAGTGGTGCCTCACATCATTGATGTACCTCTTTCCTAATATCTTTGTGCTCTTCCATTTAGTTAATTTCCTCTCCTACTGGAAGCCAGTAAGAAAAGCATTTATGTCCAACAGAGACAGTACAAGACCAATTTATTCAATAGACAATTTTCTCCCTCCTCCCTCCCTCTCCTTCCCTTCTTTCATCTTTTACTTATTCATTTGTTCATTTATTTGTTCACCATACATAGTATCATAACTAAGGAAGAATACTTTGCTACTAGCCTATTCCTATTTGCCAGAAAGTTAGCAAATATTGACAGAAAGAGAAGGCATTTAAAAACAAATACACATGCAACTTTGGATAACATTAATAAGGTACGTGTTTAAATGAAGCTTGTCTTCTCCAGAATATCTTATGGTTTACTACCTCAGAGATAAACCTCATGTCACTAAGAAAACATCCAGATTCCACTGGGACTGAGTAACCATACTAGATTTCTGTTTCTTGCTTTGACTATTCTTAGAAATTTCATTAATGTTTAAGCTTTTAAAAATTTTACATTTCATAACAGTTAAAATCCAAATTCCAAGGTCATACCTGTAGAGAATTAATTGTTTTCCTTTTTCTTGGGTGAAGAAATAAACTGGGACAAAGTGCACTGAAATATGGAATGTAATCTCTGGGTGGCAGCATGTATTCACCAGCAAAAAGTCCTTACTAACTAATGTCATTTCCATTTCTTTATGAATTGCTAAATTGGTGGGTCAGCATTATTCCATGGTGTAGAGTGTCTTGGTTATTTGACAATCCTCTTCACATACTTTTTGAACGGGTAATAAAATGTGAAATTGGTGATAACACAAATAACTGGAAATGCATATGACTGTACAACAAAATGCAAAGAAAATTGGTTGATTAATGCACCAATGTTAGTTTTTGAGACTTTCTCTAATGAAATTTTCTAACTCTAGTTACTCAAACATTCTTTTTTATGGTTTTGGAAATAGGCTCCAAGGTTATAAAAATTAACAATAATATTAACTTTAGGTATAATGAGTATGCCTCAATTCTGATTGAAAATTAAAACTCTTTGGAAAGAGGTACTAAAAACAATTAGTTAACATTTTCAGATATTAACGTAAAGTCCTATGATTATTAAAGTAATATAAAATGTCAAAAAATGTGATACTGAAAAGACCCTAGCATTATGGTTAATCCTGAAACCACTCTGAGATTTGAAAAAATGTGTTGTAACTGTTAAGGTGTGCAATTTTAGGCTGTGTTAGTTGAAGCATGGTGTTAGCCACGCTTATACACTCTAATAGGGACATTATCATATGAGAGTGTCAAAGAGAAACTGGGAAGGTATAGCGTCTGGAAAGTATGTTATAAGAAAACAACTGAAAAATGTTTGGTTTGGAACCAAAAACCTGGGTACGTGGAAGGAGTGTTTGAATATTTGAAAACCTATCATGTTGGGGGAAAAATAGACTTTTCTTTTTTTGGCTTCGGAATATTTGGTAGACAGCATGGGGGCTGCTAACTGTTGAAACAGGGAAAAATTCTGATAACTATTAGATCCATTCAACAAGGAATGACTATTACTGTAACTCCTTATCACTGACTAAGGGCACTCAACGATAATCCAGATTGAATGATCATCTGTCAAGTGTTGTAGAAGAAATTCTATTACTAAAAGCCTCCTAGAGCCCTCTATTTCTTAAGTTTCTATATCTACTTTCAGATATTTAGTGACAGGCAAAATAATCAAGATGAGTGATTGCACTTTTACTTTTGCATTTGATTTTTTTTTTTTTTTGCAGAGGAAGTCACTGTTTGGCACACTCAAATTGTTAAACAGGCTCTTTCATAATGTTTTAAAGTTGCAACTACTGATAGCCATCTGGTTATGAAACTAAATGTGTTAGACAAATGAAATAATATCTATGATACCCTGTAGTCTGGATTTTAGGAAGGATCACTGACTTAATACTAAAAATCATGTACAGAAATGAATCATATTATAATAATAATTTGTTGCAACATGCTTTTGGCTTGTTTTTCACCAGAGTTTTTCATGCATCTGATACCTCACAAACACTTGGTTGAAATGACACTCAGATTATTAAGTCATGTTTATGCTTCTGCCAGTTATTTGGAGAGACTCCAATCTTCCCAAGTGTGTTTTCCCTAATTTGAAAAAGTGACTTCATTTTCAAATGAAGGATTTTTATGTGAATCACACTGTGGAATTATTTATCACTATAAGACAATATGTCTACATTACATTGATTTACTTTTATAATTAACATCTACAAATTAAATAGCAAATATAATAATGGGAACTTATCATTTATGTTCATTGTTTTTTGTGTGTAATATTGGCTTATTTTTCATTTAGTCAACATTAAAAAGCAGTGGCCATTTTATTTAATTTTTTCTTTTTTAGCAAGAGGGATAAAATGAAGGCAACAATAGTACTTGAATTTTTTTAGTTTTGTGTTGTTTTGTGTTATTATCGAGAAAGAAGGATTCATATTGTCTTGAGAGAGAACCTAATATAGCTTTTATGTCCCCGACTACTATAGGTGCTTATTTTCAAAACAATTGAGAAATGATAGAAAAATACAGATACAACAAAAGGTTTTAGGGATTAGGTTAAAACTTTAAACAGAGGCCTTTAGGCATTCATTCTTGGACTGGATTGTATTCTCAGCAATTTATTTTAACCAGGGGCAATGGGCAGAGTTGCCCTTTATGCCACACTTTTATTCTCTATAGTAATAGGGCCTTTGGGTGAGGCCATCTACACATTCCATAAATATAACTACTATTGACATAAATGGAGTGGAGCATACAAACTATCATTCATTGTTGAAGATCTTATGATGTTTGTCACTCACCCAGACTTCTTGTTTACAGTCTCTGTGGACACAGTTGGGGTTTCAGCATTAGTCTGACTGTATGTATTTTTCTTCCTCTAAATTGTAGTCATTCCCTTGTGAATTCAGTTCTACCCCTGAGGTTACATCTCTCATTTTACATTAGCAACACATCATTTCAAATATTTATATATTCAGGTTTTCAGCTGTCTAGGGAAAAATAGTGTATTATACACTTACCTCCTTTTTACCTGCTCTATTTTTTTATTTGAGTCCATAAATGCAGGCAGGATTGCTTTCCTTTTGCAATAAATGGAAGTAGGCATTAAAAAATATCATCCAAAAGATGAAACTTGGCCTGTTTAATTCATCTTAAATTTTGAGAAAGGCTTAAAAAGGACTGAATTAAAAACATTTTTTAACAGTCACATGATTCAAAATGAAAAACTATGAAACACTACACCATAAAAATCAGTCCTTCAGTTCTTATCTTGTACCTGCTCAGTTCCCAATCCCACAAGGTAGCCACCATGAGGTTTTAAAATATGCCCTTACAGACTTTTTTCATGCATATATTTGCTATATAGATATTTTTCTTTACTATAAAACTGTCATTATATTATATATACTCTTATATTTTTTAAAACTTAACAATATACTACTCAGATATGTTCATGATTATGTAGAGAAACTTTTCATCCTTTTTTATAGCTACATAATATTTCATGTTTTGATGTGCTTATGACAACTGGTCTTCTGTTGATGAATATTTGTATTGTTTCCAGTTTTTCATTAATTCAGTGCACAATAAGTCACTTTATTTTTACATTTGTTCCACACTTGAATGATGATATCTATAGAAAAAATTCCATAGGAATTTTTAGGATTTTAAAAGCTTTGATTTTTTAAAAAAATCAAAATTAAAAAAAAATTTAGAATTTTAAAAGCTTTGATTTTCTTTTAAAGAATCAGGTTACTATTACTTCTTAAAGATTCTAAAAGATAGACACCATTCCCTTTTCCCTTTTTTAAACTTAGGCATGTGGAATCAAAAAGTTTTTTGTTCTTTTTCTAAATGCCTGCCCTAATCTGACACTTTTTTTTTTCCTGTATCTGCATTAGGCACTGTGGGCCTCCCAAAGCAAAATCTAGCTGGGTCCAATTGAGTTTCTACGTTTTGAAACTATCTTTCTTGTCCAGAAAAGTACTTTTACAAACTGGCTCTCTGCTGCTACATGTCTCCTTGAATTACCATTTCATTGTTTAGGAACAGGTCCCTTCTAAGCATGAGAAAAGGAGTTCTTTATTCTTTTGCTAAATTGGTCAGCCAAAGAACAGCTTTTGGTGAATAAAAGATATTCTCATTTTAGCAAATGAAGGGGAAGTTCTATTCCCTTCAGTCCAATGCAAAATGTTGTTATTCCTTAAAAATGTTCTAAGTGCTCAAAGTGCTGGAAACTGTTCAGAACATACCACAGAACCCAGTTCCTCCCTACATTCAGAATGTTTACATTCTAAAAATGACAAGAGAGGGAAGGTTGGGAAGGTAGCTAGATCCGGAACAGATGGGCACATATGCCCTCTCTCCCTACCAAATGCAGTCCTATGGATGGCTCAACAGTTAATGTAGATTTCTCTTTACTAAGTTTTATAAGTAACTCTGCCGTGCACAGCCAAATGACTTGAAATGTGAAGATGTAATGCCTCTTTGCTGTGCCCTGCTGTTCAAATGTTCTCAGCTTTGACAATTTATCTTGCTGGAAAATGTCTTCAGAATGTCAGTCACTTCAGTTTTCGTGCTTGCCATTTGCATGTTGCACACCTGCTGGTATCTTTGGTTGTGATCTATTGTTATTTTTCTGTGGGGGGTGGGGAAGGTACAATATTGCTTTTGCAGACTTGGAGTTCAGTTTGAGTGCAGTTTGGAAATGATTCTTGTAAGCCTGGCTATTCTTATCACCATTAATATTATCTACAAATAAGGGTTTACTCAGTGCATGGTGAAATTTTAGTGCTACATTAGCCACTGGGGGGAGATAATTAGAAGTGAATGAAAAGACAGATTCCTTGTCTGTACCAGAAGGATCAGGTCCCACACATGATGATACACATAGATACATAGGCACACAGACTCACAAAGCAGTCCTCATAAACAATGTCATCTAGGCAAACATAGATGCAGATATTCCAATAACATTTAAATCAAAATATGTTAAGGGTGGTTGCCTCTGTTAAGGAGAGGGAGATGGGCCACGTGAAGGGGAATAATAATCTGTGTTCTATATTCTTTTTTGTTTTTTTTTCAATGAGCATATAATAACTTGCTTCAATGAACGTGTAATTACTTGGTTAATTAAAAATAAATAATTTAAAAACAGCAACAAAATAACTTTATATATAACATTTTATCAATTAAGATAATTGTGGCTGCAAGTAACAGAAAACTCATTTTAAAATTAGATGAAACAATAAAGCATTTTTTACTTGACATAGTAAAATCACAGAGTAAAATGATTTAAGGGCTGGATAATCCACTAGCTCATGATGTCATCAAGGTCTGTTTTTTTTTTTTTTCTCTTTCTCTGCTCTGCCATAAGAAGAGTTGTCCCCTCATGGTTACAATAATATTCAGAAGTTGGAAATGGGAAGAGAGTGCATCATTTCTCATGTTACAGTTTTCCCATATGTCTAAAATCTCAATTTCAGAAAATTTCAATCATACACCCTTCACCCAGCTTCAACAATTACAGATATTTGCCAATCTGTTTCATTTATTCCTTTTCTACACTTTTAAACATGATTATCTTAAAGTAAGTATTATATATTTTATCTACAAATATTTCAGCATGCATTTTAAGCACCTAAGGACTTTTAATTTAAATGTGATGCTGTTATCACATGTAATGAAAATAATAATTTCTTAAACTTATTTACACACTAATCTGTGTTCAATGTTCAACTTATTTACACACTAATCTGTGTTCAATTTTTTTTCTAAAGAAAAAATCCAAATAAGGTTCATACACTGCATTTGGTTGTTATGCTTCTCTAAACATCTTTTAATCTACAAGAGTCCTTCTCTCCTCATATTCTTGAAGAAACTAGTTTGTCCTGTAGTTTATCCTATGTTCTGGATTTGGCTGGTTGCTTCCTTGCGATGATTTTAACCTAATTATCTCTCCTCATATTTCCAAACTAGAGATTTAAATATAGAGACTTGAATAGATTAAGATTCACTTTTGCTTTGTAAGAATATTTTACAAGTGATACTTTATACAGCCCCAAACTTCAAATTTGAGGACAGATACAGCCTTGTTGTTCTACTTTTAGTATACTAAAATTCATCTGTGGATTCAGAAGTTGTCAATAAGATCCATCCACTATAAAATTCCATCCACTATAAAGTTCCACATCAACTTTTGCATAATATTTTAACATCTATTGATGGTTGTTGCCTAGATTCATTATTCTTTTAAGGGTTGCAATTTTTTAGTTGGCGTTCTTGAATAAAGAATAACTCTTTCTCAAAAACTATTTGGTTACTCAAAATACAGGAAAAAGAATAAATGCTTGATTCTTTCTCTTACCATTTTCTTCTTGCCTTTTTAAAAAATGACAAACCTTGCTCATCTATCCATCCACAGAGGTCTCCCCTTACTTCTTATAGGTGAGTCTTTTATTACATGCCCATTCCTAAAATAAGGAAAATGGAATTACCATAATTGGCTTGGACCAAACAAACCTAACTTCTTGGGGTTGGGTAGAAGGTGTCTTTTGGAAAGAACATGGCCAACTTAGATTTGAATGAATTTGAGTGCTTTAGTAATTAAGAGACAGAGAAATTGCTACTGAGTAGACAATGAAAATGCATGGTAGAACATTATTTTATCCAGATGTTACTGTTATCTCCTTGTCTTTTGATCATTACCAAATTAACTGAATTCATTCAAATAAACCTTACCTTTTACCTGCATGCTGAGTACTGTTCTTTTCTTTCTGTTTATTTTTATTTATTTTATCATTATTATTATTTTTTGAGATGGAGTCTCCCTCTGTTGCCCAGTCTGGAGTGCAGTGGCGCCATCTTGGCTCACTGCTACCTCCACCTCCTGGGTTCAAGCAATTCTCCTGCCTCAGCCTCCCGAGTAGCTGGGATTACAGGCATGTGCCACCATGCCTGACTAATTTTTGTATTTTTAGTGGAGATAGAGTTTCACTATATTGGCTGGGCTGGTCTCGAACTCCTGACCTCAGGTGATCCACCTACCTCAGCCTCCCAAAGTGTTGGGATTACAGGCGTGAGGCACTGCGCCCAACCTCTTTCATTTTTTTGAGGCTTTATTTTTACATCTTAGCCAAATCCATTGCAACTCTTAGTGGTACAGCTACCAACATGTGTTACTTGCTTCTGCTTCAATGGCTTGCTATTGCTCTATAAGCTCCTGGCCTGACTCCTTCCTTGGGACAAATTTGAGTGCTGTATGCCACTGAGCTCTTGCTACCCAAGACACCTTGTTAGTATTTGAAATTTCTTTGTGACCTTTAAGCATAGAGGGACACTAGAAAGAAAATTTTTAGCATAGATGAGTCAAATTCCCAGATTATGGAATTTTGTCCCAAGTTAGCTATATTCTAGCCTCAAAGGGCTGGTGGCTTCACTACCAACTTAATGCCTTGCTAATTGCTTTGATTTTCTTTTCTACACACTATGAGAGTTATGTCTTGAATACCTAGGGTCAGATTCCTCATTGGTTTGCTCACATATCTGAAGTCATAAAAGATCAGACTAAGAACTGACTGTGAGGGCAATGGGTGACCAAGAAGAAAACTGGGTCGAACCAAAAGAAGTGCTCTATGTTGGTTTCCTGATAGATGAAACCATAGAATATAGTTTGGAGGAAAGCTAAGGTTATGGTCCAGAGAAACGGACATACATATATACAAACTAAAAGGGTGAAAGGTGATTGTATAACCATAATTATGGAATCAATAATAGTTGCATACCAGGAGAGTTAGGAGAAAAATATCTAGCTAATTTTTATTGAGTATTTAGGAAGTCCCAAGGCACATTCAAAACACTCTACATGCACTAACTTATGTAATAATATGCAATCCTGTGGGAGAGGAATATTATTCCCATTTTTTCCAGATAAGAAAACTGAGAGACATAGAGAATAAATTACTTGCCCAGGGTCTCATAAAACTAGAAAGTAAATGGTGGAGCCAAGATTGTAATCTGAGCTTAAACCACTTGTGATATTTTAGCTGTACCCACAAAATATGGGGTAGAAACTGGCAACCAGGTCACTCAGGCAGCCAAGTCTCGACATTGTCTTGTGGTAGCATGAAACTTATATGTGCACCTGGAGGTGTGGAATCTTAATAAAAGACACTTTGCTTGGCTGAATGCCATCTGTTTAGAATGTGCTTTTCCTGATCTGGTTTCAGGTCTGCAGTGTATACTTCCTGTATATCTGACTGGCAGAACTATGATAATTGATGCATGAATATCCTCATCCTTCCTGGCTAGGGTTATGGGCTTATTTTTTTTTTCTATAGAAACATCTGACTTATTTCCAGCTAAGAAGAACCCCTCCTCTTCACACCCATAAGCAATAAGAAGCCCTGTGCTTTGAAGACTCATATTCTTATAATACTTTAACTAAACAATTGTAAAAATCGTCTCATAAGCAGCTATGAGAATGTTCTCTTACAGGGTTCAGTAACAGAAACAATTAAGTGTAACTTGTGAAAATAAGTGTGATTTTTTTTCCAGGTTACTCATCTCAGAAGAGTATCTTTTGCTTGCCCTTTGTCACTGGTAGACCTCTCTTCTTCCTTCCTCCAGCTTTGGGAAGTAAAATTTTACTTCTGGGGGGCAAAAAAGTAAAATTTTGTCTGCCCTGTTGGAACAGTCAGTCCACATGCTTTAACGCCAGATCCCATGTCATGTAATTCCAAGGAACATCTTTCACACTGGTTCAGTCACAGACTAAATAGGAATTTGGCCCCTAGAGTTGTACAACATGGGGATTCTATGTGGAGCCTTGGCCTAAAGTAGGCCAGCTAGACTCTACCTGAACTTTGAATCATGAAAGGAAAACCCACGAAAAAAATAGAACTTCATCATTTCTGGGGACCTTCCTAAGGTTTCTGAACATTAATTCTTGCTCTTGAGGTCTATGGTTGCCCTACTTCAATGTTTCCCAAGAATTGATTGTTCAGATTTTAAAAAAATCCTATGAACTATCCTGGCCGGGTGTGGTGGCTCACGCCTGTAATCCCAGCACTTTGGGAGGCCCAGGCGGGCGGATGATGAGGTCAGGAGATCAAGACCATCCTGGCTAACATGGTGAAACCCTGTCTTTACTAAAAATACAAAAAAATTAGCCGGGCTTGGTGGCGGGCGCCTGTAGTCCCAGCTACTCGGGAGGCTGAGGCAGGAGAATGGCGTGAACCCGGGTGGCGGAGCTTGCAGTGAGCCAAGATCGTGCCACTGCACTTCAGCCTGGATGACAGAGCAAGACTCCGTCTCAAAAAAAAAAAAAAATCCTATGAACTATCCTATGCCTTCCAATAAATTACTTTTTATGCTTAAATTGGCCAGAGTTGGCTTCTCTTGCTTTCAACTGAAGAAACTTAACTGTATAACCATTTGTATGAGTTTTATGGCTCACTTTTGAAATTTCTCCACATGTTGAACATGGCTTTGCAATGTTACTAAAGTAAATGTATCTTTACTTTTCATAAGCTCAGAACAATAAAACATTAGAAGGTATTTATAATGTTTGTAGGTAGACATACTGTTATAAACATATATCATATACATAAACTTTTCCCTACAAAATGGCAATTTCATACAATTCAACTTATTATTATTATTATTATTGAGACAGGGTCTTGCTCTGTCACCCAGGCTGGAGTGCAGTGGTGCGATCTCAGCTCACTGTGACCTCTCTGCAACCTCCACCTCCCAGGTTCAAGCGATTCTCCTGTCTCAGCCTCCTGAGTAGCTGGGATTATAGGCATGAGCTACCATGCCAGACTAATTTTGGTGTGTTGAATAGAGGCAGGGTTTCACCATGTTGGCCAGGCTGGTCTGGAACTCCCGACCTCAGGTGATCCACCCACCTCGGCCTCCCAAAGTGCTGGGATTACAGGTGTGAGCCACCTCACCCAGCTGATTCAACTTATTAAACACACACACAAAAATTCATATTTTTCTTCTTTGCGTTTTTTCTTTCTGTACTCTCAGGGGCAATATGTGCTTGCCGTAGAATAGATGAAAGTGAAGGCATGAAAATAATATCAAGAGGAGGAAAGTGTGAAGATAGAAGTTGGATTGGAAGACACTGAATGCTCAAAGAAGTAGCCAAACAAAGGGAAAGGGTGGCCTGGCAACAAGGTGAAACCCAGTCTCTACAAAAAGTATAAAAAATTAGCCAGGCATGGTGGCATGTGCCTGTAGTCCCAGTTACTCGGGAGGCTGAGGTGAGATTACCAAAATTTCAAGGCCTATTATTGATAATAACATGTGAGATTTGCTCTATTTACTGAGTGTCAATAATGAGCCAGGAACTAATTTAATCCTCCCAATAATCCTGTATGGTAGGTTTTATTATTCTGATTTTACAGATACGTGTGTAATCTGTAATTCAAAGGGTTTAAATAACTTTCCTAAATCCTTCTGCTAGTTAGCAGCTAAATATAACTGGAATCCACGTCTTTGTTTTCACCCCTACCTCTCTCACCAGCAGCTCCCTGAACAGCTTTTCTCTTCATTCTCTTTCAATTTTCTCCATACCTGGCTCCTGAATGCCTCGTGTGTACAAGCTCTTTGCTTCTTTCTACTTGTCCCACACCCTCGTGATCTGCAGACAGTTAATCTTAACTTTTTCATTGCGAGGGAGAGAGATGCCTAGGAAGCAATGCTAGAATTTTTGGAACAAGGCAAAGAAACTAGAAGTTAATACATGAATGTTTGTTCCTATTGTATTTGCTTATGGATTAATCATCACCTATTACTGTTTGTTCCTATTGTGTTTACCTATGGATTTTTTTCCCAATTCTAATTTTTACTGTTTTAGACTAATGAATGAGTTAAACATTTACCACTGCATAATTTGTACCTCAGTGTCTGTGTTTTCTATATATTTTGATGACTATTTTTGTTTATTCACTTTGAAGTGGTGAATAAATTAATGTTTCCATTCTGCATTTAACAACTTTTTTATAACCTCATGAAGTCTTTTGGTAACAGTCCATCCTACATCAAACCAAAGTGTCAAGTATTTATTAAGTGCAAATAAAAACGTGCTCACTCCTATAATAAGTGTTACAAGGAAACAGAAGTCATAGAAGACTTGTTTCCTACTCTCATGAAGCTTGCAAGCCAGCTAGGATAATTAATTAAGGGGAAACAGTAGTAAACAGTATGGGCCAATATACACTGAAGTATGAGATGGTTACTAGAAAAACTGTAAGAGTTTATAGAAGTGGGAGAATGATGGGGTTTGGGGTTGCCATGGGGAAGTGGGATTTCAGTTGGGTCCTTAAGGACATTATCACTTGGATGAACAGAGAAGAGATGAAACATTCCAGACCAGGGGAGCATGAGGAGAGGCAAAGAAACAGAAATGCATAATACCAGGGAATAATATAGATATACTAGATAGAAACCTTTCTATTTCTATGCTTGTTGATTTAAGATTTGTTGCATGCCAACAATTGCCTTTCTATGCCATGTACATTTTGGTATCTGTCAATCACAGTTCTGTTGCATTTCATATGATATTTCTTGTTTTAACTTGTTTTATTGTTGTATGTGCTACTTACTTTAGACTTTATTATTTTACTTCATGGTAATGAAATAATACATAATTTTTGTTCATAAATTGTTTCATGTGTATATCCCAGCACTTAGCTCAATACGGAACATATAATTGGTACACAGTTAATGCTATTGGTTGTATATGGGTATAGGAGTCTTAGTCTTAATCATTTAAAGAATTATTCTCTGAAGTCACCTCTTTTATATAATCCAAGCAGTATGAGAAAACAGGCTCAGGTGTATGGCACCATCCTAGAGATTGTAAGAGCAGATTGAAATATTTTTTCTCCTGTGTCTGCGAAGAAGAGGAAAGGTGAGAGCGAGAAAACATTCCATTACTTTAGAGAAAATGCCAGTGAGGATCTAAGTGTGAGAAGCTTTCCAAGTGATAGGAGGGCGCATGGCTTTGCTTCCCATTTGGTAACACTGCAGTGTTGTGACAAGATCCGAGATACTGTGGCAGACCTGTGGGTGGCCTCACTTGCAAGCATCTCAGAGACGTGCTCTCCTTGTACTAGGCCATGAAGTTAAATTTTGTTTGGAAACTGACTGGTTTATACGTCTCTTGGAAAGTAAGCATATTGCAGGTATTTATTTCCAGCACAACAGCGTCATTGGCTGTAACTAATAAATCCTTTACACTGAGACCAACTTTACTAAGTACTGGCATGGGTAGGAAATGCTCCTGGAGTGAAGACATTTCAAAGACATTTTAATACAGTGGCACCATGCAGAGGGCATTAATCTTTCTTGTGATTTCCTCTTATTGTAACAATGGAAAAGGCTTCTAATGTGCAAACCTCGTTAAATCAATCATCTTGGGAATTTACATGCACAGTGTGATAAAAGCAACAACTTTCTCTACCTTTAGGCAATTTTCCATATGTTTTGAAGTTGGGATTTGGGGAAAATAAGCTCTTTGATGGATTTATGATTCAGCTTCAAATGTAATATTTGAATTCCACTTTATTAGCCAGAAGAAATAGAAAGCCATAAACAGCTAATAAAGTATGTTTCATTTTTAGATAATATTTATTGTTTACACACTACTTTGGACACTCCCTTTATATCTTTAAGCTGTAACTACACTGACGGAATATAATAGGAAATGTTTTCATTTGGAGCAAGGAGCTGTTTGTTCATTTCTTTATTTTTTTATAATTTTCTGCTATTCTTATTTAAGAATCTGACTGCTGTAAAAATTTGACTGCTGTTACTTGACAAAACAGTTTTATAAAGATGATTAGAAATGGTGAGGAAAATGTTTAAGACAAAGTGTCCTTAGAGTTACAGATTTTTGCCTCGATTTAACTTTTTCCTGTTTGTATATAGAAAAGTACATTGGAAAGGAACTCTAACTTCCAGAATATTTTAAATTTGGACCTAAATGCACATAGGTTATGCCTACACAACTACAACATTAGCAGTGGCAGGTGGGAGTGACAAAGTTGTAGGAGGCACTGTTTTAATGCTAGATTAGGATCGGCCAGAGGAAATGCACAATTAAAACATTTGCTTTAAATCACTCTCTGCTGCTATATTAGGGAAAGAAATTGATTCAAAATGTTAACTTTGACTTGCTTTTATTAAATGCCATCCATTTTTACTTGGTGGCTGGAGTATGTCTGGGCCTTTCACAGCTTGATGGATAGTATGGGAAGGTCTAAGAGTACACAGGAGTGCACTGGTACCATTGTTTACAAACAAGTATCTAAAGTGTCTTAGAGTTAATTTGGTTAGTGTTTATATTGCTAGATCTCCAGTGAGCTCTGCCTGAACTATGTATTCCAGGAATATCTAGATTGGATCTATAGACTAAGTGGGGAACTCTTGCTCTGAACTCAAGAATTCCACAAATCAATATCATATTGAACCAATTTTCTCACTGCTCTCCTATGTCCCTGGCTTGGTATTTTGGAAGTAATATTAACTCTTTCAGAGACATTGATGCTATATCTGTAGCAAACAAGTGCTTTCTTTTTGCTTTTCGTTTTTTTTTCAGACCTAGAGCCAACAAGACAAGTGCTTTCTAATTGTGTTATACTGCCTTATGTTGCTCTATTGCAGTATGAATTGCACTCATAATGTAGCATTAAGATGTTGAAAACAGGAAGAAAAGAATTTACTGAAACAAAAGGACTGTATCATATTATAAAGGATTATATTCAAAATAAAATCCAGTTTAGTGTCAGAAAACTTTAAACATCAAGCCA
This sequence comes from Gorilla gorilla gorilla, assembly GCF_029281585.2. Classification (NCBI taxonomy): domain Eukaryota; kingdom Metazoa; phylum Chordata; class Mammalia; order Primates; family Hominidae; genus Gorilla; species Gorilla gorilla. The sequence continues at coordinate 94,429,235 of NC_073228.2, read as the reverse complement.
TCATATTTCAAAAGATATATTGTATATATGATTGTATGTATATAAGCAAATGCATAAATACGCACTGAAAACATTTTGCAAAAACTGAGATTATATTCTGTATTCTCAGAAAGGGGAGTGTAGAGTCATTTAAAAAGTCATAATTGTGAGATTTCACATCTTAAAGGATCATGTATTCTGTAATCATCAAACATTTGTCAGACTCTTGTTTTCCCCAAAAACCATGGTTTGACTAAACCCTGTAGCCTTGAAAAAGAAGTATAACATTGTATTTCTGTGTGGCTAAAAGCTTACATGACGTCTAAGTAATCTTACATTATCTATTAATTGACAACTTAGATCTCCATGGCTCTGAGGAAAGTGACAACTGTGGGAGTGAAGTAAGCCATTGAGATAAGTGGTTATCTAGGATCTAACTGAAGAGTGGGCCTTTTTCAGATGTACTTTATTTGTAAAGGTGGTTTACATGTAGGTGGTATCATATGCATTTTTAAAAAAGAATACCATTTTCTTCTTCCTTCTCTTCCTCTTTTACACCTTTCTGTCCCTTATCATCTTGTCTCCCTTCCATAGGGTTTTGACCTAATACTTCCTGTAGGCTATTCTATGGCTTTCCTTGGCATCAAACCTTAATGAAAATTTCCTTGGTGACTGTCTACCTATGAACTTGAGTTACTCACAATGCAGCCTATCTTTCTTTGATAGTCTTCTCTGGGGGAACTGAATGAGAAGGTCTCTATTCTCTAGTTCCTTGACCTCTGTATAATTTTGAGATTTGAAAATTTGAACTGATGTTTACCTGATCACATTCAGGAAGCTGCACTAAGAGCTTTGGTTCTTTTAAGAAAGCTTCTGGAGATTATTAGATAAATGAGCAGAATATGTCCCTGAACACTGATGCTCTTATAATAATGTGACTAAAAAAGCAAAAAGCAGCAGTCCCCTCAGTGGTGAAAGGGCTGGTTTCTTTTCTCACCTGTGCAAAGAGCAACTACAAAGCAAGACCCCTACTGGGCGGAGGGGAAAGTACTCCGATGTAAAGTACTCTTATGTACAATTCAATTACAGATGAAGAGGAACGTGAACAACGTCAAACCTAGCAAGGAGTCGAGGGAAGAAGGCAAGGATTTAGTAAAGGCTTGGAGACAAATGTGTTACAGTATTTTTTATTATATTATATTATGTTATACTATATATTATACAGTCTTCATTATTATATTATTATCAATAAAATATTATATATCACATACAATCATTTTATACAATTAAATAAGTATTTTGCCAAAAAGTATTATGATAAAACTTTATATAAATAAATGGTGGCATTATTATTGTATTATTATTCCTTCCCTCATCACCAAGTGTGCTCATTGTACAGGAAGCTTTCAAATGTAATATAGAACATACTTGCTCCAAGCATATAATTCTGATTTAAAATAGAACCAGAACTAATTGCGTAAGAGTGTGTCAATGTACAACAATGGAATTTAAGATTTATTTTAAAAGTAGAGCACAATCTGTTAATAATGTGGTCTTATTTCCATTCTTCCCCTCTTCTGTGAGAGCAAAGGCCTTGGCACTCCATTCTTGGCTTACTCATTCCCATCCATTCTACTCCTGTCATCACACCGCATTGTTCTCACCACATCTCAGCTCCATATAAGGAAAGGCATGCCTTCACTCCCACCCTACTCTGTTTGCCTTGTCACCCTGGAATATGTGTTCTGCTCCCTGT